>NC_135783.1:153568112-153894779 GCF_051106095.1 Pogona vitticeps
CATTAACCTTAATCCCAAATCATCCTATGTATCCAAGCAATCCAATTGCTAATTAAGATACAGATCTTAAAACTAAAATTAGGGAATCCCCAACTGCTTGCTAAAAAAAAAAAAGCAAAACACTCTCCATCAGCACTCAGCTTTGCTGCAGGCATGGTAGAACAAAGCAAAGCATGTTGAGAGCAGCACCAGGTCCTTTTCATTGGAATTAGAAGCCCTGACTTTGCTTCTCCGTGCCTGCCATGAATATGTTTGGATGGGAAACGCCATACAGATGTCAAGTGATATGAAAAGGAAAAAAAACACTTCTATTTATGCTAGACTATTAACCAAAAGGTTTTTTTTTAAAATAAACAAACATGACCCAAAAGAAGCAGTGAGTATTCCCCAACCCACTTGTTTCCCCCTTGAGACTATGCTGATCTCACAACTATGTCTGTGAAGATCCTGAGACTTGTTTTTGTTTCCTTATTTATCATGCCAAAAGTGAGGAGAAGATAGAAAATGTTTGCTTGTTTCTTTTTCCCTGAAAGCACCATGTCTTTGGACAACACTCTTGGGCCAGGCCTTCACACCATAATCAAAGGAGTTCTCAACAGAGGTAGAAGACAAATCCATCTTCCTAGGCCACATCTCACCCCACCCATCCAAAAAAGACACTGTCAGATGCTAAAATCTGAACTAGTTGCTATGTTGGAATTGTGCAGGTATTTAATCTTGTCTGTCTTTTTTTCCTTATACATGCTTTTCTTGTACAAGATATATTCCTCATACAAGATATTTGTGATGGCCATCAAAGCCATCTAAAGTGGGAAAGGACATGAAATTTTGTTTATGTTGGTCTTCTCCATGGCATAGCATGGGTTTCCAGCACCCAGGGCAAGCCTAAAAGATTTTTAGGCCTGCCCACTCATAGCAAAGAAAGGCCTCCACACCAGCCTATCTTCCCTTTCTTTGGGGAACACACACCCAATCGGTGGTACTCTCATACACTGGGAGGCAGGAGAAACCCAGCCCCATCGCTCCCCTCCTGGCCAATCACAGATGAGGACACAAAGAGGAGCCTGCCCTTTGCCTTTTCTCCTCACAACAAGAGCTCCTCTCATGCTTTCTTCGATATACTCATCCCCTCGCAGCAGTTCCCCACCCACATTGGCAGTCATGATTGCAGCCATCAGGTCCTAGAGCGGGTTAAGGAGGCCGCTGGAGTTTGAGAACCCCGGCAAGGAAGGCAACCAAGAGCCACTCTGGTGCATCTTTGGCTCACTCCTCTCCCTCTGCAGTGGCAGCTATGGGAGCTTTTCAAAAGTCCTCCCTAGCCTTTGCCCCTTCCTCCCTAGCTTTGCCCCCTTCCTCCAGGGCCCCACCCTTTTGCATCACACAACATGGTGGGTGCTGGTGTAGCTGCACAGCACAGAGAAAAGGCAAGGAAGACGGAAAGGGAGGGGGAGGAGGAAGAGGAGAGAGGGAGCATTTACCTTAGGTTACATTTTGCAAACGTGCCATCATGGCAGACATCGGGGAAATACATATTACGTGCTGTTAGCAAACCTTCCATTGGGCAGCAGTGGCATCAGTCAATGGGCAGCTGTGAGAGGTGGCTGAGCACAGCTGCTCCTCCACCTCCGTCTCCTACTGCTGCCTTCCGTGTATAAAACAACCCTCAATTTTTCACCTACTTGTTTTAGGAAAAAGTGTTGTTTTATGCATGGAAAAATACAGTATGTCATAGTGTGCAATTTATCTGTTTAAAATATTTCCCACTTTTCTCCCCAAAAGGACCCAAGGTGGCTTGACCTTGAGAAGTCATATTCCATAACAAAAAGAAGAGTCATGGAACCTAGAATGTGTGACATTCCCTCTGCAACATACGAATCATGTGAAAACACCAAAGGACTGGCAGCATGCTTAGAGTAACTTTGCTAGCAATTGATACCATAGACCAGTAGTTCCCAATCTTGGGTAATCTAAGTGCATTTCCCAGAAGTCTTCATCACCAGCTGTGTTAAACCGGTTGGGGGAACGGAGTCCATGCACAGGGGGCAGGGCACCCCCTGCGCTCATGCGCAAATTGGCTCACACTGCCTGTGCACACACTTGCATGCATGCAGTAAGTGGCGAAGGCACTCACATGCATGCATGAAGGGGCGGTGGTGCTTGTGGGGCATGCACGTGCATGCTTGAAGGGGCTGTGCGGGTGGGCCTGCAGGGAGGAGTGCATACAGGGGGGCAGAAGATCTGTCTCTGTAGCCAAGGCCATGAACCGGCCTTGGACGGCGAGCGGCGGGAGGAGGGCTCAGAGGCAGGCAGCTGCCCAGGGCAGCAAGGGGCGCGCCATCCACCCACCGCTAGCCAGCCAACCCCGGACGCCCAGTCTCCTTGGCGGGGCTCTCCCAGGGCGCAGACGGGGCGAGGAGAGGGTCTTTGTTGGCCAGGGTGGCGGTGGCGCCTCAGTCTCCCTGCTGAGGCTGGAGCTGCGAGGGGTGGGGAGAGGGAGAGAGCTGCAGCACAGCTGATCAGCGGGGGTTTGCGATGATGGCTTCCCCGCGATCAGCGCAAACCCCCGCCGATTAGCTGTGCTTCAGCTCTCTCTCTCCCCACCCCTCACAGCACAGCTGATCGGCGGGGCCTTGTGTGAAGAGCTTCCCCGTGATCAGCACAAAGTGAATTTTCCCCATAGGGGCCATTGGAAAGCAATCGCTCTTGCGATAGCAAAAAGTCCATCGCAAAACAATTTCATCGTAAAACGGAGCAATCGCTATGCGAGGCACCACTGTATAGTGAAAGCAGATCATCCTCTCTGCCTATAGGAAATTTCCCTTGATACTTAACAGTACTTTCAAACACAAGTGTAACCAGGAGTACAATCCTTTCAAAGCTTCAGAACAGCCATGAAGTCTAGCAATGCAAATGCCAATTTCTGTGATAACTAGAGTACACCTAGAAGCTGCTGAAGCCGCTAGTGCCGCCCTTGTCATGGAGCAAACAAGGAGTCTGTTGTGTTTGCAGCAGTTTCATACCCAAGAAGTGTAATAACAGCATACTGTCTGCTTTGATAAAATCAGAGGTCTTTTCCATTGCTGAGGTATCCAAGCCCTCATAACAATCATCTGGCGCTTGATTTGTTTGCCCGAAGACAGCAAATTTCACAAGAGACATGAAAGGTTTTCAGAGTGGCTGGAAAGTCACTTTTGATGAAATCACTCCTGGCCCCAGGGGCTACATTCTTGAAAATCTGGGCATTTGGAAGATCAGTATCCTCTGATGATTTTTTTTTATTTTTTATTTTTTGGCAAGTCTTACGCTCGTGTACTGAAACCCATCTGGAACCAAGAAGTTGAATAAACAGAGAAGAACGTGAGGAGAACAAAGCTGGCATAGACACCGGATGGAATTTCCTTTCAAGGGAGCAAAATTACTTCTTCATTCATAGGCCTGGCAAGGGTGCTCCCAAAAACAACAAAGCGCTCTTCCCCCAAGAAAACGGCAACATTGCTCAATCCTGCAGGCCATGTAACTAACATTCATGGCAACCTTTCTGCTTGTTCAACCCCTGTGGTGGCTGTTTTCCAACATGCAGCCAGCCCTCTGCTCTTCTTTGCAGTAGAGGACGACCAGCAAGGCACAGTAAAGAAATATGTAAACCCAAAGCAAGGCTAAGCTGCAAAAAACGAGTCAGGAAGAGAACAGGAACTAGAACCCCAGTTCTCTTCCTCCTCAGTGAACTAGATGGAAAGGCAGGCCATAGGAAGGGCAGGAGTTAGAAGCTTTTTTGGGGGGACTGTAAATTTCACCTTCCAGAAGACACATGCAACATGGCCAGTGTTAAAGGCCTGTGGGGACTGTACACCATTCAGTACACAGTTCCTTGTTCCCGGTACAAGAGATTGTGATGATCTGGGTTCACCTTGGGGGAAAAGGGGGAGGATCTCTTTTTGACATCCTAAAACCTGCACCATAAGACTTACAAATGGATCACATGGTTTACATGTGACCCCCCCCCCCATGTGAAAATCTCTAGGACAAGCATATCTACTTTGATTCCCTTTGGGAGGCTAAATTACTGCCTTTTGATGTTTTGGAATACTTGTGTTTGTGTACACTGTACAAGGTGAGCACAGATAGAGACACACAACTTAAAACCTTTATCAGCAGTAAATCCACCACCTTGAACTAAATCCCCAGTAGAGATGCAACCTGGACATCTGAAAAGGCAAGTTCATGACAGATCCCTTCTTCTGCCTCTCAGTCGGCCTCAAACCGTGTTTCTCTTCCGTTCTTTTTACGGACAGGCTGACCCCTTTAACTGAGTAGGAGGGGGACAGGGGATGAAAATATTGTTCGGTTTTAGTTGTTAGCAATATAAATAAAGTATTTATAAGTTACTGTCTCAGTAGGCTAGAGCACAATAAGTAAAGTTAACCTAAACAATCTACGTGAAGTCCAAATATTTTAATTATTCAATACACTTTAAATTGCCCTCCCCCAACTTTTAGAGGCTGCTGAAGATGTTGCTCTTCAGAGAGGCCTTTCAATGCAACCCTGCTTAGCTTTTTTGCCTCACGCTCTGCCTTTCATATGGGAATATTAGGTCTTCTTGGTTGTATGATTAAGATTCATTTTCTGCATTTCTTCTTTTATTGTTTTATGATGTTACTGTTGTTTGTTTATGGTTTGTTTCATTTCACTTTGTCATACACCACCCAGAATAGTGAGTTGCACTAATATGGTGACATATAAATAAAATTTAAAACAAACAATAAAATGTTTAACAATAGTAAAAGACGAAACAGAGATAAACAACCCATGCCTAAGTAACAAACTGCTTGCAGGTCCAATGGGAGACACTGTCCCCTCTCTAGTAAAATTCAGCCATGTGTAGGGCCATCTCCTGTATTTGGAATGACATGAGACACCATCTTGTCTTTTATCTCAGGCAACGTCATGTCGTGAGCCATTGCTGGGTGGGGAGACTCACTTTCCAGGGCTGTTGCCAGTGTGTTTCTTAGCCCTCCACATCCATTAATCAAATTTCTTGTAATAGATGTGGCATCCACGCATAAATCTTAAAAAAGCAAAGTGTGCTGCTTATAAACTACCCCACAGCACTTAAAGCACTCTCTGGGTGGTTTACAAGTTAATTATGCAGGCTACACACACACACACTGTGAGCTGGGTACTCTTAAAGCAGCATTTCTCACCTTTGGGTAGATGACAGACTTCTTTGCAGCTATTAAATAATGACCTTACAACAGTGTGATAGAATAAAAGCAGTACAAGTGTGAAAGATGGTCCTGCTTTTAAAAAATAAAATTGAATTAAAATACTATTCACAAGTTCACGTACGCATATATGTACATCTACTTTGTGGTATTCTAAAATGTCCACAAATAGGAGAAGGCAAAAGTAAATATTCATACTAGGTAGCAACTTCTTACAAAGGAGATACTAGCAATGGTATTTATTCTATCATTCGCTCATCCTCACACAATTCTTCTCCGAGAATTTAACCAAAGCCTGCTCTGAGAGAGCAGGTGGTGTTCTGTGTTCAGAATAATAACTAGAAGCACATAGTTGCCGAGAAAATCCCATGTGCTCTGGCTGGATTTTTCCACCACTAGCTGTGCAAACAAGGGAATGCATTGTGTCCTTGCAAAGGTCCACCTGCCGCAGCTAACAATGGATGCAGGTGTCACATTATATGGTAGCATCTGGATTATAGCCAGTGTGTATTCCACACTAATAGAAGAATGACATATTGAATATCTAGTATTTATTCATTAGCTATTACTGTATTATCTGTTGCTTTTCCTCCAATGAATGCAAGATGGAGTACATGGTCACACCAACACTGTGAAGCAGGTCAGAGATGCATAAAGATTAGTAATTATATAGTAATGATTAGGAGTGACACTACAGCATCAGTAGAAACATCTTGCTATTCAGTGGAATGCTATTTTAACTGATGCTGCCTAATAGAATTACTTAAAAGATCAGAAGTTAGAACTGTTCTGTTAGGTAGCTCCACCATCAGATAACAGATTGTTATCACATCTTCTAGCAGCACTATGTTTATGTTAATGTTTCTGCACTACAGAGTCATAGCAGGAACTGCCTAAGCTCCCTTAAAACAAATGATGGGACTTACTGTGTTACCTTGAGTTACTTAGAAGCATCTGCTAAACACCTCTGAACAACAGCAGATAATTCTAAGAAACTCACTGAACTCCATATCCCAAGATTCTATAGATGTAGTCATAACCTTTATAGTTGTATTAAACTGTTATACTTGGGTAGTGTGGAACTAATTTGGCTGAAATTCTGTTGCTTAGTATAGTATAGTAACTTGCACTAGAATAGGCCCATTGAGTCAAATGGGGAATTAATGAGTCCACTTCTCCAAAAATTCCATTGATTCAAGTTACAATTACAGTAGGCCCATAAATGGGAACTCAACAGAACTTATGGAGGAGTTGATTCACCAAATCCCCACTGATTCAATGGATCTAATCTAGTATGACTTACTACACTAACAGGATTTCAGCTTCTAAGTATCACTGCTCTAACTCTGCATTTACATCCATTTTTGCTCCACTGTCTATATCCCATAGACAGACCACAAAAGCTCATGCTATACTAAATATCTTGGTTTCAGGGGTGGCCCACAGCTCTGTATTCTTTGCAACTGCAGACTAATATGGCTACTGAAGTGGAAAGTACACCAGTTGGGTTCTCTCCAATTTTCTCTTTTGGAGCTGGTCATTTCCAAGCATGTCTTCCCCCGCTCCAGACACTTGTCAAAGATTGCTCACTCCCTTTGCCACACACTTGGCCACATTCTCCAAGATACCCATCAACTCCTCCTTAAAGAGCATTGCATCATTTAAATGTCAGAGACCATAATGTTGCCACTCCCCCGCCCCCACGCACATCTAGTTTCTGGCCGTCCCTCAGGGAAACAAAATACATCAGCAAGGACTCAGAGGCAGAATCACCCAGCAGCTCTCAAACCACTGGAAAACTGGGCCAAGAACCGCAGAACACAAGGGGCATTTGTTTGCCTGAGCTGAGTACATCGGCCTCACTGTTTCTAAACCTTTGGAGCCCTCTGTTCACGTTGCTGCATTCCCCCAGTGCACTCGTGAAGACAGCATTCAGCCTGGTTCAAAATAGTAAGAGCTGAGGTATTCCAGTCTCTTGGTGTGAAAACACCCTGCTGCCTCTCAGCCATTAAATGAATGAAGAGCAAAGACCATTCGCATAAATATCCAGCCAAGAGAAACCCTTGGAGGCCGTGCAGAGGCTACTGCTTCATACAATGTGGGTCATGTTTCCCCAATGCAAATATTACCCTTGGCACGCAGCAGCCTTTACTTCATGAGTTATGTGGTATTTTCTTGTTGCTATATTTGAATTGGTCCGAAAAAGAAAAAGAAAAAGAAGGCATAAATAGCTTTGGGTTTTATTTTCCCTGAGATATCAGAAAAATACAGGACACAGCCTGTGTTAGAGAATTCCATGTTCTTAAGGGGTCCCCAGCATTTCCCTCATAGGTACAGCATCTTTAGCACTTGTGAAGGTCACTCCTTGACGGAAAAATGCCATTCAAGAATTCAAATCTAAGGAGAAAAATGGATTTTATGATAATCAGCTAGTTACATGTGTGTCCCAATTTTGCTCCAGTGAACTCAAAGGAATTTACATGGTGGTTCTCCACCTCACTGTATCCAGGCAACAATTATATGAGGTAGGGCAGGGTGAGAGAGGAAGTGAATAGCCCATGGTCACTAAAGGAGTCTCATGGCTCAGCAGGGATGGGTGATGTGGGTTATGTGTGGCCCCCAGAAACCCACTCTGGGGGGGGCTGCAGTATGGTCACCTCCTCTCCCTCTCTCTTTCTCTTTCTCTCTCTCTCTCTCTGGGGAAAAAAAAAGACTTGTTCAAAAAGTGCTGTAGCACTCTCCAGGAGGTATGGAGACAATTGTGTCATGTTTTAAGGCATTTCAGCATCTCTCCTCCCCCCCCACCCCATTCCAAATCTTTTTTAAAAGTTATGGGCCACTAGAGGGCACAAGAGAGGTTTTTCTTTTTTTAAAAAAAAATACCTTTTTTTCCACAGGTGGGAAAAACTGGGCTGGGAATGTTGAACCAAGTTTGGCCCTACAAAGTGCAGGGATGGGTGTAAACAGCTCCCAGGCTTCTGCAGATGCCCATCCTGGACTAGAATCTACACCACCTACATCCTGGCCTGAAGGTAAGCTGAGGTGTTTTGCAAAAGATAAGTGGGTGTTGGAAAATAATTTCACTTCAGCTGCCAGCATCAACAGGAAACTAGGCAATAAGGAGACACCAACATAATTAGGTTGAGCTTCTTTGGCAGCCCCTGGAAAGTCACTTTTAAAAAGAATGAATGCAGTGCCCCAGAATATTACCCTATCAGTTACGGACAGCTTCAGTCTGTAATTATTTTCATTTTTAGAACTAACTTTCTAAACTCTATCCCTTGGCACCTTGGACCTACAAAGTATTTGTGCACAGCCTACAAGGCTGCATAAAAGCAGGAGAACAACCAGTTTCTTGGGCATGCATTTGTTCTTGATGTTGGGTCACAAAAATGGCCACTTCACAAACTGAAGGAATAGGAGCAATTGCAATTATGGGAAATAGCGCCGAGACACTGTTATGGACAAGTACTCCAACAGCGGAAGCTAAATTGGAAGATCTAACTAGTCTCACCATCATCTCCTGCTCCTTAAGAAACAGTGTGCCAACTTAGGTGCTGCTGCTTTCATCATTGCTCTTGTTCTCCAAGTCAGCACTTCATCAGAAGAATGGAGCCTTTGTCTTCCAGATATTTTGGGCTACAGTTTCGATCATCCTTGACCATTGGGATGGAGCAGACGAGAACTGAAGTCCAGAAGACATAGAGAGCCAGTGGTCCCCTAGCCTATCTGCACAAGCACTCTCGATAAAGACTATTTCTAGTTCATAGCTTTGCACCTCAAAAGCAGAGAATGGCCAGGGGACTCAGGATGAGGAACAGCTGTGGGGCTCCAATGCTGCTCCCCCCCCCAGCATGTGCAGCATGAGGTAGCTGTGTCAGTCCACCTAATCATAGGACTGTTCCTGAGGTTATGTTAAAAATCTGCAGCCATTTTCTAAACATGTTTCAAAAACATAGGCTAAATTTGTTTGCTTATCTAGGCCATTACCATCTTCTAAACAATCATTTTCTGCGGTATTATTGGTGGCCGTTTAGGTATTTACAACATTTGAATTGTTCAGTAAATGGTTTTTTTTTTATTACTTTAAGTTGTTTAGATAAAGTTTTATATTGTCTTATATTAAACCTGCTTAAACATTTCATTACATCAAGTGGAATGTCAATATTGCTAACAAACAAAAGCAGATAGGTATAATCCAAGAATATTTTCTAATATGCCAGATTATTTATTTCATTTATGTTTCAATGGTGTCTCCACCTTTTATCACCACCCCCACAAGATCCGTCAAGACAGCTTACATTCATTAGCTTAACAAACTAAAATGATTTAAGCTTCAAACAATATAAGACTCTTAAAAAGCATGCACACTGCAAACTCAACACCAGCATGGCAGCACAGCACTAGTTTATGTCCATCAATTGTAACTGGCACCAGTCCACCACTTCAAAGACCTTGTGAAACAAGAACATCTTAGCCTGTCATCCATTTAAAGAACAACAGATGCCCTGGGAGATCAAGGTTCTTAAGCACACAGTGAGTCTCCAGAAGCAGTAAAGGCTCCCTGCTGGAGAAGTTACAATAAAACACAAGCTAACTGAGAAGAGCTGCATAACCGTGGGGACCAGGTGGGTGGGGTAGGACCACAGCTGCAGCCCCACGGTGCTTTTCTATTCATTATTATAGCCTTTATGGCTATAACAAATGAATAGAGATAGATCGCTGACAGATGGATGTTCCATAAAAATGGAAGTCTTTGCAAAATCTACTTTCTCATAACCATATGGCCTGGTCTCAAGAACTCAAATATACCTACAGCAGGGATCTGCGAGGTGAAGGACTCTACAGTGAAGTAGTTAGAACATTAGGCTAACCCTAGGGAAAGCTAGGTTCAAATATTCTGCTAATCATGTTGCTCTCAGATGCCCTTGAAAGAGTCCCCATCTCTCTCTCTTTCTCCCTAAACCTACCTCTCAGGGCTATAATGATTACAAAGAGGGAATAGGAGTAAGGCCCACAGATGCCATCCTTATTTAAAGGAAATGTCTGCTGGCTGTATAAAGTCTGAAAGTTCATCGTGGTCTTCTGTGAATGCACACAAAAGGGTGATTAGCACGCTTACTAACCAGATGGTGGGCTATCACTGGAGGACAGACATCAACACCGCTCTCCCGAAACTTGTCTCCTTCTTAGCCCTCAGGTCTAGTCTATAGTGAGTGACGAAGGTGGAGACATTAGACCAAGTGGCAGTCCTGCAGATGTCAGGCAGATGAACGCCACGGAGGAGGGCAGTAGAAGAGGCTCTGGTTCTGGTGGAATGAGCCCGAAGTCCTTCAGGTGGAGTCTTATGCTGAAGCTCATAGGCAAGGGAGATTGTGGAGACAAGCCATCTTGAGAGCGTTGAAGACGATGCTGGGAGACCCTTCTTTTTCCCAAAGTAGCAGAGGAAAAGTCTATTGGATGACCTAAAATCCTTGGTTCTGGAAACATAGAAGGCCAGAGCCCTCCTGACATCCAAAGTGTGGAGCATGCGCTCGGTGTCATTGGTAGGTGAAGAGAACAGAGTGGGAAGCAGTAAAGGCTGGTTGAGGTGAAAGTCTGAAACCACCTTTGGAAGAAAAGATACATCAGGGTGCAGGAGCACTTTGTCCTTGAATAACTGTAAAAAGGGTTGGTCAGAACGAAGGGCAGCAAGTTCACTTGCCCGTCTGGCAGAAGTGATGGCCACAAGAAATAACGTATTCAAAGATATCATTTTGAGGTCACCATAGCATGAAATGAATCACCGCAGCCCCCTAGACGCATGAGCATAAAAACAAAATGCCCCCCCCCACACCGTCCATCCCGGTCTGGCAATTGATTTTACTTCTGAACTAATATTGATGCAACATCCTTCACCACTCCCAAAAGCAAGAGGCTCACTTTTAGGGACTACAGAGCAATTTCACTGAACCCCAACAACTCTCTACTTTGAGACCTCACTGCCAATCTGAGGCTCCAGTTTCCAGCACCTTGAGTGGATACCACCCACTGCCTAAATGATAGGATTGGTCTTGCCAAGAAGCAAGCCTAAGCAGCCACTGGGTGGGTGGGTGAGCCAGTGCTTTGTTTTATTTATTTACAGTGGTGCCTCGCATAACAATGTTAATTGGTTCCAGGAAAAAAAACGTTATGTGAAAACATCGTTATGGGAAGCACCATTTCCCATAGGAATGCATTGAAAACCGGTTAATCCGTTCCAACTGGAACGGATTATCCGGTTTTTTCCCTCCCCCCCGCGGCTTGGATCTGACCCATGGCAGCTACCTCAGCCATGGCTGGACTCCCTAGAGTCCACTCATGGCTGGGGTAGCCGCTGCGGTTACCCTTTAAGCGGCGGAGACAGGCTGGGGGGTGGATCGGGGAGCTTGAAGCCTCTCCGCGCCGCCTACCCAGGTCGTTCCCGGACTTCTGGTGTCCAAGAACGGGCTGGGTAGGCGGCGCAAGGAGGCTTTAAGCGGCGGGGACAGGCTGGCGGGTGAACCGGGGAGCTTGAAGCCTCTCCGCGCCGCCTACCCAGGTCGTTCCCGGACTTCCAGAAGTCCGGGAACGACCTGGGTAGGCGGCGCGGAGAGGCTTCAAGCTCCCCGGTCCACCCCCCAGCCTGTTCTCCGATGCCGGTAGCCTCCCCCGCCGCCTACCCAGCCCGTTCTCGGACACCTAGGTGTCCGAGAAAGGGCTGGGTAGACGGCGCAAGGAGGCTTTAAGCGTCGGGGACAGGCTGGGGGGTGAATCGGGAAGCTTGAAGCCTTCCCGCGCTGCTTACCCAGGCTGTTCCCGGACTTCTGGAAGTCCGGGAACGGCCGGGGTAGGCGGCGCGGAGAGGCTTCAAGCTTCCCGGTCCACCCCCCAGCCTGTCCCCGGAGCTCGGAAGGGAATTGTTAGCAGGGGACGGTGGTTTCGGGGTCCTTCCGAGGCCGCAGCCCACTGCCGACATTTTCCCCCAGCTGAGCAGCGGGGCTTCAAAGCTCCCGCCGCTCAGCTGGGGGAAAATGGTGCCTATGGGGAAAAATCACAAAGCGATTTTTCCCCATAGGCAAGATCGTTGTGCGATCGCAAAAGCGATGGCAACAAAGCCATCGATATGCTATTTTTTCGTTAAACGGGGCATTCGTTAAGCGAGGCACCACTGTATTTGATTTATATCCCGCCCATCTGGTAAACTCTACCACTCTGCTTCTGCAAAAGCAGTGAAGAGGTGAGTTCAAACAGCAGATAAATACATGAGTCATGGCCCAAGGCTATAGAGTAGAGATAGGGAAGTGTTGGTTCTCCAAATCTTGTTGGGCTACATCTCTTGTGATCCCACAGCCACTAACTAAGGTGAGTGGGCTGATTGGAGCTGGGGACCACCATCACCTGGAGGGCCACACCTTCCCCAGCTCTGCCCTAGTGGGAGAAGGGGCAGCCAGAAGACTCTCAAGAGGAACCAGCAGCCTGCAAAGGAACAGGTAAAGCTTGATAATTAGTTAAAGCTGTAGTTCCAAGCCTCCCAATAACTAGTTCCCGCAATTGTTACCTTTTCAGATAAAGGAAATATTAACTTTTCCATTTATTTTGAAGTAACTAGAATATTTACTTATTAATTACTGTTCTAAATAAAAGAAAGAAAATGGTAACTTTTCTGTTTATTTGGAAGTCATTATAATGGTTACTTTTCAGTTACTTTAAAAAATATATCTGAAATGCTTTGGGTCCCTTGTGGAGAGAAATGTGGCATATAAAATAAATACATAAATAAATGCTATGAGCCACCAGACTTTACCATCTGCCTCATCAATGCCTCAACACCCACAAAAGAGTATGAGGGTGCAGCACAAGACACAACATGAAAAACCAGCACTTAAATCATATGACATTTCTCTGGTTAACGAGGCCCTATTGTCGTAACTCTAAAAACTACTAAAAAGTTATAGATATAATGCAAAAGAACTGGATTTTTCCCCTCAGTGAATTATAGCTGCGCTGTAATACAGAATTGTATTAATTGATGGGGGAGGGATTAAATACAAGTAATTATTTTGTTACTAGTTACTTTCCAGCTCTGTAGATAGAGAGGCATCAATCAGATCCAGGTGAATGTTGTGAATTAATGAGGACCAGCCTTCATTAACAAGAGAAGAAAAGGAAATGCCAGTAAAGAAACAGGTGGTAGATTTGCCTCTGAGAAGACAGGAAAGTGGAATAAATGGATGTGAAAGGACCATCAAACCAATAATTAAAGCTCTGATTACACCACTATTATCTGTCTGTCCATAATAAAGATTTAGTTCTGTTCCAAAATCTTCATCTACTTTGTTTTGGTATTTCAGAAAACATTCAGCTACTACTGGGGTGTATATTTTCTTGATAATTAAAAGGTCATGGTTTTTGGACGCAAGCCATCATGATGTCACTCATATATAATCTCTCACACAAGCAAAATGTGAACTATTTTCTCTTAACACATCTCCCACACAAAGTAGCATAACAGCCATTCTAGACAAGATGGTAACGAAAACAACAAATATTTAGAATCTCCAGATGTGGTTAAAAACAGCATCCAGTGCAACTGTCTCTCCCTGAATCTCCACTCTACCCGTCTCGAGTTGAAGGAGATCCACTTCTTACATCCCAAATCTTCCAGCTGTTAGTCATTCTACAATGTTTACATTTTTAACAACACTGAATTTGTACAGAGAGGCTGGCTTTTGGCCATCATGAATGAAGTGATCTAAACTGTTCCTTTCAAGTCAGTAAACAAGAGGTATTAAAGTGCTAAAAGAACAGGCACAGATTGGGATATGCCAGATTCAGAGTTTGTTTGCATACAAATTACAGGTTACTTTAATTTATACCCTTTGAAGTAGTAATCAGGTTAAGTTATGATCACAACTTAATGCGATATAATTTTACTCCTTTTGCTGTGTCATTTTAACTTTCAGTGGCTATAATCCTGCTGTGGATTTATCCTCATGTCAGTGTTACTGTGTAAATTGTGGCACCAGTTGCTGCCAATGAACCAGTCGCTACTCACATTCCTAGTCATGCACTAAGTTGTGTGACTGGCACATGACCAGGAATGTGAGTGCCAGCGTTGATTAGCAGCAAATCACTACTGTGATCTCCACTGTTATACCTACATCAGTGTAAATCACCAAAAGGATCCTGGGTGTTTATTTTTACAGTTATAGGCAGATAGTCTCCCAAAATTGTGGGAGATGAACATTAATTACATGGTCCAGATTCCATCTGATGCACTTTTGTGAGTGCTAAGGTTACCAATGAGGTAGAACGAAAAAAATATTTTGTACCACAGGGCAATAACTTTAACATTTAATTTTTCAGAATTAAAAGGTAGCAGTTCTAGATACTTGGTGTGAAAATAATAAAAAGAGAGGTTACTTACATGTAACCATGGTTCTTCAAGTGGTTATCTGTGAATTCACACAAAAGGGTTAACCCAGCGCCACTGTTGGTCCTCTCGGAACATTCTCGAGCAAAGTAACAAAGTCTAAGGCTGCCTGTACTGCGCATGCTCCGCCCGCCCAAGCCTCAGTTCCATTTATCCGCCACAGGTACCTGAGCATGAGCTCGATACAGCCAGTGACAGATAGAGGGGAGGCCGGGCAGGATTGTGTGAATTCACAGATGACCACTTGAAGAACCATGGTTACAGGTAAGTAACCTCTCTTTCTTCATCGTGCTCTTCTGTGAATGCACACAAAAGGGTGATTAGCACGCTTACTAACCAGATGGTGGGCTGTCACTGGAGGACAGACATCAACACCGCTCTCCTGAAACTTGTCTCCTTCTTAGCCCTCAGGTCTAGTCTGTAGTGAGTGACGAAGGTGGAGACGTTAGACCAAGTGGCAGTCCTGCAGATGTCAGGCAGATCAATGCCACGGAGGAGGGCAGTAGAAGAGGCTCTGGCTCTGGTGGAATGAGCCCGGAGTCCTTCAGGTGGAGTCTTATGCTGAAGCTCATAGGCAAGGGAGATTGTGGAGACAAGCCATCTTGAGAGCATTGAAGACGATGCTGGGAGACCCTTCTTTTTCCCAAAGTAGCAGAGGAAAAGTCTGTTGGGTGACCTAAAATCCTTGGTTCTGGAAACATAGAAGGCCAGAGCCCTCCTGACATCCAAAGTGTGGAGAATGTGCTCGGTGTCATTGGTAGGTGAAGAGAACAGAGTGGGAAGCAGTAAAGGCTGGTTGAGATGAAAGTCTGAAACCACCTTTGGAAGAAAAGATACATCAGGGTGCAGGAGCACTTTGTCCTTGAATAACTGTAAAAAGGGTTTGTCAGAACGAAGGGCAGCAAGTTCACTTGCCCGTCTGGCAGAAGTGATGGCCACAAGAAATAACGTTTTCAAAGATAACATTTTGAGGTTGCACGTAGCCATTGGCTCAAAAGGAGGGTGAGTAAGGGCATGCAATACCAACTGAAGAACGGGTGGTCGAACTGGAGGTCTCAAATTGGTGAGTCCTTTAAGGAATGCCTTAACAGTAGGATGGGAGAAAAAACGTGAGGAGGTTGAGTCCTTAGGCTGGAAAGAGATAACTGCAGCCAGGTAAACTTTAATAGTGGAAAGAGAGAAGTTAAAATCAAACAGGTATTGTAACACGGTAGAAAGAGACAAAGGGGATGGTATAAGACCCCTGGTTTCAGCAAATTTAAGGAAACTTTTCCACTTGTAGCTGTACAGTAGAGACGTGGACGGCTTTATGGCCCGATCTAGTACCTCCTTGATCTCAGGGAGATCCTCCACGCTGTTAGATGCAGTGACTCTACATCCAGATGGAACACCTTGCCTACATCTTGTGTCAAGAGATCAGGTGATGTTGGTAGTCTCTTGAACTCTGAGGACATCCTCATCGACGTTGGAAACCATACTTGTTGAGGCCAGAATGGTGCTATAAAGATCACCCACACAGGTGAGTGGCGAAGCTTCACCAGACATCTCTGTATCAAAGGAAGAGGAGGAAATATGTAGAGCAGTCCCTGATTCCAAGGGATCATGAATGCATCCCCTAATGAGTCCTTGCCGAGTCCAGCTCTGGATGCATATTCAGTATATTTCGCATTGCAATGAGAGGCAAAGATGTCTACAATCGGAGTCCCCCACCGGTGACAGAGGTCCTGGAACACCTGGGTGTTCAGTTCCCACTTGTGCGTTTGATGTGTAAGATGGCTCAGCTGGTCTGCCAACACATTGTCTGTTGTGGCCACATGAATCGCTACAGGGAAGACATGATGCTGGTAGTACCATTCCCAAAGATGAATGGCAAGGTTAAGAAACGACCCTGAGCACGTCCCTCCCTGCTTGTTGATATAATACATGGTCATGGTGTTGTCTGTCACTAACTGAACACCACGACCCTGTACCATGGGAAGGAAGGCTCTGAAGGCCTTGATGACCGCTATGATCTCCAGATGGTTTATGTGGAGGTTTAATTCTTGTGCCGTCCAAAGAGCATGAGCCTTGTGCCGTCCACAGTGAGCTCCCCATCCTGTCGGGCTGGCATCTGTTGTCACCTGCACGGTGAGTTGAAGAGGTCGAAACGGTCTGCCTACCCACAGATGAGGAGGATAGTTCCACCACTGTAGTTGTTGCACAAGCTCCGGAGTTACACGAAGGTGCTTTTTCTGACTGTCTACCATGGGATTGAAGAGCGCCAGGAACCAAGACTGCAGTGACCGCAGTTTGAGTCATGCATGTGACAGAGCCGGAGTGGTAGAAGACATGAGGCCCAACAGGTGTGGGACATGCCCTCATGCAAGCCCTTGGCCAAAACTTGAGAGCCTTTCTTATTTTTTAGATTCGTTCTCTGGGTAGAAAAATTCGACCTTTGATGGCATCTAGTCGTGCTCCAATGTAATGCACTATCCTGGAGGAATTGAGATGCGACTTCTCTCTGTTGATGGTGACACCTAGTTTTGGCAGTAACCGTAGGATGAATTTTGTGTCTTTCAGAGCCCAAGACCTGGACAGAGAGACCATCAGCCAATCGGCGATGTAAGGGTAGACATGGATGCCGTTGAGGCACAGGTAAGCTGCTACAGGTGCCATGACCTTTGTGAATGTTCTGGGGGTTGTTGAAAGTCTGAAGGGCAGAGCCAGAAATTGATAAATGGTTCCCTGAAAGATGAATCGAAGGTATTTACGATGATCTGGATGGATGGTCACATGGAAGTACGTGTCCTTCAGATCCACCACCACAAACCAGTTGTTTTTCTTTAGCAGGGGCAGGATGGACTCCAAGGTCACCATCCGGAAGCTTCTTGGATGCAGGTAAGTGTTTAGGATTCTTAGGTCAAGGATAGGTCTTATACCTCCACCTTTCTTTGACATGGCGAAATACCGGGAGTTGAATCCATTTCTGAGATCTGTGATGGGGACAGGTTGAATAGCATCTTTTTCTAGAAGAGATAGAACTTCCTCTTCTAGAGCAGGGTCAAAAGATGTGTGACTTACGAATCCTAAGGGAGGAAATTCTATAAATTCCAGTCGGTAGCCAGATTGGATGATTCTTAAAACCCAAGAGTCGTTTGTGATGGTATACCAGTTCTGGTTCAACCAGAAATGGTTGAAGTTGTGTGGTAATGTGGTTTCCGTTTATGTGTATGGCAGAGTCAAAGATACTGTTTGGATTTTTTGGCAGGTGGCTTATAAGACTGTCTGCGATGCGATTGCTGAGGACGATAGCTGGGAGCAGAGGAAGATCTCTGTTGAGGTAAGTTTTTGTATGGTCTGTGTTGCTGTGAAGATTGTTGATATTGGAAGTAGGATTTTCTCCACTGAAATTTAGAAAATCTAGGCTGAGGCTGAATTGAGTAGGATTTTGCCATCTTTTTGGCTTTATGCAGTTCCTCCAAATGATTATTGGTCTTGTCATTGAAAAGCGCAGTGGCATCGAAGGCCAGACTCTCCACTTTGGTCTTGACGTCCTCCAGGATATTGGCAGATCTAAGCCAAGCATGCCTGCGTATAGTGATTGCAGACATGAGCACTCTGGCAGCAGTCTCTGCTGCATGCCGGGTCGATAACCTTTGATGTTTTGACACAGTTTGAGCTTCTTCATAAGAATTCAAGAAGCCTTGTCTCACATCTTCTGGAGTCGTCTTAAGACCAGGCAAAATCTTGAGCCAAAGTTGTTTCTGGTACGCCCCTAAAGCAATTTGATAGTTAATGATTCGAAGGTAAGGCTGGGAGGTGGAGACCTCTCCTGATTGATGTCACCAAATATAAGGTCTTCAGAAGGGGGAGTAGATTGGTCCACTTCTAACTTCAGTGCACGTGCGAGGTGTGAAAGCATTTGTGAATATGAAGAAAAATCCTCTGACGGGGTGGACACATGGGGATCTCCCGTATCGGAAGGCACAACTTCACCTTCGGGAAGGTCACCCTGACCAGGTTGAGTCGGAAAGTCTGGGTCAGAATCCGAGGACTGAGGAGAAGAAGCTTCCTCGGGATCAGATGAAAAAGCATCCCTGTTCCTTTTTCAGGGTCGAATCTCGACGTTGTGTCTGTCCTTCGACGTCGAAGAACGAGTCTGTTGCGGGATCGAGGGAGCATTAAGATCAGGAGGCACGGTCATTGCCGGTAATGGGACTGGAGCCCGAGGAGCTTCGATGTCGACCCGTTGATGCCGATGATGACGGGGTCGAGGAGAGTCCGAAGAAGAGGAGACATAAATGTACTTGACTTTCCTATGCTTCCAACGTCGATCCGTCGAGGTCAAGGAGGAATCAGAAGAACTCCAATGCCGTTGGCGTCGGTGATGTTTCTTAGATCGAATCCTCCCAGAATCATCAGAAGTGGAGGAACAGTCTCGACGTCGACGCTTCAATCGGCATCGATGGGAAGAATGGTGCTTCCTTTTTGAAGAGCACTTTTTACGAGGGGACCTCGACCTCGAAGGTGCTGACGAGATCGAAAGAGCCGAAGATCCCCGCCCATCAGAAATTGGGCTTTGAGGGGCAGAAGTCAAGCCTGCAATGGCTCCAGCAAGCTGACTCGGCATCGGAGAAGAGACGTTCTGTGGAATAACCGGCTCAGCTTGTCAAGGAGGCAGAGATGGTGCTGCCTCCGACAAAGATTCCCGATCTCTGGAAGACTCCTCCAGTATTGGTGATGGTAATGACACAGATATAGGAGGGAGCTGGACAGAGGTCTCCTTCGCTTTAACTGCAGCTTTGGTCTTCATTTGCTTTGCAGGTTTGGGAACAGGAGCCGAAGCGGAGTCTGAACTCTTACTAGACTTCTTCGAGGGAGCCGACTTTTTCGCGTTTTTTCCCGCTTTAGAAGTGGATAGTTGAGGGGAAGCTGCGGACTCGGAATGAGGAGTAGCTGACGGTGAGGCAAGCTCCATGCCCGAGGGCTTAGTGGAAGATAGTGTAGACTCCCAGAGATGGTACTTCAAACGTTGTTGCCTGGCTTTCAAAGCTGCCTTTGTAAAACCCTTGCAGTGTACGCAGGATTTTGCCTCCAATAAATGGGCTTCTCCCAGGCAAAGAAGGCAGTGATCATGCCCGTCTTGATGGGGTATCTTACGATCACAGAGCACACAGCGGCTGAAAGGCCCTGAAGGGGACATAGGCTAGGAAAATCTATAGGGAGCCATTGTGGGGCAAGGAAAAAAAGGCGGGAAAATCCGAGGCAGCCAAGCTCGAGGGGAAATATAGTAAACAGAGTCCGAAAAAGAGTAGTCTGCGTCAAGGGAAAATAGCAGTTCTCATAGTCAGTACAGTCCGGTCAAAAAACACTAAAAATCAGTAAGAATTAGATCGAAAATATAGAGCTCAAAGCAAAAGGTTCCAAATCGCTAGGTGGAAAAATGGAACTGAGGCTTGGGCGGGTGGAGCATGCGCAGTACAGGCAGCCTTAAACTTTGTTACTTTTCTCTTCAAGCTCGAGAATGTTCCGAGAGGACCAACGCTGGCGCTGGGTTAACCCTTTTGTGTGCATTCACAGAAGACCATGATGAAGAAATATGGTTTTCCCAAATTGTTATTATGATGATAGACTAATTAATTATTGGGCTTGGGATCATAACTAGAGCAAAATATCGTGAAATCAAATTTCCATGTTCTGCACAGATTCAATGCAGGTGTCACTGAATAAAAACTTCAGGAAGGAGAGCATGCTAGCCTTACCCTTCCTTAGAGATTTCCATCACTATCCTTAGATAGAGAATAGCTTTCTGGAGAGGAGAGGTCTCTATGTATAACATCAGTGGCCAGGATCCAAATGGCTACTTTTACCGATAGAACTGCTTTCATCAACAGAATCTGGGATGGGGGTCCTGCTTTCCACCCCAACCACTGCTCCGGGGAAAGCCTTCAAAGCCAGTTTTGGAAAACCATGGATAAATTCAGGAGGAAAGGGGGAAGAGAAAAATTTGTCACACTGGCAGTCAGGCAGCAGCATAACTTTGCACACAGATCTTGTGTTTTTAATTTAATGATTAATCTTGGCTGCAGTTGCCTACTGCTATCTTTTTTCCATACTGTTATGCTCATATTACGCAATTGGGCTTATTTTGGAGTATAGATTTTAATTTCGTTATTGTCTTGCTTGTTGTGAGTTGTTTTGTAGACTCAAAATTTAAACGCCACTTTATATACATATAAAAGAAAATATATAAAATATATATACACACACATACACATATGAATATATACATACACATACATATATACATACATATATAGTTTGTTCATTAAGTGTGGTCTTGGGGCCTCTTCCTCAGGTTTCCTTCAGATGTCATTTCCAAAGAAGGAGCAGTGTTTGTTTCAACACATTTTTCCCCCTTTACTTTTTTCTCTTCCTTTTGCCAACGTTCAGAAGCCAAGGAAGACTATGGTTCCTTTGCAATGCAAACAAGTTTCTGTAGCCCTCATAGGGACAGGGCTTTCAAGTTCATTTGATGTGGGGGAAACAGAAATTAAGTACTTTTTTTTAAAAAAAAATTTTGAGTCTTTCATTAATTTCCCATAGTGAGCCTCTGGAATGTGATACATGTAGATTTCTGAAAAAGTAATGAAACTATCAAATCATGTTCGTGTGTATGTAAAACTGCTTCATTGGTGTTCTAAGAAATAGTGTTGCAAGTCTCACTATGAGTGCTGTCAGCTGCCAATTAGGATTCAGAGAACATCCTTGAAAGAAGGGTGGGAAGTTGGTTTCTTTAAAAGGGCCTTTGTTGTTGGTTCCTTTTGAGATTCTGCAGTAGGAGTTCCTGGGTTTGCCCTCCATTTTGAATTGAATTGGAGTAACATTCATTCCTCTTTGCTCAGTTTTGGATTACTGCATCATTTTTTAAAAATTCCTTCATTTTTTGTCAGTTTTATTGACTCTTTCTCCAATGCTCCCTTAATTATTTTTTGTAGATTGCCTGCATACCTGCTAAACTGCCAGAACAATCCACAATCCAATATTCTAGATCAGGGATGGCGAACCTTTTAGAGCCCAAGTGCCCAAACAGCGACACAAAACCAAATTATTTCTTTCAAAGTGCCAATTAAATCTGAATACTGGTGTTTTAGTTTAGAAAAAACAACTCATACAGTTGTCTGAACTAACCATGACCATTTGTCTTCAAAGAAAAACATAACAGAACTTTCAATGATACAAACATTTTTGTTGAAAAATAACGATTAACTCTAGTAAATGGAAACAAATATTAAAGTAATTCAAGCCAGGTAATTATACAAATTTTAAAAATAATTATATGCATGTATTTTTGATAAGGGACACTCAACTTGGCACCCTATTACACAATGTGATTTTTGATGTTGTATGCATGCTAGTAATTTGTCAAACCTTGGTCCATATGCTGTTAGTTTGAGAGTAGCACATGCAGCAGCTGGACAACCCAGACAGTGTGGCTGCTGACCTTGAGCCAGACATCCTGGAGAGTGAAGTCAAGTGGGCCTTAGAAAGCATGGCTAACAACAAGGCCAGTGGAGGTGATGGCATTCCAGTTGAACTATTTAAAATCTTAAAAGATGATGTTGTTAAGGTGCTACATTCAATATGCCAGCAAGTTTGGAAAACTCAGCAGTGGCCAGAGGATTGGAAAAGATCAGTCTGCATCCCAATACCAAAGAAGGGCAGTGCCAAAGAATGCTCCAGCTACCGTACAATTGCACTCATTTCACACGCTAGCAAGGTTATGCTCAAAATCCTACAAGGTAGGCTTCAGCAGTATGTGGACCGAGAACTCCCAGAAGTACAAGCTGGATTTTGAAGGGGCAGAGGAACTACAGATCAAATTGCTAACATGCGCTGGATTATGGAGAAACCCAGAGAGTTCCAGAAAAACATCTACTTCTGCTTCATTAACTACGCAAAAGCCTTTGACTGTATCAACCAAACTATGGCAAGTTCTTAAAGAAACTGGAGTGCCTGACCACCTTATCTATCTCCTGAGAAATCTATATGTGGGACAGGAAACAACAGTTAGAACTGGATATGGAACAACTGATTGGTTCAAAATTGGGAAAGGAGTATGACAAGGCTGTATATTGTCACCCTGCTTATTTAACATATATGCAGAATATATCATGCGAAAGGCAGGACTGGATGAATCCCAAGCTGGAATTAAGACTGCCGGAAGAAATATCAACAACCTCCGATATGCAGATGATACCACTCTGATCGCAGAAAGTGAGGAGGAATTAAAAAACCTTTTAACGAGGGTGAAAGAGGAGAGTGCAAAAAATGGTCTGAAGCTCAACATCAAAAAAACCAAGATCATGGCCACTGATCCCATCACCTCCTGGGAAATTGAAGGGGAAGATATGGAGGCAGTGACAGATTTTACCTTCTTAGGCTCCATGATCACTGCAGATTGGGACAGCAGCCACAAAATTAAAAGATGCCTGCTTCTTGGGAGCAAAGCAATGACAAACCTAGACAGCATCTTAAAAAGCAGATACATCACCTTGCCAACAAAAGTACGAATAGTCACAGATATGGTTTTTCCTGTAGTGTTGTATGGGAGTGAGAGCTGGACCATAAAGATGATCGCCGAAGAATTTATGCTTTTGAATTGTGGTGCTGGAGGAGACCCTCGAGAGTCCCCTGGACTGCAAAGAGAACAAACCTATCCATTTTGAAGGAAATTAACCCTGAGTACTCACTGGAAGGACAGATCCTGAAGCTGAGGCTCCAATACTTTGGCCATCTCACAAGAAGAGAAGACTCCTTGGAAAAGACCCTGATGTTGGGAAAGTTTGAAGGCAAGAGAAGGGGACAACAGAGAATGAGATGGCTGGACAGTGTCATCGAAGCTACCAACATGAATTTGACCGAACTCCGGGAGGCAGTGGAAGACAGGAGGGCCTGGTGTACTCTGGTCCACGAGGTCAGGAAGAGTTGGACACGACTTAATGACTAAACAACAATAACATTTATAAAGATTATTAAGTACATTGAAATCCTGGACTTGTTTCCTCCAGAGTAAACCACCCTCAGAAAAGCAGCTATATATAGGAGTGCAGACTTTTAATGCACATTTTATACACTACATAAAGTGTATACCCACATTTCACTTATTTGAAATGTAGTGTTGGAAAAAAGTTTTACAGATAGCATGACTTGTCAGAAAGATAAGTAAAGCAAATTAAGTGTGGACTTTCACTACAAGCTAAAATAACCAAACAAAGGATACTGTACTACAGTGGCAGCATAAGAAGACAAGCTCACTGGAAAAGGCAGCAACGCAGGAAAAAGTACAAAGCAGTAGAAAAAGAGAAAGACTGCAGATGAGATGGACTGACTCAGTAAAGAAACCCACGGTCTTTTGCTTGTAAGACCTTTTGTTTGGTGTTGCAGTCAAAGGAGGACCAGGAGCAGAAAGACTGGGATTTAGATTTTGGGAATAAACTGTGATACTCTTGTCTGCTTTGGGGATGAGAAATAGAGAAACATGATTGCTACACACTTCAGACTTCTGTTGTTTTCAGCAGAAACTGCAGAGCTAAATGCAGTGGAGATTAACAGTTCTGATTCACAGACACACATTCTCTCTCTCTCTCTCTCATACACACACACACACACACACACACACATCCTTGCTCCCTCATTTTCTACATACAAACAAGTTTGATGAAGTCGCACGTTCCTTCCCTCCAGAGCTAAATGCAGTAGAAATTAAGTTTTGAGTCTCTCTCTCTCTCTCTCTCTCACTCACTCACTCACTCACACACACACAAACACACACACACAAACACACCCTCAGTCCCTCCATTTTCTACATACATTTCAACAAGCTTGATGAAGTCACAGGTTCCTTCCCTCCTTAACTGGAGCCTTTCCCTCCTCCTGCTTGCAGTCACCTCTGGGCGGAAGCAGTCATTCACAAGCCCCAGATTGATTGACTTGGGGGGGGGGGTTCTACAGCTGTAACCAATCAAGCAGACTTATATCCGATCTCTTAAAGAAGGAGTGTTGGAACCAAGGAAGGTAGAAGGAAGAGATGGCTGATGATGGTGTAGTTTGAGGTTCGGGTGCAGGGGTGGTGGTATCGCTGTGCTTGCGTGCTGAGACATCTCTGTGTGCCACCTGTGGAATGCGTGCTATAGTTTCGTGATCACTGTTCTAGATGATTGTCTGTTTTCTTCTCTCTCTTTCTCTGTCCATTATTTGTTGTTTTGTTTTTCTGCAGTAGTTTTGATGGTTTTGTAGGCATTAATCAGCAGCATAAACCCAAGTGAGAAAAATAAACTGAAAGAACCCAACATATATCGTTTCTTTCATGCTTACCAAAATTGCTAGAACCCAAATGAAAACGAATGAGGCACACACACCCTGAAACAACCCAACATGAATGCAGTCCAAAAGTTTTCCTCATGCACATCTCTTGATACCTCACGATCATGAAAAGAGCTGTGTTGGATCTGCCCCAATGTTTATGCAATCCAGCACCATCCTCCCACAACAGCCAGCCCATTACCTATGAGCAACACACTAACTACATGGCTCACAAGCTGATTTTGAAGTGTAAAATAAAACAAGTCCATTTCAACATATAAAGCCAAATATGACAATGTATGGTCTGTTTATCAAGCATGTACTGGCCTAAGAGAATGGCACATTTTCATATATCTACTTAAATGTTGGTATCTTTTGATTTCTGCAGGCAATATGTATGCATGCATGCATGCATGCATAGAGACACCTGTATGTGCTATTCTGGAATTGTTGCAAGTTACATATTTAAGCAAAAATGTGTTTAGTTATGTGTCAACATTGATGCTGTTTTTTCTTACGAAGGCAATGGCTTTCAAGGTTCTCACTTCAGCTTTCTTTTCTGTCATAATTGCAATGAACTGCCATAGGTAATGATAACTTCAAGGCCTCTGAAGGTAATTCACCCAGAACTTGGTACCTTTCCCACATTCAAACAAAAATAAAGCATACCAGGAAATCCACAAAACTAATGTCCTTTGTCTCAGCACCGAAATGGCAAATCTGATTCCAATCCACACATTTCTGTAACGGGCAGCCATGACCTCACCTGTCCATCACAGCTGGGCAGTGAATCATCAGCCAATGGTGTGACGGAGGGTGGAATTGAAGGGGAAGAGCTGGTATAAAAAGGGGGGTGAAGAGTGTGTGTGGGGAGATTGATAGAGTGTTAGAGTGAGATCTGGAGAGATCTAGTGTGAGAGTGAAAGAGGCCTGCGTGCCTGAGGTGTCAGTGAGGGAAAGTCTATGTATTATTGGTTAAACAAGTAGGAGTGATTATCTTCTAGTGATTTACCTATTTTATTTTTGTAATCAATAAACCAAGTTTTATTTTTGAAAGAAATCCTTGTCCTTTTTATTTAAAGGAAAGGTTGGTGGCAGCAAGAGTGTTTAGTGGCGTGGTGGGCATTCTGAGAGGCCTGAGTAGGAGGTGACCTCAGAGTGGCTCAGCCACGTTACAATCTCCATCTACATATATCGTTATTAGAAATCCCTGTGTCTTTAATAGTTGAAATGAAAAACAGTAACAAAAAAGTAGTGATTAAAAAAGGCACAAAATGAACTACCAAATTTCTATTTCATTCACACTTTAGAATATCTTTCCCTTCACAATGATTTGCTAGGACACTGAGCAGACAAATCTTTCCAGTAGGCTTTTTTTCCTCCCTCACAAACTTCACTGCTGCCCCATTGTCTAAAATAAAGCCCACCAGAAAGACATCAAGGGTGGGACACCAAGCTTACATCCCTTAAGGGTGTGGGCCTTTTGGAGAGACATTTGCTTTCCATCTACAATAGAACTTTCCCCTACCTCTGCACAGATGGCCACCTTGGCAAGGTGGCTGGTAAGCTGAAGGATCAATTGAGAATCTTTTTTAGCTTGTATGCCTTTGGAAACAACTCCATCAGCACGTTAGGCATCAGCTAAAGAACTTCAGCCTTGGGTGGCAGTGAGGTTGTCTGCTGCAAAGAACTACTTGCATTTCAGGTGGAATGAGACCTACTGATGAAGACATTGATGCAAGTTGGAGATTAACACTATGCTAAACAAATCTACCCATAAGTAAGTTATTGCATTCTATCACTTCTGAATAGACTGTTAATATGTCTTGCCCCAAAATAAACAGGCACAGCATTACAACCCAGGTGATTACACTGGTGAGATTTCTTTTCCTCTCCTACCCATTTACCCACCCACCCACCTACCTACCCATCCATTCACACTACTCACCTGATAAATGCTTCCAGCATCCTTCCATAACCATTTGCAGATCAGTTGACACAATTTATATATCCTTCACTTTCTTTCTCTTAAATACAGTGGTGCCCTGCATGATGATGACCCTGCAGGACGATGACTTTTTGCGATCGCTATAGTGATTTGCAAAACAGGCATTTCAATGGGGGAATTCCGCTTCACGACAATTTGGTCTGTGCTTCATGGACTGTTTATTCGCAAGATGACAATCTTTACAGCTGATCATTGGCTTTGCAAAATGACTTCCTGCTGTTTTCCAGACCCATGCTTCAGAAGACAGTGATTAAAAACAGCTGATCGGCGCTTGCAAAATGGCTGCCCTATGGAGGATCTTCGCTGGATGACTAGGTATTTTCCTCATTGGAACGCATTAACCGGTTTTCAATGCATTCCAATGGGGAAACTGTTTTTGCATGATGACGATTTCGCTGTACAGCGATTTCAGGGGAACGAATTATCGTCGTCATGCAGGGCACCACTGTAATAGTCCATGCTAGGAAAGCTATATTATTGCGCTGAAAATCAACATTTTAAAAAGCAATTCTAAAAATGGGGGCTCTTTAAACAAAAAATAATAACTTGAAAACTGGACTTCGAATCAGCACCAACTTTGGTATAGCTGTAGCATACAGTCTGCTCATGCCTGGAGCCAAATTTGGGGACATTTAAACAGAAGGTTTTAGGTTAATAACTTTTTTAAAAAGTAAAATTGTTTTGCCCTCGTGCAGAAGGAAGTGACCATAAACGTCTTCATATTTAAAATAGCTTGTGTATATTGAAAAGACAAATATTGTTTATCTTGAAAGAGAATGGTTGGTTCCACCCGCTTTTTTTTTTTAATTTGGAAGAATCCAGACTGCAGGGGCTAAAATATCAAAAGTGCCCTTTGGAATGAGAAAAATAACCATTTTGTTGGAAGACTGAGCATGCATGGAACAGGCTTACCAGCAAGAGTGGTCCAAAGTAAATACAGTGGTGCCTCAACTTACAAACATCCCAACTTACAACCAATTTGAGTTACAACCAGCTCCGGTTGACTTAGGTTAAAAAAAGGGCAGGAAAGGAGGGAGGGAGGGAACGAACACCTTTTAAACAAAACACCTTTAAAACCAAGCAGCTTTAAACCAAACCAAGCACCTTTCAAACCAGTTTTTACATTTTAAAATTACAGTACCAGGCAGTCCAAAGTCAATTTCCTGCTTTCCCTGTGTTTTTTTTTTGTTGTTGTTTGTAAGTCAAATTGTTCATATGTAGGGGCATTCGTAAGTTGAGGCACCACTGTATTCCAGAAAGGGACATCTTGCCATGTATCTCTAGAGAATTAGCATACAATTTTGTAAGGCATATTCAAAGTATTTCTGCATTAGAAAAGCACAGACTAGTTGTGTTTCTCCTAGCCCTGAGTGCTTTCAATTAACATTCTATCAGAACTTCTAAGACAAGACTCCAAACACCAGTCTTCAAAGCGGAAATCAATTCCAGGTCTGGGGCAATCTGAACTTTTCACCTTTTCAGTCAGGACCCAATTCAGTGACTCTCAGGAGGAGCACATTTTTAAACATTTTATTAGTTTTTCAATATATCTACATTCAGTTCGTGCTTATTAAACATCGTGTTACATGGGTTGCTTATCATTATTTGTTTTTTGTGTCTTGGTGCCTTCTTAGTTGACCCTTCAAAATCTATACATTTTTAGTATTTAAACCATTCATGTGTGTATTTTAGTATACAATATTGGCTACTATAGTAATATTGCTCTCATAGTATACAATGTTCTCAAAATCTAATAAAATACCTAATAAAAGCAATTCTGGTTTCAAATCTGTATAATTTTGAGACGATTTAACCGAACAACTTTGTATTTTATACCAATAATAACTAAATAGGTTCCTAACACATAATAGATGTTATCTAAATCATTTTATATAATTTTCTTTATATAATTGTTTAGCCATTTCTGTCTCCATATTTTGTCATGTCTATATTAATATCATATCTAATATATGTTAATTAAGTACTATTTGTTTTACCTCATCCTTATGTCTAGCTTCAATTTACCTTAAGAACCACCATGTTATGCCTTTACCCTGATTAGTGATCCCTTAGTTCAGTTTAATTCCCTTTTCTAATATATATGTCCCCTTACAATTCCAGAAGTTAGGCATATACATGCTTTCAACATTGAAGGCCACCTTAATATTCTTTCCTTATCATCCAAGTAACTCCTTCTCTTGTTTGTGTTTTCCCAATTCTTATTTCTCTAAAAATTCTGCTGTCCCTTGTACCTTATGAGATCCTTTTATGCACTTGATCTATCTCCAATAGGTCTTCCAGGCTATTTTTAATTAAATCTGCTGGTTCTCTCCCCTTATCTTCCATTAGCACACCTCAGACTCTCCTCGGCTCCAGAGTTAGAATTAGATCTCCTAAATTTTCTCCTCTGATTTCCTCCAGCCTCTCCTTTGATTGGTACACATCATCCACCATCCTCTCATTTCCTTGTTCATTATTCACTGTCTCCTGTTGACTGTAGTCCTTCCTTAACTGCTCATTGAATAATTTCACCTCTTTGTTGTGGGATATCACTACTTCCAAAATTGCTTGAAGGGTAGATTTTGTTTCATCCCAAAATTTTCTTTGTTGTAGTATTATGTCCCAGATAGCAAATAATTGTATTCCAAGTGGAAATTGTCCAGTTGCTTAAAGCAATCAGTCCAAATCCATCAATACTTGCTTCCATAGGTCCATTTTAATAGACTGATCAGCTTTAGGGTTAAACTTGAATCCAGTCTCAGATGTAAAGAGTTTCCCCTGCTTGAAGGCTCAAGGACACTTGCTCACCAAATAGTTCACTCAGTGTTTGTATTCGTGGCCTGATGTCTTTTGTAATCCAGCCCCAGAGGCAATCTATTCCAGTATTCATTCTGTCTCAGCCTGTGCTCCAGTCAAGTTCAGAACCCAGGATACAGTTTAAAAATTCCACTTTGGCAGGATTAGGCTTTCTAGGGTTAATGTCTATACTTCAGTTCAGTCCTCAGGAAAAAAAAAAGGAAGTCAAAACCTCCATAAAGTGTTCAAGGTCACTGTTCTGGTCTTTTTGCCAACGCTATAGATAGCTGTAGCCATAACATACACAAGTATAACTCCCCAGAGTTTAGTTAATTATGATTTTAAGAGAAATATTTCTTAAGTTTCTAACACCAAACTAATACCAAGCTTCCTTCCTGGAAGTATAATTAAATGTCTAATTAATGTCCAATTTATTTTCTTTGTGTCTCTTTGTGTCTTTTTGCATCTCTTCCCTCTCTCCAGTTTCACTGCTGCTCTATAAGTGGTGGGGATGGGAGACGTTATTTTTGTTACAGGGATTGTCTCATGTAGGGATAGTCATAAAGCAGTACAGTTATAAAATATTTCTCACCCAATGATGACAGCAATGTTAATTAGCTGATTTATCGCTTCTCCATTGCCGGCTGCCGATGACTTGCAAACAAGCTATTCAGCTGCTTGTTTCCACCCACTGGTTGTTTGGAGTTTCCCGGATCAAATGGGGGTAACCGCTGTGATGAATTTGGTTATGAAAGCTAGAAAGTGATTTAATGATGGAATATGTGGTTATGAAGTTAGCCTAAAAGAATCCATTTTGGTCTCTGTGTGCTTGAAAGTGGAAAATTCCAAAAGGCAGTTTTGCTTCACAGAAATTGGTCAGGCTGACCTGTTATCTCGTTACCTAGTAACGGTGGCCTGGTACGGAGAGAGCAAAGTCATAACATTCCAGGAGCTTAGAATGATAACAACTTGAGTTCTCATGAGAAGATGGGGTGGGACAAGTTACTTTTTTCCTTATCCCTGATTGGTTGTTAGCTGTGAAGAAGGCGGGAGTAAGTTGCAGAACGAGAGAGAAAGTGAACATGGATGACGGTTAAAAGACACAGAAAGGACTTATTTCTGTTTGATGGATTTTAGTAGAGGATTTTCCATATTGGACTGATGGATCTTGGATTTTCCAGAGGATTGGTATGTTCTTGATTGGACCATGGACAATGGGATTTACAATATTATTTTAAGATGTAGATTTTTACTGACATAGAGGGGGGAGCTTGTCTTACCCAATTTTATTAGTTAGAAAGTTTGTTATTTTTGTTTCTTCTAGAGGAGTCCAGTTTCTGGTCTAACTGGATGAGATGGAAATGTACATAGATGCCTTGCTTTGCATAAACTTTATTCTTTCAGAACTTTATTTTTTCTAATAAAACAAAATATGCTTAATATCTGGATTTTGGCTTCTTGAATAGAACAAGTGCTACAATTGGTTATTTGGTTTACCTAAATAGTTATTCTTTACAAGGCCACGGAAAAGTAACGCTACCTTGGGTCCAGAATATTCCTGGGTACTAGGAGAATTAGATTCCCTAGAACTCACGTGTATATCTTGGTTCTCAAAGAAATTGGGTCAGACTTGGTGCATGAGTGAAAGGACTGCCCTAGGGTAAAATTGTTGGACCCTGTTTTGCCTGGTCAAGGAGTCATTCACTCAGAATCCTCTCTGTCCCGTGGCAGAACAGTTTCTTAGGAAACTGGCTTTGCTCACAACCGCCATCCCCCCATGATCAACAGGCATCTCCTCCATTTCACCACCTTTTGGGGGTGGCTTTTAATCACCTGGGGGGGGTCCCAAACAGGTGGGAATTCAGCCCAGGGGACGGAGTTCTGTTCTCCTGCTGTCTCGTTGCAGCGTCAAGCCGGAGGTCTGGTAACAGGAGCACTTTTTAACTCCTTCCTGACCAAACAGGCATTTGTCTGCTGGTAGAAATATTTTTAAAAAATGTTTAAAGAAAAATAGAAAACAAATATTCAGTTCACTCATTTCAGCTATGAAATTTCTATCTTTTTGCTTTGTGGCTGGGGATGGACTTACTCAATGATAGCAGAGATTTGGTGCCTATATCCTGTCATAGTTTCAACCATTTCACACATCCTGTCACTATATGATTTTCTGGTAATTAAGGGGGAAAAACTCCAAAGATGTTGTGTGCCATCAAGTCACTTCTGATGTGTGGTGACTATATGACATAATGACCTCCAAAATGTCCTGTTTTTAACAGCCCTTCTCAGTCCTGCTCAGAAATCAACATCATCTCATGTTAGGTTGTTTTTTCTTCCTACTGCCACCCACTTCTTAGCAATATTGTCTTTTCCAATAAGTTCTGCTCAGGTCTTGCAGACTAACAGCTGAGGCTTCCTTTACTGAGACAACCTGTCTTAAATTAGGTCTTCCTCCTTTGCTACTGCTCCCCCTTTTCCCAGCAACATAGTCTTTTCTGGTCAATTTCCATTATACAGAATGTGCATGGTAGGATAGCCTCAGCTGACTCATTTTGCTCTAGTGAGAGTTTAGCCTGGAGTTGATTTTTCTGCCTTTCTGTGAAAACTGTAAGGCTCTTCTCCAACACCATATTTCAGGTCAGTTTTGTCATTCTTTCACATAGTATGGATGATTTTGACAGGTTAAAGGGTGTTTCTCCATTGTACATGTTGTACCTACCCACACCTTTACTTCACTATTCAGAAAGTGACACCAAGCAAGGGAAAATCCCACAATCTGGATTCTTTTTTCCTCAGTTAGCCTCTTCTTACCCAAACCAAAGCAATTGTCAGGGGGGCTATTGAGAAGATGAATGGCAGTGAGCAAAAGAAGGTGTAGGCCCTCGTGGTTACTGCCAGTTGTTGTCAACATTCAAACTGCTGTTTGCAATGCCTGGCATCCTTTTAACTGCTGGCAATGCAGGCATGATATCATGCAGTCATATTAGCCATTTCCTAGTATTTTGAATCTTGAAGACAGAAACACAATATTCCACATTCATAAACCAGACATTTTTATGTTTTTGTTTTTAAGAATTGAATGCTTTCTTGATCGAGTACTAATTATTATGAGCCAAAGAAGTCAAGGCAACAAACTTCTCACAGAGACACGTCATCGTGTGTTCTAATTTTTAAAAAGGTAAAGGTAAAGATTCCCTTGATATTTTAGTCAGTCGTGTTTGACTCTAGGGGGCGGTGCTCATCCCTGTTTCCAAGCCGTAGAGCCAGCGTTTGTCCAAAGACAGTTTCCGTTGTCACGTGGCCAGCGCGACTTAGACCCGGAACGCTGTTTACCTTCCCACCGAGGTGGTACCTATTTATCTACTCACATTTACATGCTTTTGAACTGCTAGATTGGCAAGGAGCTGGGACAAAGGGACGGGAGCTCACTCCGTCGCGTGGATTCGATCTTACGACTGCTGGTCTTCTGACCCTGCAGCACACAAAGGCTTCTGCGGTTTAGCCCGCAGCGCCACCACGTTCTAATTTTTAGCTGTAATTAAATACCCTATAGATGTGTGTCTACAGTTCCATTCTAGTTCTTTAACACCCATTAAGGCATTGAGTGCTCATCACTGAGGCTGAATTTAATGCATTTTCATGCTTATTCACACAGTTGAGAAAGGCACTTATGGATCTGTTATTTAGTTTCCTTTATATTTGACGACTATAAATAATACTATCTTGTTATATGACGTCAAGGTACTTCCAATTTATGGCAACTCGAACAAGGTTTTCTAGCTATGTAAGATGTCAAGGAATGGGTTTCTCATTGCCACTCCCACACACAGAGAGCAAGTTTCTATAGACAGAGGAGGCATTTGAAGAGATGTCTCCTGAGTCTTAACCTAAGACTCGATCTATTAAATCACACTGGTAATTCTATATTGCCTCTTCTAATAATTCTAATAATAAGTGTCTGCACACTTGGCTACTTCTTCCACATCAACTTCCAGATGTCATTATCAATGCTGGATTCCAGATCATTTTCCCAAGTCCATTTTAATCCCTTCTTGATATCATACCATACCAAAATAATAATATTACATAGACATTATGGTAGACTCATTTTCTGATGTTGATTTTATCAAAGCTTCAAAGAGGAGCATTTGCCTAGACAACTGTCTTAAAATGGTTGATCATAATATATGTTGGTAATATTTGTCTTCTTTATGTTGAATTACAGCTTTGACTATGCTTTCCACAAATATAAGGGGGACAGAAGTTTGATCTGTTCTGCAGTTTGCACTCTTCCATTTTGCACCCATCTCAGAGAACTAGTATAATTTGTTTATCTTCCAATACTTTTGTGATCATATCACAAAAAGTTATATTTTTTAAACTATAATTGATTCATCTGTCTTAGCTGAGGGATCCAGCTTTAAAAAGGGAGTGGCAGAAATGCAAGGCATACCTATACAAGAGGACTGCCCTAATCAAATATTTAGACTCAGATCTTGGAACCCAACATGAAAACTTGGGACAGCAACTGGTCAGAGAAAACTTTGACATCGAGATAGCATGGCATCAAGAGTGAGTAATTTCTAATCCAGAGCTGTTTAACTTAATGCCAAATCCAGTACAATGCCCTTAGAGTTTGATCTCCCAAGGAAAAACTGGACAGCGCTTAACTGGATTCCAGCTAACCACAGCAGGTGCCAATATTAGAAACATAAATGGGAGCTGGCTGATAATTCTAATTGTGACAGTGGGTACGTTCCTCAAACTTTGTATCACGTTGCAATGGAATGCCCCCCTTAGAAAAGTCCCTGCCTCCCTGCAAGAATTACATTATCTTGATGGCATTGTTGTTCAATGGTTACATTATTTAGATATCCGTCCTTAGGCTTGGTCACTCTAGCAACTGCCCATATATAATTTATCTCGCTAATTATTCACTCTTCATATTGCATGTTTTTAAAATCTTGTAGAATGTATTTTTAATTGTTTTACATTCTATACGTATTTATATTGTATTTGCAAAGTCTTATGCAATAATGCTGTATTCTGTTATACCATACAAAATAAATAAGTTGAAGGTGATATTCTTGAGTCCAGCCAAAATGAATGATGGTAGTAATCTTTAGAAATGGATTTGCTACAAAGTCAAGACATGCATCCCGTTTTCTGCTCATCAGTGATATTACAGATAATGGTTACAGAGGATGTTGCTGTTGTTATTAGCAGGAGGTTGGTCTCCATCACTTGGGAAAAGAGGATCTGTTGACTATTGGATTGGGCTATTATTAATTGTCTTTCTGATCAAATTCTAAATTTTACACTGTAAAGCTCTTTGAGACCAATAACCTTTGATAATCCGAACAATCAAAAATATTTACGCAGTCTTTCCATAAAGATTAAGTGACCATTCCTTTTAAAAATGCAATTTCATCTAAATAAAAGACAATGTTGATATTTTCTAAAAAAAATAAGTAACTTAAATTCATAACTGAAAGGTGTTTTATTCAAGTTTCAGAAAACGTTTCTTAAACCTGTGAGCCAAGCTGCTGCCTGATATGCTGAAATATAACAAGGAGAAAAAAACAGAAGAACTGTAGAATAGAGCCCCATTTCAAGCAAGCAAGACTGCCATCTTACAACTTGCTTAACTCAGGCACACTTGCCAAAGGCAGGAGTCAGAGAAATGGATGCAGACAGCAATGTTTTGAAAGTTTCTATTGGTTAATTTGTGCTTAAATATATCTGTCAGCGTGACACTGAGGAAGAATACCTCCAACAATTTATGTGGCACTGGTGCAAAGTGACTCACAGCCAAAGCACATTTTGCTAGCATGTGCTTGCTTACACACATTTATAAGGTACAGTACTTCTCTTCAAAGTGTTTTGAGAAGCTATTATACAGAAGGCTTTTTCTTCTACTTGCAGAAAAAACGGTCTATAAATTAGATGGCATGTGCCAGCGTGGCATACTGCAATAGTTTCCTAGGTGGCAGCTGTAGGCAACTGCACTGTGGACACATCAGCTAATGAAACTACAAATGAGTTCCAAGAAAGACATTCTGTCTTACCTCTGACACCATCTTATATGCCATAGCTGGGCATTTAAAGCAATGTAATGAAGCCATATCCTACATCCTTAAACATGGCAAGCCACATGCTTGCACTGCCATTAGTCACACTCTTAATGGAAATATATAGATTACATTTTTAACCCCTATGAAAATTTTATGGATTTCCTTTCAGGACTAACAAAAAAGCTAATGGCCAACTGGCAGGCAGGCATTGTTGCTCTTGGCACTTTTTAAGAAACAGAAAGCAAAGATGAGGTGGCAATGGATGTAGGCTTATATTATAAGAGCACGATTCACTGACCCAATTGCATTTTTGATCATTCTGTACATTGAGGACAACTAATTCAACATGTATGGAGCCAATAAGATGTCATGATTGTGGGCAGCATAATTCAAGGATTGTTCCAAAAATCCCTTTCCTTCATAGGAGGGGCCAATATGCAATCATAAATGTTCTGGATGAAGTCATGTTTAAAATAGTAATAAAAGTTGTTAATGATAATGCAGAAAAATTAGCAAGCAGAATGTAAAAATACAAAAAAAGGCAGGTATCTCAGAAAGATCCATTCCCTAGGCCACGCTGAGCCAGATGTTCCAAAAGGGACAAGGAGCAGTCTTCTGAATGTGTTGCAGCTGGCTGGGACAGATGACAAAAGATTGCCACATTTGTACAGCTGCCCCTCTGATGCACAGTCTGCATCTTAAATGCTGCCCATTAGCTGCAAAAGGTTTCTCCTTTATGGACAGCATGGCAACTGTTAAGCCAGAGCGAGGGCTGGTCACCTGAATTAATGAGATAATATAGCACTGTACCAATGGTACTTAAGGAAAAACAAGAAGAGGCCATATGAAAAGAAAAATTAAGCTTTAACTATTTTGGTGTTACATATTTCCTACAAAATGATACGATGAGCCATGTTATACCTGCATCAGATCAGAATCTCGCATGCCTTCAACTAAGTGTATTCATTTATAGTCCAATCAGGATAACACCAGGCTCGGCTACCATCTATACAAACCAATTGTTAGCTAGACGTGATGAGAAGACACAGCTGGCTTCTTGAAGTGCATCCATACAATCACAGTCCTTCTCCCACTGCATGCATAACACACTTCCTGGAAATATGTTCTCCTGCTTGCTTGACTATTTCCATTTTGCCCATCTGCTTTAAAAATGCCACGGAATTAAAGCTGGTCTCAATAGGTTCCTTCTGAATTGAGGGGTGGACACTTTTTCTTAATGAAAGAAGTTTGCTTTTTCAAACATCATCTATGTATATTCTTATGAGCAGACCACACAGTATGCACGAAGACAAGGTGTTATTTTAAAGTGATGTGTGCACAATCATGGAGTGTTTTCATGGCTGTACCATGCAATTTCAGAACATAACGTTTCGGTGCTGCAGTATCAAGGGCAATTTGAGAGTCAAGTGTATATTGTTCAAAGGTCCTAGCAGTTACCTATGTCAATATTATATACTGCTGCAGTTCCTCCTTGTAATATGCTGTCATTTCCCATACCAAGAAAGTTTCTGGTTTTTTTTTTCAAGACATAATAAATGGCCAGCCTTCATTTGAACTGGCATCCTTCACCATGGTTTCAGCAATTGCAGCTGGTTTCCCCTCCCATTATGGTCATTTCCCCCACACAACCATCATTACACACCAGTCACAGTGAACCACCCTCAGCTGGGTTCTGATGTTGGTTTTTAAAAGAGTACTGTAAACACTGACATTACACTCCTTCGTTGCATTTCCCTGCCAATTTTATATTTAATCCTTCCTCTCCTTGTAGACTTTAGAGCCAATGGTGCTTCATGCTCAACAAGTGTGTAGCTGGGCAAAGGGGAGGGAAACAAACTCTGGTGGTGGCTGGCTGAAGACTCTCTAAAGGACTCAACTGCTCTGTTACGAAGATGGAAGTGAACAGCCTCTTCTCTAGAAAACCAAAAATGATTTTTGGGAATGGGTAGGCAAATAGATGCATTCATCTTTGGGACATAGATTAAGTTGAAGCAAAGTCTCAAAATTATTTCTCGTATCAGCCATTAGAGAAATCTACACAGGATTTGTGACGACCCAAATGCTCTAAATTGGCATATAACAGACCACAAGACTATACTCTATACTCCCTTGGATTGAACAGATCTGAGCCACATGGTTTTGGTTATATATGTGAGTTTTTTTCTCAATAAATAGCTATTTCAATAAATACTGTGCTGCTATTCATCACCAGGACATGGCCTGAAAAGGTGGGTCTTGGGCTTACCTAGGACCCCTGTTGTTGGCAGTGCAATGGCCTCTGGTCTTATCCGATCGTGGTGGATCCATGTAGTGGCTGGGAAGGGTGCTGGGGCATTCTGGGAGGATGACAGAGCTCAGGGGAGGTGTGTGTGAATCCAGTTGATTCATTCACACACACACCTCCCCTGAGCTCTGTCATCCTCCCAGCATACTACATTTTGGGGGACATAAGAGTTATACACAAATTTGGAACTACACGGGTCTGACACCCCTAAGCCTAGTGTTGTTGAAGCAGAAATGCAACAGGACTACAAATCCATACAGATTTTGTTAATTGTTACATAACTCATTTGCAGTTCTATAGCTGATTTTTTTTCAGTGCAGAATCAAGGTGTAGTATGTTGTTTAGGGGGATCCTGTTGTGGCGATCACCCTGCTTTGGCTCATGTAGTAGACTATTTGTATGTACCAGTGGGTGATGTTGGGAGGCGGAGCCACAGGAACTAGAAGGGAGGGGTGAGTCAGAGTCTAGAGAAGTTCAGTCAGTGAGAGTCAGAGATGACAGTCTGAAGAAGTCAGTCTGTGGTAGTTAGAGAGTGTGGCAGAGTTAGGAGTTAAAATAGGCAGTTAAGAGTGTGGAACTTGTAAAGAGCTAAAGGAGTTAAGAGTGAAACAAGTTGTTATTAATCTAATGAATACATTAAAGTCTATGAAGAACCTGTTTAAGCAAATTATAATCAATAAACCAGTGTTGTGTTGTTCAACTTTATACTCAGCTGGGACCTCAACCTTTCTAATTAAAGGGTGTTGACACAGGTCAACTGGTAGCAGTGTAAAGGAGAGAATGTGCCATGGGCCTCAGGCTAGTGAAACAACCTGGGGACACATGAGGGGCGCGTCACACCTGTCCATTCTAATTCAGCTCTTTCTGATGGCTAACAGAAGAGTGTTCCAGAGAGTTGGAACCAAGGGCATAAAAGAGCTGCGAAAGATACAGAATTGAAAAACAGTAACCTTTATTTCCAGAACACCTTAAGAGCTATATTCTCAAAGATGTTCTCAAGGAAATATAATATTAAAATTCACTATGGATACAATACACCAACTTCTTAAATGTGATTTTTTTCTACAAATAATATTCCTTGGCCTAAGTTCAACTGCTAATCCCAACTACAGTAGACATACTGAATAAATAAAAATTATTAAGTGTTGATTTACATCCAGCAATTGCTTCAAGGGATGAAACCCAGTGGTAAATTTTGACTAGAGTGGATCCACCGATTTAGTGGGGACTGGGTGAGTCAATTCCTCCATAAATTTCAGTGAGCCTGCTCTAGGTGCAGCTCACTCTTGATTTCAGCCACTATGTCTACTCTAAGTGGAAACAAGGAGTTGATTTAGACCAGAATTATAAACCCAAAGGAAATTTTAAGCACTATCTTCCCATAATCCACACTACAGAAAGATGAAAAACAACCTCTAATTGCTTTTAGCTATCTATATTATTTTTTCTTCATATGCTACATTATTATGGCACAAGTACATGGCCAACCTTGTTAAGAAAAACCAACTGGAAACTATGGCTACATCCCATCTAGTGCAACTGTGTGACCATCTTCAGGTGTTAATGATTCTAGATGTCTGAACACACCTAAAGGGAACAGCCAGTTCTAGCTCCTCTGTTGTCACACTGCTAGCAATGTACCCTATAATTTTCAGCTCCACTGGGCTGGACTACACCTCTCTGCAGGGTTCAGTCACGACCGGAACCTAATGTGATCGCTGCGCGGAGGAGGAACAGAGCTGTACACAGGAAGGCAGAGATGGCTTAGAGGGAACTTTGCTGCTCACACAGTCATCTTCAAATCGGAAAAGTAGATGTGTATGCAACTTGCAGGCTCTACACAAGAGCAATAATTCGGCAATTACTGTGTGAAAAAAAATGACAACACAAGAGGTAAAGCTATTTGTTCCCCAAACTTGCTCAAACTCCTGGGTTTGGTAATCAACACTTAATATGAGCATTTACATACATTAGGTCGACTGCTCTCCCTCTATCACATGAACTAAGTGTACTATTGCTCCTTAGACTGTATCAGCTACTGCCAAGAATGAAAAATTACAGTGTGTTAGGGACTTTGTGCCACACTTCTATCTTTGATCACTGTTCCTTGTTCCCAATGTTGAAAGGCACTCTCTGGGCCTCAAGAGAAATGAAGCCAACACCAATTTACTCAGTACTCTAGTTAGAACAATGTGAGTAAGGAACCTCAGCCCATTTATTAAATTTCCACTCATACCTTCAGGGGACATAAAGAGCAGCAGTGGAATCAGAAGCTGTGAGATTCTTCGGCCATCCCAAGCTAAAATGTTTCAATTGTGGGAAGCCAGAGTTAGATATTTAATACCCACTACATTAATTCCCTGATTCTGACTTTTCACAATGGATTGTGAAACACTGTGAAACTTTGTTCAGTCTCAGTTAATTCTGTGGTACTTCCAGACAGCTATCTAGATAGTGAGAATAATCTTTTACGATACTAGGAACACATCAGATAACTCACCAACAAATGTGTTTTACTGGCAGGATAGATTCCCTATCTGACCATTATCAGTACACAGTTTTTTGAATATTTCTTCATGGAGCCAAGTACAAAAATGCAGTTTTTTTGTACAGTACAAAATGATCATCAGAGGCATGATGCACAGCCAAGACTTCTAAAAATGAGAATGATATTGAACTACATAAAAATAACATCCGTCTAATTAAAATTTGATCAAAGTGACACGACACAAGTGAAGAATGGATCATGTTTCTGGTTTTAACATAAACATTACAAAAAACTACAGCACAGGAAAAGCTAAAGAAGTAATATGACACAAAACTGTGAAGAACATGCATTATTTCCCATGTGTGCTTATCTTTTATACAATTACAACTTTTTCATATAGATATTAACACAAAAAATTGTCATGCTGTTCCATGAAAAGGAAATCCACTATTGGACAATACCTTTCTTGGACCAAGTCAAATGCCACAAAAAAGGCGTGCCAGCTGGTCACAAGTGCCACAGGTTATGTGTGAGTCTTGTGACAAAGTATAAGAAGACTAGCCCTCTTAGGAGTAATAGCAGCGAGTTAAAAAACAAGAAAGGAGTAAACTGACAATGAAGGGAAGCCAGGCTTCATAACTGACAGCACCAGAAAAATCTTGAACTAAAAAAAAGGAATTTACCTTTGTGATTGATGCAAAGGTTGGCAAATGGCTGCACTGAAAACTGGTATCTTCTCAAGCCAAGAAGTACTGGTTCTTTCAGAGCTCAGTCTGCACAAGACAATTAATGTATAGCACAACTGAATCAAGTGCACTTAGAAATTAGCTTAGTGCTGACGTGTTCTATATAACAGTGGTCCCCAACCTTGGGCCTCCAGATGTTCTTGGACTGCAACTCCCAGAAGCCTTCACCACCACCTCTAATGGCCAGGATTTCTGGGAGTTGAAGTCCAAGAACATCTGGAGGCCCAAGGTTGGGAACCACTGCTATATAGGATGATGCACTTTAGCACAAGTAGAATGTTATCAACCTGTAGCCTTTGCTCTTCAAACTTAGCAAATAAACAAGAGTTCACAGCAAATGAATTACTGGAGGACCCAAGAGCTGTTTGCCATTATAAGTCAGCGTACTTTATATCAAGTAGACTGTACCTGATTAAAAACATTTTTGTAATGTTTTTCGTTCAGTTGGGATGTTAAACCAAGTGGCACATCAAATACAGAAGACAAATCAATCAGAATACTAGAAAGACATTGGAAGTTACTGTGTAAGTATTTCTGACAAAGGCATATACTATCTTTCAGTGCAAGATGGGGAAAAATAAGCCTGAGTTACCTTCCCTTAATCAGTCTGGACAAAAGATGGGGGAATATAAACTCTAATTAACTTTCCCAAACAGAATAAGAGGTCCGTTCACAAGTTACTCAACATGATTGTTCCATTAGCCATTACATCTGTGTAAATATAAAAACAATAAAATTGCTAAAGATCCTAAAAGAAGTTATAAGGAAAATGGACTCTCATTTAAAGAAAGCAAGTATATTATCATGAGTTTTCACTGTAAAAATTATTTTAAAGGTCACTTACAATTCTACATGCATAACATGTAAATTTAATTGCAAACATTTATACATCACTGCAGATTTGGAATGTAAGGAACTGAAGAAAGTAGTATCAGAATCTTCATCATTTTCAATGTAGCACACTTTGCATTATTTATCCAGTTAATAGCTTGTTTATTTCTACACCGTTCTCTTAAAAATATATTTAAACCAAAGAATAATATTGACTCTTTCCAATAAACTTTGTTCTTATTTACATTCCAATATTCCATTATACACAAAGTAAAGACTTCATGACTGCACGTTATCTTTACAGAGCCATTCATAATACATAACAGCTGAAGCTATGTAACACTTAACCAGAAAAAGTACCGTCAACTGAACAGTTAAGGGGGCGGGGGAGGCAGGCCACAACCCTATCTTAGACAGCTTCATTGAAACTAACCACACTTTGCTGAAATGAAAAGACATGCCCATACTTGGGAGAAGATAATATGTTTAAGTTATCACTAGACTCACTGAAACCATGAACTATTGCAAAATGTATTCAGCCACTTTTGTATTCCAACCAGCTCTTATGCCTGAACTTTCTCAATATAAAACAATCACATCTATTATAGTGTACTGCACATTTTTTAACCATTTCCCCTTGCAATTTCAGGGCATTCTCATTTTATAGGCAAATCAATTAAAAATAAAAATGTTTTGTAATATTAAATCCATTATACATTTTCTTTATTTGCACAATTGGAAAAAGAGTTCCTACTCCAATGGAGACAATTTTCACATACATTCAAACCAAGTGTAAGAATATAAAGCTAAAGCAGCACTTGTTCCAGGTTACAGTGCACATGGTTGCAATAAGGAGAATAAAATAAAAGTAAAATTCTCAAGACCTGTTAAAACACAAAGGAGCTTATTATACAGAATGGCATCCATGCTGGCCTTGCCAAAGAAGAAGAGCAGTTCAGCCTGTCGGGCTCTCCAGTCGACAAACACCTCCTTCAATTGCCACCGACTGTCCAGCCACAGCACCGGGGGGAAGCCTTGAAATGTGGGTCTGTGGAGAAAGTTTTGTTCATTAAAGAAATACGAAAGTAAAGAAAAAAGGCACCAGGTAACAACAAAAAAGCAGAGGATGAGATTGGAATTCTACCTACACATATCAGGAGTGGAATGCACTGATATCAGGGAGGCTTACCTTCAAAGTAAACTTAACTCTCAATCTTCCATTCATTAACACAAACCCTCAAATGCCAGTGTAAGTATAAGTGGGGAAAAAGGTGTCCAATGTAGCATGCAATAGTGATGATTAAATTAGCATTATGGAGATGAGTCTGATGACAGCATTGTTGCAAAATGCCACTGGATTTCCATTTTGGTAAACTGGAATTGGCTTCCACTATCTCATTAAGGACTGAACTGAAAGGCCAAATTGTTGTGACCCAATATGTGAGAAGAATGGACCGACTAATGAAATCTAAAGCCAGGGTAACCCATGTTAAATATTTTAATGGGTTAAAGACTAAAATTTTATTGGAAAAATTTTACACCCACACCTGGAACAGGCATATTAATAAAACTGGTAACAGTTGCTTACTGTAGTTATTTTGCTTTTGAGGGTATAACTTTAAGTTTCAGTTTTCACAGTATTGCCAGTATGGCATCTTCTTTACATCTTCAATGCTGTGTTGCAGCTTGAGAAGTCCTGAACAATTTCATCCCTCTTCTCCAACCCACACCAGACTTTTTTTTTTTTTTTTTTTTTTTTTTTTTTTTTTTGGTAAATCAGCAAATATTGAGATTCAGGAAATGGGATATCAGCAGGAGGTATTGCTATGACACACTTTGACTCAGAGGGAGAGTAGTAAGATGCAAGATCGACCAGACCAGATGGGCGGGATATAAATCAAATAAATAAAGAAAATAAATAAAAAAATAAAGATTCAGCATCAAATGTCATGAATTCACCAGTGACATAACAAAGACAGCTTGTTATGTCCATCTTGGATCTTTTCAAGGAAAAAGGCAGGGTAAAAATAAATAAATAAATAAATAAATAAATAAATAAATAAATAAATAAATAAATAAATAAATAAATAAGACCTACAAGCACAAAACAAATGGAACCAAACAACGCCCAGTCACAACAGTGCTCAGCACTGTTTCTGCTTAGGATTTTTTAAGTTCAGAGGAGCCTGAGAGATAAAGTCAGCCATACTTCCTATTTTCTTAGTCATTATTCAGAACTACAAGTTAACTACTGACACACAACTTCCAAGGATTCTACTTCGAAGTTGGAATAGGGAGAAACATGTAATGAATAATAAAAATAAAAAATTCCTTTAATGCTACTTGTTGGACAAGCTGAATAGCAAAAAGCTTAGTGGATTTAAAATAAAACTCTTTTCCATATAAACAGATCATTCGGTTCACTTGAAACCAAGTACTAAAGCCAAATTATTTTGTCTTTTCTACAGTAATGTCTGAAAGACTGTGTTTGTTTCATTTTAGAATACTGTATATGGAATATAAATGAAAAGGAAGTGGGGAATGTGTTGCCCTCAATCGACTACACCCACTCCTGCCGAATACACCACAGCCAATGGTGTATCAAGCAGCAGGAAGGAGAGGTACTATAAGAGAAACCTCACACTGTGACATAATGCTGCAGGCACTGTATATTCAAATTTTCTGGGCACAGTTGCAGTCCAGTCTACGAAGAGCTTTACTGGGAGAATTTGTGCCTTGATTCAAAGGAAGAGGTTGCTTGTGATGAAACGTACTGTGCCACACAGTATCCTGACAGGTCTGGTGAAAAAGAATAAACCTCACCTCCATTTGAGCACAACCATCAACCTACTGGGAAGGGGGATCAGAGGGAGGTTGGGATGGACATTGGATACTGGAAAGGGTTATGAATGCTCTGCAGCTTCCCTTGCACTGCTCTCTCTCATTCATAACCACAAAGATGGTTACGGATAGTAGAGAGGCATACTTTAACAGATGTTGATGCTTATACCTCTCCTGCTTTAAAAACATGGCTAAATGTTTGCTTATTGTTTTGTTTTATGTTGTAAACCACGCAGAGTGGCCTTTGGTTAGATGGGCAGTATATAAATTAAATGAATGGATAAATAAATACCTTGGGCTAGGATCTCTCTAAGAGGTCATACCTGCATCCCTTATAAACATACCAGCATCCATTGCAAACACAGGGGCATACAAAGTTATCCTCTATGTATTTCACTTTTATTTTTCTTTAGACAACACTATTAGAAAATGGAAAGAAAGGTATATTTAGCAGTTTAATACTGAAACCAGACCTAGGGAAAGAGTCAGGTTTCATGGCATGAATTCAAAATATAAGAATAGGTTTTTAATTGCCAGTTGAATTTGGAGTGCTATCGAATAGTGTTATTAAGCATTCAAAAATGAGACTGTACACACTCAACATAAAATAAAAAATTCATTTTAAACAAATTATCTCCTAACTAGGATTTTAACCCATTTTAGAACGCAACATCCTAAAGTAGGTGTATTTGCAAAAGCATTCCCTGGCTACTAGCCAGTTAGACATATACCTAAAACTGAATTTAGACTAGTTTTCTCTTCTATAGCATAATGGCATCCTTACTACTCTTTTTGGGGAAGAAAACCCATGACAGACAGGTACCATCAGTGCTGTATGTGACACATGGCATGAATTCAAAATATAAGAATAGGTTTTTAATTGCCAGTTGAATTTGGAGTGCTATCGAATAGTGTTATTAAGCATTCAAAAATGAGACTGTACACACTCAACATAAAATAAAAAATTCATTTTAAACAAATTATCTCCTAACTAGGATTTTAACCCATTTTAGAACGCAACATCCTAAAGTAGGTGTATTTGCAAAAGCATTCCCTGGCTACTAGCCAGTTAGACATATACCTAAAACTGAATTTAGACTAGTTTTCTCTTCTATAGCATAATGGCATCCTTACTACTCTTTTTGGGGAAGAAAGGAAAGAAGTAAAGAAGAAAAAATATTTCAGATAATCAAATATTACAATCTAAACAAGAACATTAGAAGTCATCATTTATTCTTAGAATGGCTTTCAGAATTTCAGTTTCAAACAAGCGGATTATAGTTTAAGCACACCAGAGAGCTAAAGTCCTATATATACTGACTTGCAAATAAGCACCATTGGCACCAGTGAAACTTATTGCTGAGTTAAACAAGGTTAAGACCAAACTGACAGTGTTAAAGTTTAGCTGAAACTGAGTGAAGCCCACCACAGAACACAGAACATCCTTACTACTGGCAATCATATAGACAGAGAGAAAGAGAAGCAAACCTACAATAATAAGTACTTGCATTCCTACCACCCGTACAAGAACCCACAGCGAAATTGTACCACAAATGCTTCCCTCAAGTGCTCACTTAAATTCCTCTATAATCTCAAAGAGGATCTGTATTCGACTTCTTCTACATGTCTCTTTGAGTGCTGTTTTCAAACAAATAGTGTACTAATTTTAGAAAGCATCATGCTGAAAGACAGAAATGGCACGAATGAGTTTTATTGAAATGTGGCCCAAAATAACATTTTCACAGGCAAATAGGTTGCTTCCTGTGAACCATTTCCTATCTTCCTCCTCAAAAGTATATTTTGAGACACACTAAATACAGTTGATGGCAAAGAAAAAGCAGTTACAAGCTCAGTGAGCCACTGCTCCTAAACTGAAACCTTGATTGTGAGCTACTGACAGCCAGGCAGCTTTCACAATCTACTTTGACTGAAGTTTCACAGAGAGCAACAACTGCCATTGGAGATATGGTCAGCTCTTGTGTTTCTGTTGTTGGGTGGTTAGTCAAATATACAAAGCCTATGTCCATGGAAAACTAGCCTCTCAAGGGAAAATGCTATCCTTGAAAGCAAGCATCCAAAGAATGGGGGAATTCTACCAACAGGATCATGTAATGTGATTTATTTCTTGTATAAATAAACACGTCTAAATGTTTTCAGATGTGCTACACAGCCAGTATCAATATGCATTATAGAGTTAATATGTACAACGAAGAAAGTTTTTGGCAAATACAAAATATTACTTCAAGTACAAATATCCCCTCTAATTTTCAAACACACACGGGCTGAAACTTTGCTAAAAGGCCAATGAATCTGCCTAGGAGACAAGCTAAAATACAGAAAATGAGACACATAATGTCATATATATGGCCAAAAAAATGTTGGGAAGTTCAGAAATATAATCTCATTTGTTTTTTTCAAGATGTCAATTATTCTGCTGTATTCGCGAAGGCTTTCACGGCCGGGATCTAATGGTTGTTGTGGGTTTTTCGGGCTCTTTGGCCGTGTTCTGAAGGTTGTTCTTCCTAACGTTTCGCCAGTCTCTGTGGCCGGCGTCTTCAGCTGTCCTCTGAAGATGCCGGCCACAGAGTCTGGCGAAACGTTAGGAAGAACAACCTTCAGAACACGGCCAAAGAGCCCGAAAAACCCACAACAACCAATTATTATGCTGTTTGAGCAATTAATCTGCCCTTATCTATTTTCAAGGTTCTCCATTTCCTCTTTTCCCATTTTCCATTTGGAGACTCACTGCAATATTAGTCTCAGTCTAGGAATATGGAAACTTCTACCTCTTATGAGAACAAATTTCTGCCTGTTATCAGAACAGTCTATTTCTTGATGAGCAGCCAGGTAAAGGTAAAGGTAAAAGTTCCCCTTGACAATTTTTGTCCAGTTGTGTTCGACTCTAGGGGGCGATGCTCATCCCCGTTTCCAAGCCATAGAGCCAGCGTTTTGTCCAAAGACAATCTTCCGTGGTCACGTGGCCAGTGCGACTTAGACCCGGAACGCTGTTACCTTCCCACCGTGGTGGTCCCTATTTATCTACTTGTATTTGCATGCTTTCGAACCACTAGGTTGGCGGGAGCTGGGACAAGCGACGGGAGCTCACTCTGTCGCGTGGATTCGATCTTACGACTGCTTGGTCTTCTGACCCTGCAGCACAGGCTTCTGCGGTTTAGCCCACAGCGCCACCACGTCCCTGTGGAGCAGCCAGGTAATTTGGGGATAATTTCAGGAAAACATTTACAGCCATGGGGTCAAAGGAAAGAGATGGGCAGAAAGATCAACACTCCCAAAGGACTGATCACAACCCTAATTTAAAAGTGAACAAAGAAGAGCAAGCAGCTGTGTCACTCAGTCCAATCAAAAGTACCAGCTGGAGAACTTGCCAGTGGTATGAAAACAATGCACACCAGATGTCCAATGAAAGCTCTGCAAGTGGGAAAAGATCATTACACTGAACTGCAATTTGTATCAAGGCCCCACATGCCACCATCAAGCTAGCTGTGATACAAAAATTGATCCAAAAACTGGGATACAAAGGCTACAAAAATTGTGGCATTACATTATTGCCAATCTAACATACAATGTGCCTAGCACTGTAGTAGTACCATTCCCTCCAGCCAACTGTAAATTTAATATTTAGTTTGTCTAGTGATACAGTCAAACTATCTCCATGTATATCAATTCCCTGGGAAAATGGGAAATCAACCTTATTTCTATGTGAATACACCTGGATATAGAAAACAAATAAGAGTCATAAGGATTACAAGAAACGGACATTTTTTCTGGATTTATGTCATATGGCGTAACAATAACCTATAATACAAAAGCATCTGGTGCTTGTGTGGATGAGGACCATTTTAACTGTATTTAATAGCACAGCAAATATAATAAGAAAACAAATAAGATAGCTAAGTTGGATAATGAGGAACAATAATTGTGCTAGCAATGCTTTCTATTTAATTAAACAAATGTTTTCCCCAATATCTGTACTCTTAATAGTGCCCCATCCTCCGAAAATGGTCACCTAAGAAACCCTGACATAAGTGCTGGATTCTTGCCCTATTCTATCTTTTAGGTTAAACCCACATTGGGTAGAGGGAAATGCCTTAACTCTTCTTCCTTCATCAATGGTTTTATTACTCTTCTACATGTAGAGGATGAGAACAGGGGGCTTTCCATGTAACCTGGAATCTTGATTTTAGAGGATCCCATACCATATGGAGAGACAGCAGAGGCTCTTCTTATTCAGATCTGCTGCCCACCATGTACAGAAGGGCACAGGAAATGGTGACAAAGGAAGTGAAGTCAGATTACTCCCTTCTGCCCCTAACAACTCCACCTAATATACAACACTTTGATAACACATCTGTATCTAGATTATCTGGTGAACAAACTGCCTCTTTCTTGGATTCTTAAAATGCAAGTGTATATTTCCATCCATAATCCTGTCCCTTCAAGCTCATTAAAACGTTTACTTCAATTCGACCCGATTCCTATGAGCAGAATCCTGTTGCATTAAGTTACACTGGCATAAATCAGATTCAGCACCAGAAATAATGAATTTAAACATACTGAATGCTTCCTATCCCCCTTTCAGGTCCTGAGGCTCTCTAGGGCTCCTTTTTACCCAAGGGAAGTCTTTGGGAGCCTTTGGAGGGGGGCATTTAATAGTCAAGTTATTCTTTGTAACTTACCTTAGCTTTGCCATCTTGTGCTGACATATAGCCCACACACATGCTCTCTGTCGTATGACTCCACAGGAACTCTACTATGAAATTGAACAGAACAATCCTTTCTTTACAACATGGAATGTGAAAGAATGTCTTACGTCAAAATACATAGACAGTTCATTTGAATAGTTACTTATTCATTCATCTCATTAAAAAAATTTCTTTACTGAACAAAACACATCCAAAAAACATAACTAAAACAACACATAACATATCTAAAAACAACAGATAAACACACTTAGTTAACATAATTAATCAAATATATTTAACTAAAACTTTTTGCTCCTCTTCACCGGAAGTAATAAGGATGCATTCAGCTTTCCATTTAATAACTCAGAGCCCCTTATTCCTTCCAAAATGACAATGTTTCTTGCGAAGGTTAGTGTTCTTTCCTTTTTATTAATAAAAATTCAATCATCTCCCCATATAACATTATAAATATTCTTATATACCAACCCTTTTAATTAATGTTTAATATCATATGTCAGCTTATTGTTAACAGTTATATTCCAAATCACATTATACCATTTACATAACTGAAAATCATAATGTACTTTCCATTATTATTATTATTATTATTATTATTATTATTATTATTATTATTATTATTATTATTATTATTATTATTATTATTATTATTATTATTATTATTATTATTATTATTATTATTATTATTATTATTATTATTATTATTATTATTATTAATCTTGCTGCTCTTAGTAAAATAGAAATTAATTCTTTCTTCAACTCTCCACACTGAACTCAATCTAAAATAGATAAAAGTGCTACTTCAGGACAAACTTTCATATTTAAGTTTAGTATTACATTCATTTCCTTAAAAACAAACCTCTAAAATTTCAAGATCATTTTGCATTTCCACCACATATGAAAATGCATACCTATAACTTCATGGCATCTCCAGCATAATTTAGAATATTTAGTATCTATATGATCAAGTTTTACCAATATTAAATACCATCTCCAAATTAATGTATAATATTAATTGTTCTTTATTCTTACAGACACACTCTTTAAAATTCTTTTGTCCCATATATTCTTCCACACCTCAGTATTTACTGTATTTTTTGCTCCATAAGGTGCACTTCCCCCCCAAAAAAGTGGGGGGGGGAAGTGTGTGCGTCTTATGGAGCGAATAGTGTTTAAAAAAGTTTTAAGTGACAGAAGAAGGAGAGATGGAGCGGCACGAGACAGAGGAATGGATAGAGGAGGGGGAAGTAGGTAAAGAGAGGGAGGAGTCATGAGAGGGGGAGAAGAGGGGGATAAACGTTTTTAGAGTGCCGGAAAAACAGCTGCTAAAAATGCCCGCCTGGGTCCTCAAAGCTCCATCCCCCTTGCCTTTTCCAAGGAAGCTGCAAGGTCCATCCCACGCGCTAGCCCAATGGCCAACCGAACAGCAAAGCTTTCCCTATGAAGGAGGAAGTCAGGAGGGGTGAGCGACCTTATATGCCCTCCGGTTCACCCCTCCTCTCAAGCTGCTCTCATGGGACAGCCTCATGGTCTCGCGTGCCATCCAGGGAAGCAGAGCAAAGGCACGCCTCACTGCTGGAGCCCTGGCCCCGCAGCGGCATCATCATTCTCACGAGAGAGGAGGGAGGCCTTTTCTAAGAAATGTAAAGAGCGGTGTTAAGGAAAGACATATTGGAGAAAAGTGATCGGGGGAAGAAAAGGTGTTTAGAGTGCCGGAAAAGGAGGGGAAATCGCCACCGCATGACTTCCCCCTGCCCCTCCACGCACACACTCCTTCACCCCTAATGGTGCCTCAAATGCAAGGTGCGTCTTATAGTCAAGTGTGTCTTATGGAATGAAAAATACGGTATTTCTTCTCCCAAATCTACTTCCCATATTGCTTTAAGATCCTCATCTATAAATATTATATAAATTGCTCTGATCATCTCTTTCATTACTATTACCCTTCGTATTTTTCCCTTTGTACTATAATTTCTTCAGATTTTGTCAACTCTCTGCATTTACTATTTCTTTTTACCCATTCTCTAGTCCATAAATCCAACTGAATTAAATTAAACCACAATATTCTTTCTACTTTTAAAACTACTTTTATTTGTTGTCCACTATTTGTCTTCTCTAACCATTCTTCTAATCTGTTAATTCATTTCTCCTTTAATAGCTGTGACAAACCCAGACCTACTGGGATCTGCCACACGTTAACTAAGCTGCCACCAACCATTCCCTATAATAAGTCACACAGACCAGGGATGGATTTTCAAACAAATAAAAGAATCAGGTTTATTTAAATACAACACACAGGGAAAATAAAATGATCAGGTGAATAAGATAAAGTAACGTGGCTTATTCTCATTCATACATGCATACAGTTTGGTTCACACAGAACCCTTAACTTGAAGCACAGACCCTGAACCTATCAGTTCTGGCTAACCAACAGACACCTGAACCTATCAGGTTGGTACTCTGACACACAGTAGTACCCTGTCTGACACACAGACTCCCACACCAGCTTCTTCTTCCCAGCTGCTGCTTCGTCACATCCCAGTGTCTCCTAACTTCACCACACAGGCTTCACATATATATACAGTACAGCCCCTCCTCCTGATGTCCCGCCTTCCACTCCCCATAGGATGGAACTTTCCCTCCAAACCCATGACAGACAGGTAACATCAGTGCTGTATGTAACAATAGCTTCTTCAAATTCTCCTTCAAATTCACTAGAAAATTCTGTAACCCCACTACCAGATATACAGGAGAAATTATTGGAATAAATATGCTTCTATAATTATTCCAAATCTGTAATATATTTTAAAAAGGGGATTTTCTATCTTGTTCACTTTACCGTTATTGTTGATTTTTAAAAAACTATCAATATACCCATCTACTTCTTGCAATTCCAAATTAGACCATATTAAATTATTTGAATAAGATATAAATATACCACAGACCTCATTTGATTAGCTATATAATTTTATACTAGGAAGACCAAATCCTCCTGATTTGGGGGTGTTATACCACATTTTTAGAATTTATCCTTGCTCTTTCATTGTCATTACAATTTGTATTAATCATATTCTGCCACTCTTTCAAATCTTGTTCAGATATCTTCATGTGCAACATCATAAACACAACATTTATTTTATTATTCTACACAAAGCAATTCTATCAAGCCATGATACAGTGCTGTCTTGACTTACGAACTTAATCCGTTCCAAAGCATAGTTGTAACTCCAAATGATCATAAGTCAAAGTACCATTTCCCATTGAAATGCACTGAAATGCAATTAAACCATTCCGGCCAAAGGGGGGGGGGGGGACAAAAAACAAGCACTCCGAGACTGATCGGAAACACGATTAATCCGTTCTGGCCGAAGGGGAGGGGGGGGAAGAAAACAAGCCAAGCATGCTATTGGATATGCAAAAGAAGCAAAGCAGAAAGCAAGCCAAGTGTGCAAGACTCATTGGAAATTGGGGGGGGGGCAAAAAACAATCAAATCTCCCAAGACTCATCGGAAATGGGGGGAAAAACTCCAAAAAGCAAGCAAACTCCCCAAAACCCATCGGAAATGTGGGAAAAACAGAAAAACAAACAACCCCCAAGACCCATCGGAAATGGTGGGGGGGGACTCCAAAATGCAAGCAAACCCCCCAAGACCCATTGGAAATGGGGGGGGGAAGATACAAAAAAACACCCAAGACCCATCACAGCACAGAAACATAACCCCCAGCCCGAAACCACACTGCAAAACCCACCCAGAAAAGTTTTTAAAAAGCAGAAAGCAGCACCTTACCTTACCAGGCAGTCCAAAGCCTCCTCTGATTGCACTCATTCTAACCACTGGGGCGAAAGAGCTACAAAGAAGCAGCCTCATTGCCTGGTTATCAAATGTGAATTCCCCACCTTTTTTCCATGCCTTCTTCTGTTCATAACTCAAAGCTCCGGCCACAAGTCGAAGCAAAATTTTGCAGCCGCAGTTCGTCATAACTTGAAATGGTCGTAAGTCGGGATGTTCTTAAGTCAAGGCACCACTGTAATTTTAACTGTCTATATTCATTCAATTTATTTTAAACTTCATATTTCCATACATCAAAATTTTCTTTTTTCAAATCTTACGAATATTTAAATAATGTTTATACCTAGGTAATTAATAATTTTGTTTACTTATTTTTCTTAATTATCCATTTTTCTACTTCATCACAATTAAATAACATCTCTTATTTGTTCCAATTTATATATGAACTCATTTATTCCATTTTACATTCTGAAACTTACTAAAATAGTTCGATTCAGTCAAAAAATGTTCACTAGTATGCCTCTTTTACTGTAAGAATAAACATACACATATGACAATAGAATTTATGCTAATCATTAATGGTATTAGACTTGTTTAGAACGCTCAGCTCAAATATTTTGTAAAATTTTCTTCCAAAGCAGTCAAAAGAATCCCTGAAATACTTATCTTTTACTTTTCTGCACAGCATATCCTTCTTTCAACAATCGGATCCCAGACTTACTGCTACTTAGATGAATATGGTGTTGTTGCATGATATAACTGTCTATATAACTACATTTCTGGTGAACTAATTAATTTGTCCTCACTCTAAATGATGAAAAAAAATCCATCTTTGCTGCAGAGGTCTTCAGTCCAGAATATTATTTATTCAGCAAAATATTTACCAATTTCAGATCAGTAAATCAATGTAGTGGTCCTGCTGCCCTAGGAACTGAAGCATCCCTAATAAACTTTCTTCACTCCTGACAAGAAAAAAATAGAAGGCAGAAACAATATACTGAAGAACTATACAGAAGAGATAATGGACTACTTAGAAGAATAATCCTGTGATGAAGAACCTGCAGTTTTAGAAAGGAAAGTAAAAGCTGCTGAAGCTACTCTTAAAGCACGTGGAAGAAATAAATCACCAGATGTAGATGACATACCAATTGAACTATTTCAAGCTACAGATACTGAATCTGTAAAAATGTTCCAATAAATTTGGAAAACAGAGCAATGCCGCCAACATTGGAAATGTTCAATATGTGTTCCAAACTCAAGAAAGGAGACACCAAGGAATGTAGTAACTACAGGACCACATTATTAATTTCCCATGCAGTCAAAGTGATGCTCAGGATGTTGCAAGAAATGCCTGAGGTTTAAGCTGAATTTTAAAAAGGAAGAGGAACTGAAAAAAATGCCCGATTTTAAGTTGAATTTCAAAAGGAGACACTAGAGATCATACTGCAAACATATGTTGGCTATTGTAGCTTACCAAATAATTTCCAATGAAGATCAGTCACAGCTTTTGAATGTGTGAACCATAAAAAGCTACAGATTGTTCTAAAAGAAGTAAGAGTGTTTCAACACTTGACTCTCCTGATGCATAATCTATATTGAAGGCAACAAGCAACTGTAAGAGGAGATACAGAAAAACAAAATGGTTTCCTAGAAGCAAAGGTGTCAGGTAGAAGTTATATAGTTGCATTTTATCTCCCTACCTGTTCAATTTATATGTAATAATATAGAAAGCAAGATCAACTACTGATGAAAGAGGAGTGAACATTGATGGAAGAAACATCAGTGATTTAAGATATGTCGATGACACTGTATGATTGGCAGAAAGCAGCAATGACTTCTGGTGAAAGTGAAGGAAGAAAGCAAGGATGTAGTTGAATATTAAGAAGACAAAGATCATATCTACAGAAAAACTATATAACTTTCATATTGACAATGAAGAAACTGAAGTTATATATCTTGGTTCAATCATAAATTCAAATGGAACTGCAGCCAAGAAATCAGGAGAATACTGAGACTCAGAAGGGCAGCAATGAAGCAACTAGAAAAAGATTATCAAACGTAAGGATGTGTCACTGGAAACACCCAAGATCATGACTGTGTTCCCAGTTACTATGTTTAGATGTGAAAGCTAGACAATGAAGAAAGTCAATAGGGAAAAAAAAGTTTGTTGAAATATGGTGTTGGAAGATAGCTTTTTGGATATTGGGGACATCCAGAAAGACAAACAAGTAGGTCCTACGTCAAATCAAGCCTGAATTCTCTCTAGAAACAAAATAACAAAATTCAGTCTGTTATACCTTGGGCACTTCATGAGCAGGCAAGACTTGCTAGAAAAGACAATAATGCTAGGAAAAGCTGAAGGCAATACTGAATATTTTCCTTATTACCATTATATATAGAAAAGGGGAAGTGCTTTGAGAACTCTGAATTCTCCACTGAAATAGGTAAAAGCAAACACAATGATCAAAGTCCTTAATAGGAGAAGTCCTCAGGAATCAAAACCTAGATTTCAAAATGTTGGCCAAATACAGAGGTAATCACAGAATTGTTCTATCTTTCTGAAGAAACTATTCTCATTGGATTGGGCATTTGAACACTCAAAGGCATTTCTCCAATTCAATTATTCCAATTAAAATTGGGAATAATTCTGTCATTCTACAGAATTATTCCAGATAATAAATTGGGTATTTGTGTGTGTGTAATGTGCGTGCGCACTCTGCCTGTAGTAACAAATTTGACATTTGTGGAGAATAAATATGTATACAGTGGTGCCTCGCTTTATGAGGATAATCTGTTCCAGCAAAATCGCTGTAAAGCGAAAGTAAAAAACCCATTAAAATGCATTGAAAACCGGTTCAGTGCATTCCAATGGGCAAAATACCTCAGCCTTCACGAAGATCCTCCATGGGGCGGCCATTTTCGGGGCCTGTATAGCAAGGAATCCGTCCTAAAACACAGTGGGGAGCCATTTTGCACAGTGGGCGGCCATTTTGAAAACCCGACAATCAGCTGTTTTGATCATCGTTAATCGAAAAATTGGTTCCCGAAGCAGGGAACCGATCGTCGTTAAAAGAAAAAACCCCATACAAACATTTTGCGATCGCTATAGCGATCGCAAAATACTCATCGTTAAGCGATTTCCTCGTCTACCGAGGTAATCGTCAAGTGGGGCACCACTGTAATTGTTTTTATCTGTCTACTTGACAGGTGAAATCTAACTACAGTATGCTGGAGACTGATAGCAAGACTCGTCTAGGCTTCTCCTGAGGAAGTTATGGCAATACTCATCTCCTAATAGGAGACATACTTACAAGTCTTACTCTCTACTGTACAGTTCTTAAGGTTTTCCTTTTCATACATTTCAAAAGTTTCAGAATTCTGGTGACAAATTTAAAACTTAGTAAAGAGGAATAATTTTACAGGGACCAATTAACTGACATGAGTTTTAATTCCTTGATTCTCTTTCTTGGGTTTTGTTTTTATTTTTATTTTTGGATCACTTGGAATCTGTGGCTTACGCAACTATCTCCATCAGTTAGCTTTTGGGTTAACTATTCCTCAATGGCTTCTTTTCACATTCTTACCTAGAAGGGGCTGCTTATCCTGCGAAGAGCTGGGCTCTGCAGAACACTTACAAGATCGAAGCACTATCACTCCTCCAAGAACACCATCTTCATTAGCTAGAAAAGGTGAACCTGAGTAGAAATAGGAGAAGGAGGATGAGAAATATGGGAAATGAATTAGCAAACAGATTTTTAAAAAGTTTGCTGCTATATTCTTTTGAAATAAGTTCAGGTTGGCAAAAAAAAAAAGTTGGAAAATGCAGTACACAAGTTAGTTGTTATAAACTATTAGGGCAACCAAAAGCTCAAACTTGATGCAACTTGATAGTATAGCCAGTTGTAGTTATCCAGTAAATGAGATTTAATCAACAGGGTGAACAAAGTAACATTACAATAAAAAAATGAAGCTGTACTTATTTTCTGCATAAAAATAGCACTGCATGTGTATACAGAAACCAAACAACTGGAAATTTCTTGTTTTCCTTGTCCCTAACACACACCTTTGCATTACACAGCAAGTTAACTGTGGTATCACTTTGTACATTCTATGGAATATCTTGCTTGGTTATTACAAGTACTTCTAAAAGCAAAGTACTATTTGCTTTATTTATTTAAAAAATTTCTATGCCTCCTTTCTCCCTAAAAGAACCCAAGGTAGCTTACATTATTAAATTAGTATTTAAAGCTAAAACAGTAAGTATACAAATATTTTAAAAGGATTAAACAAGTACTATATTAAAATGGTATCTAAGATCAATATTACACCACATTTAAAACAGAGCACAACAACAGTCCATTTTAAAACCCCACTCAGACCACCAGTCATTTAAAACAAGCCTTCCTGAAGAGAAAGGTTTTTGCCTGCCTGCAGAAAGACAGCAAAGATGGGGCCAGCCTAGCTTCCTGTCAGAGGGAGTTCCAGAGTCTGGGAGGAGCAACAGAGAAGGTCCTCTCCTGTATCCCCACCAATCGCACCTGCCAGGTTGGTGGGACTGACAGAAAGGCCTCCCCTGATGATCTTAATGCGCAGGCAGGCTCACAGGCAGAGATGCAGTCTTTTAAATAGCTTGGACCCAAGCCGTTTAGGGCTCTTTAAGTCAAAACCAGCACACTGAATTGTGCCTGAAAATGGATTGGCAGACAGTGGAGATGTTATAACAGATGTGTTACATTTTCTCTGGTACCAGCCCCAGTTAACAACCTGGCTGTGGAATTTTGGACACTTTGGAGTTTCCAAACACTTTCTAAAGGCAGCTCCATGTAGAGTATGTTACAGCAATCCAACCAAAATGCAACTAGGACATGTGTCACCATAGCCAGATCAGACCTCTCAAGAAATGGGCAAAGCTGGCACACTAGTTTCAACTATGAAAAGGCACTACTGGCAAACAATGAAACCCGAGCATCCAGGCTCAGAGATTAATCCAGGAGAGCCCGTAAACTGCATGCCTGTGTTTTCAGAGGGAGCATAACCCCATCCAACATAGGCTGCAACCCTATTCCTCGTTCTGGTTTTTGACTGATCAGGAGCACCTCTGTCTTATCTGGATTGTTTCAGTCTATTTATCCTAATATTATTTATCCAGTCCATTACTGACACGACACTGATTTAGAAATGGACAGCTTCCTTGAGTTTAGATGGAAAAGTGAGATAGATGACCTCTGCCATCGGTTTCATGTAGATATTAAACAACATAGGGGACAAAACAGATCCACGAGGGACACCACAGGCCAAAGGTCACAGTGATGAACAGGAGTCCCCCAGCACCACTCACTGTAAAACAGTGCCTCTAAGTCCCATCCCAGAGAGATGTCAAAGAAAGATGCCACAGTAGTCAATGGTACTGAAAGCTGCTAAGAGATCCAGCAGAACTAACAGGGACACATGCTCCCTTCCAGTTCCCGGCATAGGTCATCCACCAAGGAGATCAAAGGAGTCTCTGCCCTGAAGCCAGACTGAAATGGATCTAGATCATCTATCTCATCCAGGAATCCCTGGAGCTGAGAAGTCAAAAGCCAGAAGAGTATTCTGAAATTATGTCTAAAAGTTTGCTCCTGTGAGTGTAAAGCCCCATAGTACCACAAACCTCCCTTGTTGAAAGGCAAACTGTACCAGTTTCAACAGCTGGTGATTTTGGATTTAATGAAACTTAAAAACAATTCAGCCCCGTGAATTGCCCAGGTTGCTTTCCTGTGTTTAAGCAGTACTGGCAATAAATGGAAAACTATAATCTGTCAGTACCACATTATTAGGGATATCATATACAATATAATAAAATAAATAATTGAGAGCCTGCAAGGACTATTAAGAACGGCCTCCCTTGCCTCCTCCCTGAACTGATCAATGAGGATGGGGACAGTATAGGTGGCTGTGAGCCAGCTGCAGCTGGCTGGCAGAGTGGTCAGCCTCCTACGGCAGGAGAAATGCTCTCCCCATTCCAAACACCTGGGCCCACGGAGAAGAGGAGGGGCCAGGCACACCTCTCAGAGGGGGAAGGTGCTCTGGCCAGGCTAGAAATAGGAGGGGGAGATGAGAGCTCAGGGGAGGAAGAACACGCTGACACCTGGCAGGATGCCTTGGAATTCCTCATTGACAGGAATGAATCCTCGTTACCAGGAGAGGAGCTAGGAGGGAGCCGGAGGTCCTTGCCAACCCGGGAAGGGTGATAATGTGGCATCCGAACCCTGAGAGGCTAAGCAAGGGGTCTGGGAAGGAGAGATTATGGCCTTAGCTCCCATCCTTCCTCAGTTGCTTCCACCAGCTGACTCCCTCGACTGGAGGGAAGCCAGGAGGGGCTCCTGCCTGCCCTAATTGAACAGTTTTCTCCATGTGGACATATCTGGTTAGCTAACCAGGGAGTGAAGGAACTCTTGGCTGGCCCGGGAACTACTCTGTTTCCGGGACTAAGGCCAGAGGCTTGAGGGAGGAGCCTGGCCAACATTGGAAACGAGAGTTTGACGTGGCCTGAGGCTGCAGAGGCATTCATTTCTGTTTCTTCCTTCTGCAAGCCAGAGGGGCATACGGACTGGAGATGCAGCCAACCTCCAGAGGGTGGCCCTGGACTAGATTCTGCTATTGTCCAGAGGGGCATGGTACTGCAAGGAACCCCAGCACCCTGACACCCTACAGGTGCTGACTCTGCAAGAACTTGTGTTTATGCATCATCTTTCCACCTTTCTTTGTTCCTAACGAAGTCCTGATTCTACCACAATTTACTGCCTCATCATGGAGGGAGCAGCGGGGGCCACTCACAGCAGCCCTGACTTTTAACTGAATAATCTTTTTCTTCATGTTGTATTATCCACCCCCCAAATACTGCATCAATATCAGTAGCAGTAGTAGTATGATAACTATCTGACAAGCTCCTAATTTGACGACTATATAGAGACCATTCTCCTACTACCGTATACTGTTTGGGAAATATATTATTCTCCTTCTTGAGAATATGAAGTTAGCTTCCCAAAAACCATCATCTTCCTCTTATTTCAAAAGACACAGGGGAATGTCTTCTTCCTTTTATCATGATTTTGAACAGTTTCTAACACGCTCTTCTATAGGAGACTGTTGTGCTGGTTTGTCAGAATCAGAGAATGAGGTTTTTTTACTCTCTCCCCCCCAATTAATATTCATCTGTATCAATTAAGAGTCCTGGAGTAGGACAAAGCCTCGTCCTTACTTGTTGTGGCTCTGCTCTACTGGTCCACAAGCACTGTTAAGTTTCCTTACAGAGTAAATGCATGATTGTTAGGAATGCACAGTGCCAGGCCCCATGGCAATGCATGTGGCCCCTACTGTCCCTGGGAGGACCACACAGGCTTCCCATATGTGGATCAAGCTACATGTCCGTATGTAGATCCAGTGACATAAGGGTCTAATTAAGCACTAGAGGATCCCCTCTCATACAACTATATACACCCTTGGATCAAAACATTTCCATCGTTTTTCAAAGTCTTGAAACACTCATTTCATGTATGTAAAGAAAATATATGAAAATGATGTTTTATTTGAAATTAAACAGCGAGCCATAACATACAGTACTGGGATTTCTAGAGTTACTATATCCATTACTGAACAAAGATGGCCTGCTGTCTGTTAACTGTCTCTCTCGTGCAGAGGAGTCCCTCAAAAACCAAAATTTAAAATTTAAAAATAGGCAAAGCAGCAGACGATGACAGCCTGACAAATGTTTCCTTTAAAACTCAAAACATACTTTTTAAAGGTGCTACAGCAGAAGCTGTAATTATTTTTAAATTAGCCAAATAAAATTTAAGCATTCCTTTTTGTGTGACTTGAAATTAATATCACACATTTTAAAATGTGGAAAGCATTTTATGGTTTAAACATGACCTAAACATCTTATACCACAGAATTAAATTCAAATGCAACAAGTCAGTTAAGGCCAAACCATCTTTGATCCCGTATTTACTAAATTTAACTACCCAATATATCAGACTATTGAGGAAGACAATAATTTAATTTTAATTTGAGAGAGAGGGGAGAGAGAGAGAGAGAGTCTTCTAGGACTTTTTTTAAAAAAAGTCTCAGATCAGATGTGTTTCTCATGTGTTTTGTTCTGCACAAAGACAATGTTTATAGCCACTGCAAATGATATAGTTAAAATGTTACAAATATGTAAAAAGTAGTTCTGATATGAAAAACTGTTTAAAATATATTTTCAGACCAATATCCTATTGAGAAACACCATGTGCATAAAGACAATTGTGTTTTCACATTTTCCGGCCATCTGCCTTGCTCACAGGTGCACGAGCAGTTGAACACCTTAGGCATGAGATGAACAGCTGGCATGACTGCACACATTACTTGTGTAATTTCTGCTTAATGCCTTGTATTATAAACAAGATTCTGCCCACAGTTAATTTAATTAGATTAGTCGATAATCTTTATTGTCCACTGTCTTGTTTATCCAGGAAGTTTATTCAGATTCTCAGCTGTTGCTGCAAGTGATGCAACTTGATAAGATATTCTCATTACTCAACAGCTCTACCACCATGTATTGATTATCTAGGATGAAATTTACTTCTAGGTGAATTGCATGTTGGACAACACTGTACAGTCACAGAGTAGCACAACCTCAGCACAGCCACTGCAACAAGTGCATGACCTATTTCTTACAGGGATGTGTCAATACATTAATAATAACAAAGACTTATGTAGCAAAGTTGCATTCTCAGGGAAACTGGAAATAAACTTAATAGCAGGCACCAGGCACATTATTACATTCTGACTCATCATGGCACCAATTTTAAAAAGTAAATCAAGATCTAGGATCACTTCTCCATGAAAAGCACCTGGGAACCTTCCACTTGTGCAATGATATGGTAACATCTGGCAGCTAGCATGTATGCAGAAACTGACAGAGCCAGTGTGGTCCCTGAACTAGTGTTCACAATTTATTGAAATGGTTTTATTTGATAAGCCACACTATAGCCACAAGATTCAGTGCCACAGCCAATCATGTGGATTTACAAAATATATATATATATATATATATATATATATATATATATATATACTGAGCTAAAAAAAGGGGGGGGGGTGTTTATCTACTTTCCCATAGTGCTTAAAGCACTCTCTGGGTGGTTTACAACTTAATTGTGTAGGCTACACACTCCATACGTACACATTCAAGTGAGCTGGGTACTCAATTTACCAACCTTGGAAGGATGGAAGGCTGAGTCAACCCCGAGCCAGCTACCTTGGATTGAACGTGAGTCACAAGCAGAGTCTTGACTGCAGTACTGCAGTTTAACCACTGTGCCACAAGTTTCCTAATATGAGCTAATATGATATTGACAGTTATATTATGTACAAGTGTTGTTTTCTCTACTCTGAATGTTTCTATTGAGTTTCTGTTTTTAAGTTGTGATACTGTCAGTTTCTGATGTGTTGCATATATTTTAACTGAAAAGAGCAGGGATATGTCAATACATTTTGTTCTAAAAGGCTGAAGGCACTAGAAATGTAGTATTTCAAGAGAACCATTAATTAGTAGTAATTTTATCTTTTAAGATTACTACATAGCATACAGAGGAATAATTTTTATTACTGATCTACCTGTACAAATTTTATACTAATTGCTAATCAGCTCACCTCACTTTAACTGACAAGGTTCAGAGGTACCAAATATTCTTCCATTCTGTCTGTGTAAGATACAAGTAAAGCCTCCTGCTCTCAAAGGCTTATACCAACATTTTTAATTTATACCAGTATTGTATCCTTATCAATTCCCCACAGAGAATAAGACAAACTCTATTCTCAACACAGCTTTCAGATTTCCCTGGTGTCATTTTTAAACTTTTTAAAAATTTATTTTAGGGAACATCCATTAGAGATCAGTTGCTCTCATTCAAAATCCTACATGCGTAACAACCTTCAGCAACATGAAATAGCTTTCCTCAAACTAACTACTTAGCTAACAACTATGGTATGTTCTACCAGATGTCCTCTTTTTAAAATGTGGAACGCTCCAATGTGCTGGTTCTTGAAATTGCTAATTTAACAGCTCTGTCCTGCAGTAGGATGCTCTACTACTGTCCTGGATCATAGTGAGTTACAGTGGTGCCTCTACTTACAACCATAATCCATTCCAGAAGATGGACGTAACTCGAAACGGCCGTAAGTCAAAGCACCATTTCCCATAGGAATGCACTGAAATGAAATTAATCCGTTCCGGCCGAAGGAAAAAAATCACCAAAAAAACCCACATCACTGCAAGACTCATTGGAAACATGATTAATCCCTTCTGGCCGAAGGGAGGCGGAGAAAAGAAATCAAGCATGCAAGACCCATTAGAAATGCACAGAAAACAAATGGAGCAGATTGCAAATGCAAAGAAAACAAAGGAAAAAGCAAGAGAAGCATGCAAGACCCATCGGAAATGGGGAAGCCCCCCCAAAAGCAACCAAACCCCCCAAGACCCACTGGAAATGGGGGCAACAAAAAAACATACAACCCCCCAAGACCCATCGGAAATGGGAAAAACACTCCAAAAAGCAACAACCCCCCAAGACCCATAGGAAATGGGGGGGAACCAAAGAACAAATGCCCCCAAGACCCATCACAGCACAGGACACCTCCGGCTGTGTATTTCAAATGCAAAGTGCATTATTCTCATATAGAATTCATTGTAAGATAGCAGAAGTACCATATGTCTGCTATCTAACTTGTTAGCTCATTTATGCTATAGGTTGTACTTGGGTTTGAACACTTTGTTCCCAGTTCTTTTTGAACCAACACCGCTTGACCTCAACTATGCAAAGGCTATTGCAGGTACTGCACTTTATTAAGTTCAAATTTGATGAGAAAATTTCTGGGCCCATTTCTGAGTCCCAGATTCAATTTCATTCCTGCTTTTCAAATTAAGGCAATGTCACACATGTTTTCCTCTTCACGTGTTATTCCTAACAAAAAGAAAAAATATATGCAACATGATGTGTGACAAGCAAATATATTTTGTGTATATATGAGACAAGTCAAATGCAAACATTATTTGCTAATAGTGAATATGCATCATACACACTTTTTCCTACAAAGAGGAAATACTGTATTTACTGGCGTATAAGACTTTTTTGCCCTGAAACACATGCCTCCAAGTGGGGGGGTCATCTTATACGCCGGGTGCACTTCAGTTGGGATAGACATAGCTGCCCATAGTGGCCTTCCGATGCTCACCTGGTGCCCATAATAGCCTCCCGATGCCTGCCCACCTCATTCTACATACCACCCAGTATCGTGCGGTATCCAGCGCGACCGCGCCGAGCATCAGCAGCGGGACAGGGGTGCCAGCTTTTTCGACGTGACCGGCCCGTTCTGCTCAACGGGAAGCAGCGGCGCTCTGGCCCGCCCCTTGTCTACGCAGAGCTCACACATGCGCACTTGCGCACCAGTGCCGGTCACAGGGAGATGCAGGGGTGGGCCGGAGGCACTGCGGTTGTGCTGCAGCCGTACAATGGTGACAATCAATAGCACCTTTTATTTGGTGTGTGGAAGGTGTGCGGAAGAGGGGGTAGTCTTATACAGCGAGTATATAACAAACTATATTTTGAGTGGAAATGTTGGGGGATCGTCTTATACGCACAGTCGTCTTATACGCCGGCAAATACAGTAGTAGTGTAGAAGAATCATCATTTGTGAAATGGCACAGAAGTTCTTGAATTCAGATATTTTGTTAGCATAAATTGTGAGAGGAATGTAATATAGCAATGACATCAACTGTACCATGAGGAAATTGAACAGCAGCTCAAGAGTGCATGTCACTCCATTTTTCAAAATCACTCAGTTTTTACTAGGACATTTGAAACTTTGAAGTTTGAAATATAAGTATTTCTAACACATTTGTAAGTTGTACAGTACATCCAAGTAATACCTTCATAAATGAAGGTTTACTCAAAGTATATCCTCACACAGGGGCCAGACTGCTATTTCTATATGCCGCCCAGAGACCTTTGGGTAGAGTGGGCGGCATATAAATTAAATAAATAAATAAATAAATAAATAAATTTAACTAGCTCACATATCCTGTGTAGTAAACTGCAACATAGATTTGTATCAACAGAAATAAAAATGTTAGCCAGATTAATTTTCGGCACTGTACTGGGAAAATGCAGGCAACTCACTTTAAAATTAAACCCTACACTATTATTTGGAAAATTATACACAAAAGGGAAGCAGCAGTTTTAGACTTTGCCCCATACTCACCACAACTATGTCCGGTAAGATACTTCACATTTTGTATATTTTTTACAGTCACGGCAATGAACACCGCCGAAGAGACAATCCACTGCTTAGTTTAAAAACTGGTCAACCATGTCCACCAAAGAGCATTGCTACTGCCTTTTACTTATTTAATAAAGGAAATTAGCCAAAGCATATGAAATATATCTACACACTACATTTGATAGCTGCCAAGTTCCATTGCAATTTTAATCATTCTTCATTACACCTGCTGTACAAAATGACACTTCAATTCAAAAGGCAGGCATCAAACACATTATTCCCTCGACTTTATGGTGGGGTCTACACTTTTCCTTATCAGGCCTCTGTAGTTTAGTCAAAGGATAAAAACCAAGATTATTCTGGGAAATGTCAAGATCGTGTTCAGCATCTTACTTTCCACATCACAGCACAGAGGGGATCACTCAGGCAACCCCTTCCTTTTATATTAAGTCAACAGGAATGGTAGATTTTTAGACTGAGCAGAAGAAGCAATGGAGATAATAGCAAAATTCTCCCAAATACAGACAGTTCCCGATTTGTTTAGGTTGCAGCAACAGTGCTATCGTGCTAGACTCCGTTGGAAAATGTTTTAAAATGACTTCTACTTCCATCCCTAATGTAAAAGGCAACCTATAATGGCAACACAGTCTAAGGTAAAATTTGCAACAAATTAAGCTGGACAATTTGCATAAAAATTAAGTTGGGCAATTCTTCATTCATTAGAACTAGCTACAATGTTTTATTTAAAAATGGGGGCGGGAGTTGGTTAAATGTTATCTACTATCAAAGAGACAGAAGTTTCCACATGGCCAGGCTTTTATGCAACTAATATGTTTATTCGCACAACGCATTACATTGATGGCAAATGTCCAAGGGGAATGAAGGATCATGCTAACCCTTCCTTAGTACTAATTATATACTTCAGTTTACTAACTGGATTTCAAAACAATTATTCAAAAAATTCAACAGAATTTCGTCTTGTTCAATTGATGGCAACAAAGGATGGAATATAGAAAACAATGTAGACTTTGAGTTGTACATATCAATACATGGAACGAGGCACTGGAAGAATTTGGTCTTCCACTAAAAAGTATTTTTCCTTGCCGCATTAATGATGTGAACGCATGTGTTCATGTTTCTAGGTCACAACTCAAAACAAAGTGTACTTTTTACTAGGCTTTTATAGGATTCTAAAATTCCATAATCAAAAGACTTCAAACTACCTAATGAGTTTCATGGAGAAAAATGATGAAGGACTTTCCACTCTCTTAAAAAATTCACTTATGCATCCATGATAATGCTGGAAAGGATGCCTGGTTTTGCATACATGCTTAAATACACCCTAAGTCCTATATTTACAGTTTTAAAGTATTCTTTATTCTGAGGATACATTAAAGAAATGTAAGCATTCTTTTTTTAAAAAAAACTGTTTTCCTCTTGGATGTGGTTTTCAAGTGTTCTGTGCAATAACCAAAACCACTTAACTTTATTTGTAACTGGTTCACATTTCCTTCAACAACTCAGAAAAAAGGGGATCATTCCCAACTTGGTTTCCATTAGACTGAGCAGGGCCACTGAGAAGAGTTTTAAATAACAAGCCCTGTTGATAGGGGAAGAAAGCCAGTTGTGGAAATAAAAGACATTCTGAGATCAATTGTTAGAGGTCAACAGCCTGAACTACTGTTTCCTGATGTCTACACAGTCCCAATATGGAAAGCTGACAAAATACATTACTTGATGGGTCTTATACCTCAAGAATCATGTAATGTTTCATAAACATTCATTCATAAACATTTGGAAGACCAAGTGACAATTTTAGGAAAAATGATTGGCTGACTTCTCATCATTGTTAAGGCCAAGTATATTCAGCTGGAGATGAGTCATAAAGGAAAGAGTCAAGGTATTACTTCTTAGAATATGGCTATAATTGAAGCACTGATCCCTAGCATGGCCCAAAATGTTTGTTGTTTGAAACAAAGAAGCTAACCTACCCATCCAAGTACCCAAAACTAAGCAAATTATGTTGCAACACAAAGCAGAACATTCTACAAGGAACTTCTATTTTTATCTAAAATATTTTTTCCTAAAGGATCCAAGGTAGCGACAGTATTAAAAGAAAAAAAATTAAAAGCTAAATAATAAATTATTACAATATTGGAAAAGCATTAAACAAATATATTACAACTCACAAATAAGAGCAATATTAGAAGTTCAAGTAAAACAACACATAAAATAAACCTTTTTTAAATGCCCCTTGGTCAACCAGTCATTTAAAGGAAAGTCCGCCTGAAAAGAAAGGTCTTTGTATGCTTGTGGAAGGATAGCAAAGATGGAGGCAGCCTGGCCTCCTGCGGGAGGGAGTTCCAGAGTCTGGGAGCAACAGAGAAGGTCCTCTCCTGTGTGCCCACCAAACACACCTGTGAGGGTGTTGCGACCAAGAGAAAGGCCTGGGCAGGCGCACAGAGGGAGATGTGGTCTTTTAGATAGATTGCACCCAAGACATTTAGGGCTTTATAGGTTAAAACCAGCACTTTGAATTGTGCTCGGAAATGGCCTGGCAACCAATGGACCCATTTTAACAAGGGTATTACATGGTCCCTGGTACCAGCCCCAGTCAACAATCTGGCAGAGGCACTTTGGACCCTTTCTTAACACTTTCCATAGGCAGTCCCATGTAGTGTGTGTTACAGTAATCCAACCAAGATGTAACTAGGTCATGTGTCACTATGGCCAAGTCACGGCTCTCAATTCTACTACATAGTATGACTGGAACTAACTGACCCCTGAAAAACCTTACTTGGTTGGCTGGTATCTACAAAGTAAGCGCAAGTAGAAAGGTTTAGTTTATCCACAGAGATGAACACCTTATACAGATTTAAGTAATGCAGTAATTGCACAGGTAATAGTCTGAAGGCAGATATCTATCTTCAGGATGTAATTAATACTTCCAAATGTACTCATCCTAAAAGGGGGGAAAAAGGTGTTCGACAGAATGAGACCCCCAGACCCCCAAAAACATATCAACCATTTGGAGATTTTTCTCTCCTGCATCAGAGTAAAAAAGACTAGGTTTTTTCTTCATCAGCAGCAACATTAGCAAAGAAACAAATAAGCAAATAAGCCACTTGAATTATGCACAAGAAACATTGTATTTCACATCCAAATAATTGCCACGGACGCTAGGACACAAAAGTCACTACCCCAGAAACATCTCCAGCCCTATAGCTACTGCTCCAACAGAACATGCTAATTTGCTTAATTAACAACTTGATAGTCTCACTCCTATATTAATGAACCATCATCACTTTGTCTATTACCTGTATCCTCACCTAGTCAAGGGGATATGTATAAATATAAAGGTCATGCATTTGGAGTCAGTGTCTAAGATGATAGATTTTGATCTGTGAAACCTCTCACTGAAATAAAACTGTTAGTCTCTCAAGGGCTGCATTTTTATCCTTTGTTTTGCTGACACACTGAGACAGACTAACACTGCTACTTCATTGGAAACTGGTCTCAGAGATGTTTCCTGACAGCCTTCCCGTTGCATTTTCAACAGTTAACTGTTTCTGATAGATTAGAAGCTGTTGGTTATTTCATTCTGTTGGAGGACACAGTTCCACTTCTGTATGAATACTTTGTGTACTCTTCTGCCCTTTGCTTCAGATAGCAAAACATTGCAGGTCAAGCCAGATGCCAATTGCTGGGCTCAGCTATTGTTGGCAGTAGGAGCAATCCAAAGTTTTCTGATAAAACAGCACTCTGCTGTTGATCAGAGTCAAGACATCAGAAATGACTAGCAGATCCAGTTTTTGCTCTTCCAAGTCCATTTGGTCAGCCTACTATAGCTTTACTGGCGGTGTTAAATTCCCTCTTTCAGCTATCATCCTGAGTTATAAGCACTATTTTGGCAAGTCTTAATAAAGCCTCATCCACATTTACAGATGTCTAGGTTACAGGCCTCTCAAACGCAGGACAGCAATCATTAAAAGGACAGCAATCATTAAAAGAATTTCTCTGTTTTCAAACTCCACAGGCGTGCAGGGAGAACCTCATCATAAGATTGCGCTCTACAACTTCAGGCTCATGGGCAAATGGTGAAGTATCTAAACCAGGTGAAAGACAAGCAACCTCTTTCCACAAAGCTTCCATCCTATAATGTGAGCATACACACATAGAAGATCACATGGAATGCTCTTCAAAAATAAAGCAAACATTTTTAGAATGTGGCTTTCAAGGTTAAAAGCATTTCATCTACAATTCTAAGTGTCTACATATATTTCTATTGTTAGTCCCCATCCCCACCAATCTGCCTGCCTGCAAAGCAGGATAAACCATTTACTATGAAGCCTGCATCCCATAAACTTGGCTGAATTTGAAAGAAAGATAAGAGTCCTAAAATTCCTTATTCTATATGAAATGTGTTTATAGATCGGGGGGAAAACTCTTTGGGGTGTTTTTTTCAGAGCACTAGTTGTGGGTATATGAATGTTCTACAAGTCCTGTGGGGGATTGTCCCAGATCTCTTACATTGGCAACAGTTGGGGGCCATCAGCAAAGAATGGAACTGGAATAGACTGGAATGAATTCAGATAGACTAGCAATGGTACTTCCCTCTCCAATATGCTAGCTTGTTTCAAATGAGCTAAAATAAGTGTTCAGCTTATGGTATATACAGTGGTGCCCCCCTAGACGCTTGCCCCGTTAAATGACAAAATTGGTTGACGATGCCTTTTTTGCGATCACTACAGCCAACGCAAAATAATGTTTCCTATGGGTTTTTTTTTTCATTTAATGACGATTAGGTCCCTGCTTCGCGAACTGATTGTTCGCAAGACGACAATTTAAAACAGCTGATCGGCGGTTCACAAAATGGCTCCCTGCTGCTTTCCGGACCTATTCCTGCAAGACAGGGATTGCAAAATGGCCGCCTTATGGAGGATCTTCGCTGCACAAGCAGGTATTCCCCCACTGGAACACATTAACTGGTTTTCAATGCATTCCAATGGGGTTCTTATTTTCGCATGACAATTTTGCTGTACAGCGATTTTAACGGAATGCATTATCATCGTCATGCGGGGCACCACTGTAAAATTATTATTAATTGTTGACTAAAGATTCTTAGTGAATCTGGACATTTCCTTATATCAACACATGTATAGTTCTTCCTAGAAATGGTTTGTCTGTCACTTACACCCAGCTAGGCCTTTCAGAGATACACATAAGAATTATTCTGGTCTCTTCAAATCATATTGTGGAAATCGACTAACAGGCAGGTTAAACAGGATTTTTATTTATTTATTTATTTGTTTGTTTGTTTATTTATTTATTTATTTAATTTTATTTATTTTTTATTTATTTGGCTTTTTGAAAGAGGTTGATTTCATTTGGTATTTGCAGCAGTTCTGGATGAAAAATATGAAAAACAACTTGTAACTGTTTTATTTGAACAAAGACCTTTACCTGAGATGCTGTATAACTACAGTGCTTTCCAGTGATCTGAAACATAAACACCCAACTTATGCACAGTCTGTTCAGATAGCATTCTTATGTTGTTGTAAAGCTGATTCTGACTTACGACAAGCCTATAAATTAAAAATCTCAAAGCGGTCTTATTGTCAACAATCCTTTTCAGTTCTTCCAAACTCAAGACTACAGCTTTTAAATATGTTTCTTCAATCCACCTCATGTTAGGTCGTTGTCTTCACCAACCATTAGTCTTTTCCAGTGAGCCTTGCTTTTCATGATACATCAGTCTCATGGCACAGTGGTTAAACTGCTGTTCTGCAGCCAAAACTGTGCTCACAACCTGGGGTTCAAAACCAGGTAGCTGGCTCAAGGTTCGCTCAGCCTTCTAGCCTTCTGAGGTTGGTAAAATGAGTACCCAGCTCACTTTGCAGAGGAGCGGGCAAAGTATAGCTGGCATAGTTAACGTGTAAATTGCCTAGAGAGTGGTATGGGGTGGTTTATAAGCAGCACACACTGCTCTTTTTTTTAAAAAAATCTGAAGTACAATTGCCTGAGTTTAATCATCTTAGTTTATCACAGGAATTCAGACTTGACTTCAACCAGAAGCCACTTGTTCATCTTTCTGGCAGTCCACAATTTCCCCCCAGTTCTCCATGTATTGATTTCTGCTCCCCACTTCACAACTGTTGGCCTCACAAAATTCAGCCAGTCATTTCCCACTTCATTTCTGATTCCTAAGATCTTGGGTTCTATTTTATTTCGTAGCTTTGCATTCCCAGCACACACTATTACAGGCACATCTTGTTTCGATGTGTGATCAACTTACTCTTGAACACTTGCATAGACACTTTCAACTCCTCCTTGTTCAGCATCAATAGACTTGAAAACTGAAGTGGCCAGGAACAGTACCCTTTCAATCAGGTAAATTACAAGACATTTTGTCCTGGAAACAATAAACCTAGACAGAATGGTGTGGTCCTAATACAGAACTGAGACACAGCACATGCTAATAGGGACTATAATGTAAAGTCTGACCAAACTGGGTTATAAAATTTCTTGATTAATAGAGAATATAGTTTTTATCCCACACCAGATTATTGTGCTTACCACTTTATTATTAAAAACAAATTTCTTATATATCGGACTTCAGGTATTCTACTGCTACCTGAGCATCATTTGTGACACCTACAATGTCTTCTAATAAAAATGTAATAAAGCACAGCTGCTACTATATTGGGCTGACAGCTGGTATTTTTAAAAAAAATCCAGCTTTTTGAGTAAGAAAATATATGACTAAGCATCTGTGGAAACTTGGGTTCTACAAAATAACAACTAAACAAAACCTGGTGGTAAAGAATAAATTCAGCTGCCTATGAGACTGATATAACAAAGACACATTTTCTGTTCTGACTTTTCTTTTCAATTCCCTTTTTGCCAACCTATTATTTCTGGAAGGATCCAGTACTATTATATTAGACATTTTAATGTAACCACAAACATAACTACTTTTTAAATAAAAAAGATCAAATGAACAAGTCATACTGTCATGAGAAGGCTATTAACCTACTTTATCCACAGTTATTTCATAAGAGAGGGAAAACCTGCATCACACATTACAGCTGAAGCAAACTTTTGTATCACTTAAATCAACAGCAGGAAAGTTCCTAAGAAAAGAACTATTCAGCATATGCCCAGTATTTTTGCATAACCTCTTAGGTACACTTTTGCAAAAAGTTAGCTGTTCTGATTCCGAGAAACGACAGCTTTTAGCAAACCACATGCTAGGGTTTCAGGCTTCTTTGGATCTGATGGCATAATTCTAAAAGCACTAATATGGAACTACACTGTCTGTAAAAATTTCTCTCTCCACATTTCGAGTGAAACACAATATTTGTTCCCTACAAGTTATCAGCAGAGAAAGGTATGTGTGGTACCTATAAAGCTACTAATGACCTATTAAGAAATGGTGCTGTGAAAAAAAACAGTAAAATTTTGTCAAATAGATATTAGAAGAATTCATTCAGGTTAGCTCAGGGTTGTAATTTTATTTGAAAACTGCTTTTCCATTTGCAAATACTGTAATCACTACGATCAAGGTCTCTCAAGATAACGCAAGGATTAGAAGTTAAATTCTGTAAAGACAGCAGCCTTCAGAAATAGCACCCACCCCTCTCCCCAAAAATGATAAATACGTATCATTTTAATTACAAGTTCAACAATATTTCAAGGAGCAGAGAATTCAACCAAAAAACACATTTAGATAAAATAATTCAAATTCGAACACTATCACAGGAGTAACATCCTCCTTTAACTTTGTCTCTCTTGAACAGTGCCTTTGTGACTGAAAATCTGACAGCAAACTTTCTAAAGAAAAAAATCCTCCCAAGTTTCTTTCAATTTATATTGTATTAATTTGCATACATAATTAAAGGGTGAAATCCTCTTCGTACAACTTATATCATGCAAATATGATGATATCACAAACCTGTTTAATGAACATAATTTAATTCAAATTAGTTTAAAGCTCCATATCACCACACACCACATCAGGTTCCAAGGCTCTCTGGGGTTCATATTGAGAAAGCTTTTGGGAGACTCAGAACACAAGACCAACCTCTAATATCTGAAAGGCGCTACCGTATATTTCTTCAGAAGAGTTCAGAACTAGAGATGCGGGTATTCGTATGCGAATATCCCCGCACAGGTGGTGTTAACGAAGGTCCCGCCCCATGGGGCCGGAGAGTCCATTCACTGATCCAACGCAGACAGTGCAATTCTACCAATGGCTCCGCAGTGCGCGATCGGCTAGCCACTCCTGGCAGGAGACGGAAGAACAAGCCTCGCTGCAAGGTGGAAGAGTGGCAAGCAGATTGCACACTGTGGAGCTATTAGGAGAATCGAACCATCTGCGTCTGTGGCGGATTGGAGAGTGGACCGTCCAACCCCATGGAGCTGGACCCTCATTAACGCCACCTGTGCGGGGATATTCGTATTCGTATACGGATATGAATACCCCCATCTCTATTCAGAACATAAAATTTCTCAGGGTGGAATGTGCTAAGTCTTCAACCTCCCTTGCTAATGTTAGCATAAAATGAATGAGAGTCTAATTAGAATCTAATATTCACAGGAATATAACAAAGTCGGAGAGCCAGACCTTCTTCATTATTGCATGGTGTAAAGCTGAGAATTTAATTGAAGTAATTCAATGTGCATATTTTAAATCCATAATTTCTCAATCTACACTTGAACACTATCCATACAATTCTGTTTTTTTCTGAAAACTCTTTGTTAAGGAGTTACTATAGACCTTTTACTAATTACAGCAACTATGTACACACATATGTAATTTGAAACACATAATGATGTGATGAGCAGGCAGGGTTCAAAAAAACAAAAAGCAGATATGCAGGTCAAGAAAAATAAATAAATGAAAAGAGGCATATGGTCCTCAACACCGCCTCATTGTCACTCCAGTTCTCTAAAAAATGCTTCAGTGCTGAAATCCTGTTGCTTAGCACAGTAGTCGTGCTACAGTCAGCCCTCTGAATTATTGGGGATTTGGTGAGTCTGTTCTAGTACAACTGACTGCTAAGCAATAATATTTCAGCCTATATTTCTCTTTCATACCTTGTATTGTCAACTTATCAGAAAAAAATATTAATACTGATGTCACTTCCCATAACAGTTCTTAATACTTCTGTCCCTTAAAGATTAGTTTTGTGGCTATCATTAAGATATTAAGGCCATTAAGAGCCTCGTGGCGCAGTGGTTAAAACGCTGTACTGCAGCTAAAACTGTGCTCACGACCTGGGGTTCAAATCCCAGGTAGCCGGCTCAAGGTTGACTCAGCCTTCCATCCTTCCGAGGTCGGTAAAATGAGTACCCAGCTTGCTGGGGGGGCAATGTGTAGCCTTTATAATTAAAATTGTAAACCGCCCGGAGAGTGCTTGTAGCACTATGGGGCGGTATATAAGTCCAATAAATAAATAAATAAATAAATAAATAAATCATTCCTTATACCTATAGCAAAACTAAAAACAAAATATTGTTTTCATACTACTTCTATGTTCATTTGCATGCAAAACTTTTGGAGCTGAAACCAGGTCCATTAAAAGGTCAGTAGCCTCTTTAGGGTTTGTCGTTGTTGTTATGTGCCATCAAGTCACTTCTGAGTAACAGAGACCTTTTAGGGTTTTGGGTAAGTGAGATATTCAATGAATGCTTTACTACTGCCACCCTCGGTAAGCTTCCTCAGCCAAGGAAACATCTGAACAAGTCTGCTACATCCTAGTCTGACATGCTATCTATTACACCACATTGGCTGTTACAGAGTTTTCTAAAACCAAACAATCAACCAATGTGCAGAATCAACATGCCCCCCCCGGTCCAGTTACTGGGGGATTGTGTGTGGGAAGGTGTTATTGTTTGTACACAATGGAAAAACAATGTTTGGACGCAAAAACAAGGAAAGATCTTATGGCACCTCAAGAACTACCAAATTTATTTGTGGCATAAATCTTTATGGACTAGGAATCTATTCATCCAGTAGACTGTGCTGAATGAAATCTTAGGCCATAACACCTTTAAAAGGTGCCACACAATTCTGCTGGTCTTGCTGCAACAGACTAACACAACTACCACTTTGGAAGGATTTAAGAGGCTATTTCTAGAATCTTTACTCAGATTGCATGTACATAGCTAAGATTTAAATAAAATTTCATTCTTACAGATGAGCATTAAAAGAGGAGAGTGGAACAGGTGTTCCTGTTACACAAGAATTTAGGTTTTCTCCATTAATTACTAATAACTAACATATAATTCAGTACACAGTCTTGAAGTGAAAGGTGTGCACATTTTTAAATATATCCGCATGAAGCAATATCAGAGAGGTGTGAAACAAAATAGAGTGTAATGAAAGGGAGGGTGGCAAGGCAGACAGAGAAAGTGCACTAAGAGGAGATTGAAGTTAGCTTACAGCATCTAGGAAGGCATTAGAGATTTTGCTGACAAATTCCATACTTACTAATAAACTTGTTTTGCATAGTTTCCAGCAGAGCTTGATGAGCATCTTCGTTTTGCAAAGCACATGAGCATTCTCTGGCCAGCAAAGTACGTACAAGGTGCTCTCCACAACCTATATACAACAAATTGGGAAGTAGGGTTAACATCAAAGTGTCCAGTGAAAAATCAGTATCTTAACAGAATACTGGCTTTTTCTTTCCTTTACAAATTCCAGAAAGGTTACAGTGAGACAGACATAAGAACAAGGCAGCAAAAGACTGCAGAAGGAAAAAAAATGGTCATTTAACAGGAAGATACATTATACAGTATAGTGAAGGCTGTTATTTCAAGTACAACCTATTAGTCTTACTTTCAGTAATATGTTTGCATATGTTTAATACTTAATATTTTTCCCATTCACACTTAGCTGAACTTTGATTTCTTTATTAGTAATGCTATTGTTACAACCTATTTAAATAGCTCAAAGCGAAAATCCAGTGTTATCCATCTGCCTGAAACCAATGAAAATTTTCCTCCATGTGAACCGAAGTGCTGGTGGACAATTTAGGGCAGATCTTGGGGATATCAAAGGAAGGAGAGTAGAAGATCTGTTCCACAAATGGAGGACTATTTGCACAGTATTGGCTTTCTCCCTCAGTGATGATATAACAGAACATTAGTTTAAGGATACCTCATCATCATTTACAGTAGGATCCCTATACCCCTGGGATTGGCATCTATGGTTTCACTTATCTGCAATTTAAAAGTATTAGAAGAAGAAAACAACTGGAAATACATATTTTCACAATATATTTACCAGAACTGGCCACTAGACAGAGACAGAGACCAAGTTGCATGTTCTTCTTTAAAATACCTAACATGTCTCTTGCTCCTTCTAGTGCCCAGTTCTGATAATAAATGTGAAAATACTTTCTTTCTGATTTTTTTCTTTTACCATGCTATTTACAGCGGTTTTCAGCATCTGTGGGGAGGCTTGGAACCAATCCCCCACAGATACGGGGGTCCTAATGAATTTGTTTTGCTTCTTAATTTTCACAGATATATCAGTTCTCACTAGATTTAAGGCAACATTTTTACCACTAGGAGCTCACAACAAAATGGATAAGTAACATGGAAGACCACCCTATCTAATTATATGTTTTCTCACAATTTTATAAATTCTGTTTTATGTGACAGCTTAAACAACTAATGAGGGCAGGGAGCCCAAAGGCAGCATGAGAAAAGGAAACAGCTAATCAAGTGACTTGACTTACAATTTGACTTACGAACAGCTCCGGCTGCAAAATTTTGCTTTGACTTGCGGCCGGAGTTTTGATCTACGAACAAAAAAAAGGCAAGGAAAAGGGGCGGGAAATTCAAAAAAATTAACCATTGGTGGTGAAGAAGCTGCTTCTTTGTAGCTCTTTTGCCCCAATGGTTAGGAAAGGGGAGGCTCAGACTCCCAGGCTTCCGTCGCCGCTGCCATCGCCACCTTTGGAGGCCCCCCAGGGTTTCCCCGTCACCATGGAAGACCTCCTGGGGGTCCCCCGCCACCGCCGATCACCGCCTTCAGGCTTTCCCAGTCTACCCCCCGGGAAAGCCTGAAGGCGGCGATCGGCAGCAGCGGGGGACCCCCAGATGGTCTCCCATGGCGGCAGGGAAGCCCTGGCCCAGCAGCGGCAACTGGAGTCCGGGAGGCTTCTTGGCAGCAGAGGTAAGGTGCTGCTTTTCGCTTTTTAAAAACTTTTTAAAAATCTTTTGCAGGGTGGAATTGGGCTCATGGGGTTATGTTTCTGTTTATTTTGGGATTTGTTTTGTTTTTGGCAGCCCCAGGGGCTTACAGTGTCTTATTTTTTATCTTTGGGGGTATTTTTTTCTTCGGCCAGAACAGATTAATCCGTTTTCAATACTTTCCTATGGGAAATGGTGCTCTGACTTACGAACATTTTGACTTACGGACACCATTTCAATACAGATTAAATTTGTAAGTCAAGACAGCACTGTATTTCTTTTTTTAAAATTAGCATGCTACCTTTATATTATGTTCTAATTTCCCAGGATTCACAAATTTTTTCAATGAGCTTTGGGGGAGCCAATATAACCTATGCAGTTGGATACCTCCATTAAGTGCTATACGAGTCTTCAAAGAGTTGAAGCGTCAATGTTAATTATTAGAACCTCAGAACAATGGTCAGACACTCTAAACTTTTAAATAAGACTGCCTTCCTGATTATTAATATGTGGTGAATACGATGGCAGCTAGCCAATATTTATTCTTGGAAACCGTTCTCTTTTTAAAGCAAAGGTGGGAAACTGTGTCCCATGGGTCCCATGCAACCCCTCCACGCACATTTTTGAAGACCAGGATGCTCTCCTGAAAGGAACAGGCAGAATATAATAGTTTGTTTAATGAGAATAGTTACATCCCACCCTACACCATGAAATCTCAATAAAAATATAAAATAGTTTATACAGTATTCCTAAACCCAAAAGACTCTGGTGAACCGTCATGTTTTAACCTGGCACAATACGAAATCAACGTTGACAACAATAAAGCTTCCAAGAGAAAGCATCCCTCAGCCATGAAACTCCTTCTCCTACATCTTCACATAGAGTACCATTCCTACTAGTGGAACATGGAGGAAGATATTCCTAGCATATTGCAATGATTGGTCAGGTATACATTGGGATTTACATTAAAAACAGGATATATGGATATATAAAAATGGGAACTCTGACTCCCAGAAGATTCCTAAAGTGACAATTTTTGCACAGGGGGAGTCACAGTCCCCTACGAAGCCTCCCCAAAACCAAACTACAAGTGGTCACTTTTGAGGAGGCAGTTTCTCCCCATACACCATTTTGGACCATTTCCAGGATTCCTATAGCCTGTGGCAGTTGCTATAAGTGAAAATTTGGCCACTTGCCCTGTCAATGTTGCTCTTCCTATTTCAAAGAGCTCCCCATTCAGCTTTTCAGAGCGCTAAAAGATTACTTCAGGTGTGTGTCCCTGACTCTGACACACTAAAGCTTAGGTGACTATGGAAACACTTCTGTCCCAGAAATTTAACTAGCTGTAAACTTCATAAATTCAGAAGTATGAGTTTGCAAGCTGAGACACATTCTGTGCTTTCACTTCCAAGTTTCCTGGAAGCCTTAGGAAGACTACAGATGGGTATCAAAGACACGCCCTTTGCCAGCAGCTGATTGATGGGTGAGAAAATGTTTATGTTAGTTATAGTCCCTTTTAATTTTTTTATGTTCTACCCATAAACATAAGGCCGATCATTAAAAACTGGAAGGTACAGAAACGTATGCTGTGGGTTAGTCCCTTCCAAATTATTTGTTTTCTGGTTTACAGAAGTGAAGCATACATGACAGCTTGTATTATACTTCACAAAAATTGAATACTAGCTGATTCTCACTGATGGCACTGTGTCTGAGCAGGACCACACAGGCTGTGGGGGAAATTATTTTTAAAAGTCCCTTGACACACAAACTAGGGTTCTTGCTTAGATTTTCCTGACACTTGTTTTTTTAATATGGTAGTAACTTCTTTAAAAGTTTTGATATGGGACCCCCATATATAGTTTGAAATGGTTGCAGAACTCAACACGCTATTTACAATATGTTAGTAAAGCAGGATTTTACAGAAATGTTTTTATTTGGCAAGAAACAAACAAGCAAATAAAAAAGCTTGCATTAGAATGATTTTGTATCACAGCATATCAAGCTAAAAACACCAGTGTTGCTTGAGTCCTCCTAAATTTACTAATCCACAGCTCCAAATTAATTCCATTTATTACAACCCATTCAAATAATGATGAGTTAACCAATCTCCGAATATAAGTACATTGTGGTGAATCTTCAAGCAATATGTCCATAAAAACCAGGAAATTACCACAAGTCAGTCATTTAAATTGCACTGCCAAGGCACTTTGTGAAATGCCACAGCACATTGCAGGAAATGGGGAATCCATGGCTCTTTTTCAGGCAAAAAAACAGAAACAAACAAACAAAATAAATAGAGAGAGAAAAAGATGTTGGTATCTTAAAGTGTTATACCGTATTTTTCGCTCCATAAGACGCACTTTTTCTCTCCAAAAAGGTGGGAGGGAAAGTACATGCATCTTATGGAGTGAATACAATAACCCAGGGTTCAGCCACCACCACCCAAAAGCCTCCCACTGCCCTGCCAAGAGGCCTCTGAACTGGCAGCAGAGACTGCTTGCTGTTCAAACCTCGGCATTCTGCACTGCTAGCTTTCCAGGATCTGCTTCCTGCAGCCCACCTAGAAAACCAGCAAGGCAAACAGGCCTATGGCAGCAAGCAATGCAAATAGCCAAAGACCAAAGGGGAAAGAGTGATTCTAAAAAAACCAAAAACACAGTCCCCAGCTTAAGCAGTTGATTTTCCCACATTTGGGAAATCACAGGGGTCAGCTCATCTGAAGTGCAATAGATGAGCCTTACCCTGGGAAAACCACTTTTACAACAATGGTATCTCCCCTGCTAGGTCTGAGTTTGAATGGCCCCTAAGCCTCCTGGCCCTTTGTGTGCACTATCCCCCAAAGGCATGGTGACCGCCGGCTGTACCTCCTGATCAGAACAGGGCTGCACAGCCCCAGTCCTGAAAGAGGCCAGGAGAGCTACTCAGTGTTTTGGGGTGCCCCACAGGACCCCCATCAGGGGCTAGATGTTCCTCCCACAATCCTCCAGTGCACAGATATTAGCATATCTGCCTGCTTGCATCACCCAGTAGGCTTCTCTATTGGAGAAGCAAAGCAGGAAGGAGGAGTCTCTTTCCCTTCACCTTCTGCAGAGAAGTTAGACCATGTGACTAGCCAGACATTTTGAGAAGCAGAGAGAGAGAGAGAAAGAGAAAGAGAGAGAGAGAGAGAGAGAGAGGACAGAAACAAAAGCTTCTAAAATTGGCAAGTTAAATAGGCCTGAGGGGAAGATAAAGTTACTACTGAGAGCCTGCTAGAATAGCTCTCTGTAGTTCAGAGCTTTGCAGGAAGCTGCATCACTTCATCATAAATTAGGCCTAAATAGAAGTAATTCTGCAGATATTTAAAACATTAAGGGACGGGGGGGGGGGGAGGCTAATGTGTATTGTTAGCCAAATTTCATTCTGAAGCACAGAATGATTAAAAAGGCACTGAGCACATGCAGAATAAAGTTCAAAAGGGAAACCAAAAAGGGACCGAACACTCCTTTCCTTAATATATTACCACCGGGGCTACAGGTTTTATTTGGTGTATCAGCTTGCCACATTAGCTGAGTCCAGTTTTTATGGACTCATCAGAAACAAGGCAATTTGAATTGCAGAGGGCAGATCTGAATCACAGATCTGAATATGTTCAAGTAAAGCTTTGAAATCTTGAAAATTGGTTTAAGAACCCAAGGAGATTTCACACGTACACACACACAATTGCAAAAAAATTTTAGTAGTCTTTTTGTGTTAACTAAAGCTGCATTGTGTTGCTCCCTCTGTTTTTATTGGTTTTTCTTAATCATTGTTCGGCCAGCCTTGGTGCAAGTCCTCTTGCCACTGGATGTCAGAAAGAGAAGCCCCACTGCCATCCCTGCTGCTTGTTGCCACCCCACTTTTGCTGTGATGCCACATTCAGACCGAGGAAGAAAGTAGACAGTAGCAAGATCCAGCTGTGTCTCCCAGCCACTGCCATCTCCATCATGTTGGCACCTCTTAGCCAGCTGTGTGCAAACTCCTGATCCCAAAGGTCTTGGGGCCCAAGGGATTCTGGGGAGAGGTGGTAATAAAGGATTACCAGCGTGCCTGCGTGAGGAGGAAGCCAGGGACCATCGGCCAGCCACAGCCACTGGGTGAGAGGCAGTGGACTGTGGTTGGGCCCCTGCTGGACGCCAGCCCTCTTTTCCAGAAGAGCTGCTCGGCCCCCTCTGTGTCTGCAGGACCAGGTCCTGCTGCTCCGGCTGCCTCATCCCCTTTGAACACCAGCCACCTGGCCGAGGGAGAGAGAGAGCTCTTAGCCAGAGCTGCTTTTGGGACCTGACCAGACCAGCGTGCCTGCGTGAGGAGGAAGCCAGGGACCATCGGCCGGCCACAGCCACTGGGTGAGAGGCAGTGGACTGTGGTTGGGCCCCTGCTGGACGCCAGCCCTCTTTTCCAGAAGAGCTGCTCGGCCCCCTCTGTGTCTGCAGGACCAGGTCCTGCTGCTCCGGCTGCCTCATTCCCATTGAACACCAGCCACCTGGCCGAGGGAGAGAGAGAGCTCTTAGCCAGAGCTGCTTTTGGGACCTGACCAGACCAGCGTGCCTGCGTGAGGAGGAAGCCAGGGACCATCGGCCAGCCACAGCCACTGGGTGAGAGGCAGTGGACTGTGGTTGGGCCCCTGCTGGACGCCAGCCCTCTTTTCCAGAAGAGCTGCTCGGCCCCCTCTGTGTCTGCAGGACCAGGTCCTGCTGCTCCAGGCTGCCTCATCCCCTCTCAACATGAGCCACATGACTTGGTGGGGGGGAGAGAAGGGGCTTTAGAAATGCTTTATTTTATATATGTTTTAAATGTTTTTTAAATTGTTTTTAATTGCCATCAATTAAGAAGAGACCCACAGCGGATCTAATGGAACAGGAAGGGGGGAGGGCGTTGGAGGGGGCAGCCATTGAGGTGGTGCTGGGTAGGGGAAGGAATGGCGGTGGGGGTAGAACATGCCCGCGTAGGAGAAGAGAAGTTAGATATCTTACATCTATCCTCTCTTCTAGTCCTACTCCCAACCAGATGGTATCAGGTGACCATATCAGCAAACCCTCGAGCCACACGGTGCTGTTGATGAACGCCAGGTCAGTACAAAATAAAACTGCCCTCATCCATGATGTAATTCTGGATGAGGGGGCTGACCTGGCGTGCATTACTGAGACCTGGGTGGGAGAGGAGGGTGGTGTTTCCCTCTCCCAGCTGTGTCCACCTGGGTACTCGGTCCAGCACCAAGGTCGCTCGGAGGGTCGGGGAGGGGGAGTTGCTATAGTCTATAGGAGTTCTATCTCCTTGACCAGGCTTCCTATCCCTTTGAGAGGAGGTCTTGAGGGCCTGTATTGTGTGTTGGGCTCGCGAGACAGGTTAGGGATTCTGTTGGTGTACCGCCCACCCTGCTGCGTACCAACAGTCTCCCTGCCTGAGCTGACGGAGGTAGTCTCGGACCTGGTGTTGAGGACTCCCAGGCTGTTGGTGCTGGGGGACCTCAACATTCACGCCGGGGCTCCCTTGACTGGGGCAGCTCAGGACTTCATGGCCACCATGACAACCATGGGGCTGTCTCAATGTGTCATCAGCCCAACGCATGAGAAGGGCCATACCTTGGACCTGGTTTTCTCAACGGGACTGGAAGATGGTGGTTTGGATGTGGAGGGGTTGGTTGTGACCCCATTGTCATGGTCAGACCACTTCCTGGTCAAGTTTAGTCTATTAGCTTCTTCTTCCCTCTGCAAGGGTGGGGGATCTATTAAGATGATCCGCCCTCGGAGACTAATGGATCCAGATGGATTCCTGAATGCTCTGGGGGATTATCCGTCTGATATGGTCGGCGCTCCTGTCGAAGCTCAGGTCACCCTATGGAATAAGGAGATGACCCGGGCCGTTGACACGATTGCGCCTAAGCGCCCTCTCCCTGCTCGCCGAGCCCAGACAGCCCCTTGGTATACTTCTGAACTGCGGGCGATGAAGCGAGAGGGGAGACGGCTGGAGCGCAGGTGGAGGAAATCCCGCTGGGAGTCCGACCGAACACGACTTAGAGCCCATTATCGGGCCTATTTCGTGGCAATACGGCTGGCGAAACGGCAATATTTCTCCAGCCGTATTGCTTCCTCAGAATGTCGCCCAGCCGAGCTGTTTCGGGTGGTCCAGGATCTTCTTCAACCGGGAAATCCGGTGGAGGTCCTGGACTGCTCATCAGCTCGCTGTGATGAGTTTGCCATCCATTTTGAGGAAAAAATCGCTCAGATTCGCAGTGGGTTGGACTCCACAGTTACTGCAGAATCAGAGGATGTGTCCAGCGCACCGTGCTTTGGTCAGGTATTAATGGATGAGTTTCAATTGTTGAGACCTGAGGATGTGGACAGGGTGCTTGGATCTGTCCGTTCTACCACAACTCCGCTCGACCCTTGCCCATCCTGGCTAATTAGAAGATCAGCCAGGGGGGTTCGCACCTGGGTCCAGGAGGCCGTGAACGCCTCTTTGAGAGAGGGAGTGGTCCCTACCACCTTGAAAGAGGCAGTAATTCGACCACTCCTTAAAAAGCCAAACCTGGACCCAAGGCTGGTGGCTAACTACCGACCAGTAGCGAACCTCCCTTATTTGGGCAAAGTGTTGGAGCGGGTTGTGGCTGGGCAACTCCAGGCGCTGCTGGATGAAACGGATTTTCTGGATCCATTTCAATCGGGTTTCAGGCCGGGTTTTGGTACAGAGACTGCCTTGGTCGCCCTGTATGATGACCTTTGCCGGGAGAGAGACAGGGGGAGTGTGACCCTGTTGATACTCCTGGACCTCTCAGCGGCTTTCGACACCATCGACCATGGTGTCCTTCTGGATAGGCTGGCTGGGTTGGGAGTTGGGGGCACTGTTTTACGGTGGTTCCGCTCCTTCCTGGCTGACCGTGTCCAGAAGGTGGTGCTGGGGGACAGTTGCTCTGCCCCATGGCATTCATGTCATGGGGTTCCTCAGGGCTCGATACTGTCCCCCATGCTGTTTAACATCTACATGAAACCGCTGGGAGAGGTCATCAGGAGGTTTGGGCTGAGGAGTCAGCAATATGCTGACGACACTCAGCTCTACCTCTCGTTTTCCACCAATCCAGGTGAGGCGGTTTCTGTGCTGAACTCGTGTCTGGACCTGATAATGGACTGGATGAGGGTCAATAAATTGAAACTCAATCCAGACAAGACGGAAGTGCTGTTAGTGGGTGCTTCGCCAGACAGGCTGGAGGGCCATCTCCCTGCCCTGAATGGGGTTACACTCCCCCTAAGGGACAGGGTCCGCAGCTTGGGGGTGCTCCTGGACCCCAGTCTAACACTGGAAGCCCAGGTGGACTCGGTGGCCAGGGGCGCCTTCCTCCAGCTGCGGAAACTATACCAGCTACGGCCCTACCTGGACGAGCGGAGTCTCATGACAGTTACACATGCACTGGTAACATCCCGTATAGATTACTGCAATGCGCTTTACGTGGGGCTGCCTTTGAAGACGGTCCGGCGACTGCAACTGGTTCAGAATCGAGCGGCGCGGCTGGTGAGTGGTGTGGCCGCCAGGGACCATATCAAGCCGATTCTGTACAAGTTACATTGGCTACCAGTTGCTGCCCGGGCCCAATTCAAAGTGCTTGTTTTGACATATAAAGCCCTAAACGGCTTGGGCCCTGGATACCTGAAGGACCGCCTCCTTCCATATGAGCCTACCCGGCAGTTAAGATCTAGCCAGGGGGCCCTTTTGAAAGAGCCATCCCTCAAGGAGGTAAGAGGGATGGCTTGTAGACAAAGGGCCTTCTCGGCAGCTGCCCCCAGACTATGGAATGCCCTCCCGACTGAGATTCGTCTGGCGCCGACACTGATGACATTTCGGCGCCAGGTCAAAACCTTCCTGTTCCAGAAGGCTTTTAACTGAAATAATATTAACTGTGGGTCTGATGGCAATTTTATATATATTTTAATTGTATTTTAATTGTACATGTTTTTTATTGTATTTTAAATGCTGTAAGCCGCCCAGAGACCTTTGGGTAGTGTGGGCGGCATATAAATTAAATAAATAAATAAATAAATAAATAAATTATTAAACAGGGATCATGAGTTGAAATGTCCCACCATTTCCATTACCAAGGGCAGTGATATTGCCTGACCCCCTCATGCATCCATATTCCCTTTGAGTTCACTGCCAACTAGGCAAGAAATACCTATTTTCCCAAAATGTAGGAGGGTAAGGCTGTTTGATCTCAAATGGTTACTTAAATCCAGTAGCTTTACGAAGACCCATTAGTGCTAGTCATGGTGACTGCAAGAACCATCAGGTTATTCTGTCAATAAGTGTCTGCCTTTTTGGGCTGCCAGAAGGTTCAATGCACCACCACAATATTGCTGGTAGATTTTATCTTTTCATTGTGATTCCCAGCTACTGTATTTTATCCTATTGGAGTCTCTAAAATTGGACAACCATCTATCAGATCTGCTCTGATTTGGATTCCTGCATTGAACCAGGGATTGGAATTGATGGCTTTAGAGGCCCCTTCCAATTCCATTATTCTATGATTCTGTGCTGCTTTGAGGTTATATTTGCAAAAGGAATCAGGCAGTGGATGTGGTGATGAATAAGTGGCACATTTTTTCTTGCAGATTACGGGAACTCATTCTACCAGTGCAAGGATGATAAGGCAGAAAAGGCTAGCATATAAAATTCCTTTTAAACTAGAGGTAGTAAAATATGCTAAAGAACATGGAAACAGAGCAGCAGAGAGACATTTTGGGCCTCCGCCATCTGAAAAAATGATTAGAGAGTGGAGGAAACAAGAAGATCAGCTACAAAAAGCTGATAAAAGTAAGCACACTTTCCGTGGACATGCTGCAAAGTGGCCAGAGTTGGAGGTGGACATGAAAGAATGGATCATACATCAGCGGAATAATGGCTTCTCTGTCTCGACAAAAATGATCATATTTGAAGCAAAACGCATTTCTATAGAGAAAGGCATTCAGGATTTTACAGGATCACCATCATGGTGCTACAGATTTATGAGGCGATGTGGTCTTACTATGCGGACCAAAACTAGAATTGCACAAAAAATGCCAGAAGAATATGAATCTAAAATTCTATCCTTTCATAAATTTGTTATTGATGCTAGGAAGAAAAATGGCTTTGAAATTGGCCAGATTGGGAATATGGATGAAGTCCCGCTAACCTTTGATGTGCCATCTAATAGGACTGTAGATCTGAAGGGTGCCAAAACCATCAGTGTGAAAACTTCAGGGCATGAGAAGACCCATTACACAACTGTGTTATCCTGCTGTGCCGATGGCACCAAATTGCCACCCATGTTGATTTTCAAAAGGAAAACATTTCCAAAAGAAGTGATTCCGCGAGGAGTTGTTGTACATGTACATGAGAAAGGATGGATGGATGAAAATGGAATGAGAATATGGATTGAAAAGGTCTGGTCCAAAAGTCCTGGAGGACTTCTGAAAAAACCTGCCTTATTAGTGCTTGACCATTTTAGAGCACATATTAGCGAACCAATAAAAAAATGTTTCAAAGAAGTGAAGACTCATCTAGCTGTAATTCCCGGAGGTCTTACCAGCCAGTTGCAACCTCTTGATGTTTCCATCAACAAGCCATTTAAGGTCTTAATGAGAGAAGAGTGGAACAAATGGATGACTGCTGGTAATCATGATCTGACACCTACTGGACGAATGAAGAGGCCCACCATCACTCAAGTTTGTGAATGGGTGAAAACATCTTGGGACTCAGTGAAGGAGGAGATTGTTGTACAGTCATTCAAAAAATGTGGCATTAGCAATGCCTTAGATGGAACTGAGGACGATATCACAGAAAAGAAAGTGATGTCAGTGATTGTGAGCAAATGAGCTTCCTAAATTCTGACTCTAGTGATGGTGAGTTCTTGGGGTTTCCAGAAAACTAGAGTGCACAAAGTTTTAAGTCTCTCCATTTATTAATGACAGTGGTAATGGTTCTTAATGCCACTGTTGAATGCTGTTCACTTTACATGGTTCAAATGTTATTCTGTTATAGTTTATTAAATATTTTATTACAATATTTGGTTCAGAATATTTTTTTCCAGTTTCCCTCCTCTAAAAATTAGGTGCGTCTTAAGTTCCGGAGCGTCTTATGGAGCGAAAAATACGGTACTTTAATACGAGCTTCGCCCTCATCATTGCCTACACTGACCAGGAGCTAGGGCTGGTAACAGTACCAGTCCACACACACATTCCCCACCCAAAATCAGCATGTGGACCTTAAGTATCTAATTTTAAGGCCTCAATAATACTGCAACATTCAGATATCCTGTGAGTACAAGTAGAATCAGTTATTTGTTTTAAGGTACACTTCAATGACATGAATTATCCCTTAAGAGCAACCTGAGAGCAAATAATATCTGGAGACATGTTAAAACACATTACATTTAAAATCCCTTAAAGAGCTGGAAAGTTGATATAGAAAGCAATTATTTAATTTGAGATTCACAATGAATTCTGTACTATTTTAGCTTATGCACTCTGCTCACTACTCTGCTTGGCAAAGGTTACTGTGGCTCTCTGATTTCACTTGCCAACCTATTCAACAGTGACAGGTTCATGTCCCAAATTACAGTTTTATTTTGGCCATGTTTTATTTATATTCAGTAAATGAAAACCGGTGAGTGCTCTGAGGCTGCAGCCATGAGACTGTCAGCATAATCACCAAATCAAAAGATCTGCTGCCAGAATATATATCAGGATCCTCACAGAAAACCAAAAGTATTGGATTTCAGAGGCTCTATTGCAGAACCTAGCAATAGAATCTGATACCAAATGAACAAGCCCCTTTCATGACTTTTCCTTCATTTAGAATAACCAAAAAAAAAAGCATTCATAGGAATTAAAGCTAGTCATTTAACTGTCATGGTTTGCTACAACAGTGCTAGAGATAATTGATCTATGACAGATGCAAGCATGTTTCTTACTTGAATTACTACTTCTAAAAACTACAGGTTGTTGGTGTTTAACAATCATCAATAAAATACTTTACTTCTGAAACCATGGAGATAAAGGTAATAAACAGGTACCAATTTCTGCCCCACAAACAAGGAGTCTGATAGCACCATAAGGACTTGCACATGCATTATTGTACAACAATTGTGGACTATAGGAACAGTTTATGATACAGCTAAGTAGACCATGGCATACAGAGATGTAAAGTAGGACCCCCACATCTTCAGGTTTGGTATCTCTTTATCTACAGTCTGAAAATATTAAAAATCTTAAATAAAAAATCCAGAAATATGTATTTCCACAATGTATGTAATAAATATATAATTACCACAATTGGCCACTAGAGATAGCCAGAGACAATCCAATATACTGTATAGGTTTTGCTATTCTCTCTCTCTCTCTCTCTCTCTCTCTCTCTCTCTCTCTCTCTCTCTTTTTGTGCATCCACGGAGAGGCTTGGAATCAATCCCCTGTGGCTCCCACAGTCCTACTGTACAAACAATAGACCTTTAATGTACCAGCAGTCTGGTTTGGATCCCAGAGTGCTCTTGTACAACCAGAATTGAAACCAATTCCAAATTCCCTCCTTCTGCAGAAAATCATTTCACAAAAAGATGCATTACCTCTTGCTCATATTTCCAAGAGGGAGTTTGTAAATGCCATAGATCTGACTCAGTAACTTGCTTGCATGTGGAAAAAGACTGTCAGTCGGGACAGGTAGGCCAATACAGCTGTACATAACCTAATACAGTAGACACTTTTGCTTTTGCTTCAGTTAGACTTCAATTCTTATGAAGTCTTTGGTAACACAGAAATAAATTAGAAAGGACCCACAAAACTACTGTTGCATTTGAGTTCATTCTCCTTCCAACGGAGAGGAGAAGAAAAGTGAGAAGCATCATGTCCTGATTAACAGTAAAGCTGGAAATGATTTGGGGAAGAAAGATAATATCCAGACAATGAAAGACCTTATCATTATTCATACAGAGAATCAGCACAGAGCGCACAACTAACTCCTCTGCTTGAAGTTAAAGCAGTCGGGATTGCTTAGAAGTCTGGAGAGAGAGGAGTCATAGATCTGGAGCTATTATGTCAAATGGCCTTCTCATGAACTGACTCAAGACCGGAGATTCAGCACAAACAGAATTAAATTTGTGTGTGAAGTTACATGTGCTCTTTTAAAAACAACCACCACCGCAGGAGATGAACTATCCACTTGGCTAATGTAAGCTAAAATAACTAAGAGATAGAATCAAATTGAAGGGATTAAGAGATCTCTGGACTTCAAGTTGTTTCTATACAGCTTGTGAAAAATGAAAACCACGCAAGAGCTCACGTTCTGAAAACCTCACACAATTTTAGCATGGAAGGTTTTCTATTTGTTTTGTTCTTTAAATGTTCTTAACTGCCTTGTCCAACTATAGTTACTATACACCCATTGTTCATAACATAAAGCAGTAAAAATAACCTCCATACCACCTATAAAAACTGAGAGTCAGGAGACAGTAAAACAATACCACAAGCAAAAGCAATACAGTCAGTTAAAATACCTGACTAAAGAAAAATATTCTAGTCCAGTGGTGAAAAGTTTATAATCTTGGCAGCAGTCAAATCTCCTGAAGCACAACATTCCAGAGTTATGCTGCCATCACAGAAAAAACCTTCTTCTCCTTGGTATTGCTGCATGGAAGAGCAGCAATAGCAAATCAACATTCTACAAAACAATTCTAAAAATGGGGGTACACCAAACAAAAATATATAACTTTGAAACTGGACTTTGGATCAACACCAAATTTGGCACAAACGTAACAAACAAGTCTGCTCTTGTTCTGTGCCAAATTTGGTGGGAAAGTGGGCAAAGAGGTTTTTTAGTTATGATTTTTAAGAGCAAAACTGTTCCCCTCCCCCATTCAGAAACAAGCATACTTTTTTATCTGCGGATTTAAAACCAATCAAATGAATTCAAAAGAACTATCTTGCCTATGTTGGTCTCAGATGCTTTTTTCATTTGGAAGGAATCCAAGCTGCAGTGGGTGAAATACTGATCCTTAAAAAGGCATTTCAAAATGGGAAAACTGTGATTTTTTTAAATTAAATGCCTTACTAGTGTGAATGTTTCAAAGTTAGAAACAGCTTGTGAGCCAGGAATGGAGATCTAAATCTTTGATCCTATCAGTCTGAACCCAATTAAATGTCTCTCCGGAAGAGTACATTTTAACTCCTTCCTGGTCAAACAGGCTTAAAAATTGTTTCTGGTTGTAGAAATATTTAAAAATATTTAAAATAATAGAGAATAAGTATGGTGTACAAGACAACCTTTTGTGCTCACTCCCATTTACACTTGTTGAAAAACAACCATGACAATTGCTTTGTGTTTGGATGAGAAGTGCTTAATTGATTTTAAAAAGGAATCCACTTCTGGGATTTTCCCTTGCATGGTGTCACTTTGTGAATGGTAGTGAGCACAGGTGGGTATCCTGTAAACCAGTGGTTCCCAACCTTGCGTAACTCAGATGTTCTTGGACTGCAACTCCCAGAAACCCCAGCTAGCACAGTCAATGGTGAAGGCTTCTGGGAACTGTAGCCTGGGAACGGCAGGTGTTCTTGACCTGGGTTACGCATGGTTGGGAACCACAGCTGTAGACCATCTTGACTGCTGCCATTGGTGTTGTCAACATGCCATTTACTATTTAACAGGCTTGGCACCCTTTTTCTTGTTGGCAGCATAGGCATGATATTGTGCAGCAATATCATGACATTTCCTGGCTTTCTGAATCATGAATATCACACATTCATAAACCAGGAGGTTTTTCGAAAACTGAATATGCTTATACCTTACTTGTCCTACAGATGATCGTTAAGAAGGGCCTCATCTAAAATGTTAATGCTCAGGTAAGCAAATAGGGAAAGGGCGCTCTTTGCAGTATTTGGGTCTCAAATTAACGGAGAATGAGATTACTACTCAAAATGTCCACACACTACCTCTAATATCAGAGGCAGTGTCTTTCACGACTAGTTGCTAGGACAATCAACATTTGGAAATCTGAGTTTATGGGGTGCTAGAATGATAATAGGGAAAGCAGGAAAAAGTGCTTTGAAGGTATATTAAAAGTATGGTTGAAAAATTGGTTCTTGGAGCAATTGCTTTACAGTAAGTAAGAGTTGTTGTCAAAACAATCTGTCATTTCTCAGCCAAGTCTGAGAACACAGTTACTGATAATACCACTTTGAAGTATTTCCTTCGTTGTGTGACAGTTTTTGCATGTAAGGTAAACAAAGTGATTTAATGTGTGGTTTAAATGACAATGGCATTTAGAATGAGACCACCTTTTGAGAATGTATAAATTCATGAACTCTAGGATTTTCTTCATTATGTTTTTGTTAAGTAACAAAAAAGATGGATACTAGACCCATAAATGTCAACATTTAGTCAAAATGTAACATTCTGGAATCGAAAGTGTTCCTAACCTAGGAAAGTAGCCAGGATCAAAGTGAACAAAGACTTGTATAAGGATAGAACACACAGCAATTTCCTACTGCTAGAACACCTGGGTGACCACATTAGCTATGTTTGTAATTCTTAAGGATATAAAAAAACAGTTGAGAACAATTGGCGAGATACTCCTTTCAAGACAGAGTGAAAGTGGTGCCAGGTGAACATTGCTAGAAGCAGCACCAGAATATTAACAAGGGATTTTACATACATTTTTACCTTGCTTGGCTGGGTGATCTCTTTTACAATTACTTCTTTGTGTGTGTTCTTTACATGTTCAAGGGCTAAGAAATGGTTTTCACTTTATATATTCAAATTTTAAGAACTCTGATTTTTTTAATGCAAGAAGGATTTCAAGGATTTTAGTTATACTGCTTTTTACTTTTAAATGAGATGTTACAGAGATGCAGTTTCTGAATTTATAATTGTAAGCTTTTGCACTTATACTTTGATATTCACATGAATTTTTACATGATTGTCTGAGATTATTCATTCTAAGATTAATCCTTTACTGGAATAAATGCCAGTTGTGATGAGCATAAGATTCTGATTTTTCCCCCCTAGTTGTCTCTAAGTCTGGATAATTCTTGGGGCAATGATCAGGCATTAGAATCACTAACCTGACAGGGTACACAAGGGAGCTGATACTATCGTATTCATGGCCTGCTATGGGGGTAGACCCTCAAGTGAACAGAATGTTAGATCAGATTGGATCACACAGGATAGGTCTTTATTCTGATCCAAAAGGGCTCATCTTATGCCACTTAGGGTATTAAAGTGACAAGGAGCAATCTAAATTGGATTGAGAAGCAAAGAGTCATTATGCTTATTTCAGTATTGGTATAACATGACTCAATGTGATATCCAGTGTAGTATGGTACAGTGGTCCCCAACCTTTTCTGAACTGTGGACTGGTTGGGGGGGGCAGGGCACCCCCTGTGCTCACAGGAGGTGCTCGTGGAGGGTGCTCACGGAGGGGAGGGGCATGCTTGCAGAGGGGCAGGATGCATTTGTGCAGATGCACAGAGAGGGGCGTGCTTGTGGAGGGGAGGGGCGTGCTCATCCGCATGCACGGATCGGCGGGGCGTGCTCGTGGAGGGGCACCCGTGCATGCGGGTGGTGGGCTGTGTGGGTGGGTAGGGGCAGGCGGAGAGTGGGAGATCTGTCTCCACAGCCCAGTCCTGCCATGGCCATGGTCTGGCACCGGGCTGAGGACTGGGGGTTGGGGTATAGTAGATAGACTGATCGACTCAGAAGACCTGAGTTTGAATACCCACACAGCCATGGAAACTCATTAGGGGAAGGAACTGGTAAAACTACTCCTTAAATATCTCACTTACTTTGAAAGTCCTATTAGTTCCATCCTGACAGCACATAACACACTATGTCTCTGCACAACTAAAAAAAACAGAATTCTAGTACTAAATTCTCTACAAGCTAAAACTTCATTACATTCAAGGGATCACTTCACACTAAAACTATCAGGAAGCAGAGACAGGTCATTTAAGGTTCATCAGCACTATTTATTCAAATTTCCTTTAATGCATGACATGAATATTGCATTGTTGTTTTAAATGTATTTTTAGTACTGATTTTATTGACCATTTAAAATATAATACCTGTTTAATTTTTAAAAAATATTTATATACTCACTGTGTTTGACTTCTAAATATTCTCTTTTAATTGCTATAAGCTACCTTGGGTCCTTTTAAGGAGAGAAAGGTGGGGTAAAAATATGTTAAATAGATAGCATCCCAATGTCCTCATGAAACAAAGCTGAAACTTTTATAAACATAGCACAAGTGGGACAAAAACATCACTTTCCAAATTTTTAAGACCACCCTCATGTGGTGCTGTATTTTTGTTTTGATTTACTCTCATTTGCTCTAGTGTAGGACTTGCTGGTGTGGACCCCAGCATTGCACTGATGCATGCTGATCTCAGCTCCTTCTGGATGTGTGCCATTTGATGACATTTCCTTAGGATCATTTTTCTGCTGGTCAGCCTCTATCCCCTTGATGCCTTATTGCCACTCCTGTTTCATTTCCTTGGGATATTAGCTGTTACTGAAGTCTGCTTTCAAAACTCTTTTACCACTTTTGAATCATAGCACAAAAGCGAAAAACTGTTGTTGAATAAAAGAAGGAATGGGAGGAAGGAGTGGAGAAAATACTAACTGATGCTATGTTTTGCTTTTTTGTTTTTATTTTTTAATGTTATATCACAGGTGCGAAGGTAGAACAGAGGAAAGAGTGGAGCAGGTGGGTAGAGGTCAGAGAACATATGACCTGTTCCTGCATTCTGGGTTTGTTTTGTTTTTAAATACCATCACTTTTGCACAATAGCACCAAGCTGAAAGCTAAACATTTCAAAACATTATCACAAGAAAGCATCAGAGCAGAACACAGAAGGTTGGAGAGTGGGGAACAGAGGAGGACATGATGTGGGCAGGGAGAAGGTGAAGAAGGCAGGCAACATGGGACAGCCATCTGCACTGGGAATGAGACTATGAAATAGACCAGTATAGCTGCCATTTGTGGATGCATGTGAATAGCCATACTGGGAGGATCCCATGCCTCACGGGATATGCAGCAACAATTACCCTCCCCATGGCTGGAGAAATTTAGTATCAGGGTGGTCTATTCAGAAATAGGTCAGTAGAAATACCAAAATGACTCAGAATAACTGGGGATAGCACTAGAGTATGGATGAGCCTTTAGCAGAAAAACAATTACAGTAATAGCTAATTTTAACTTCTTCCAGAAACAGCTAACATGTTCACTAACAGCTAAGCCAACTGTTACTCCTTTTCTAAGTTTCCTATCTCTCAGCACCGACCACTGTAGCCAGGCTACTCCTGTCCAGAACTCTTCTGGCAACATTTTACAACAGAACATTTTTTTAAAAAATGCAAACTTCATGTGTTATCAGTGCAACTCTTTTTATCAGTTTACATGACCTTCTATTACTATATGCATCACTTTTCATTTGAGCTTGTCACAAAGCCCAGCAGCTACACCAGAGTCTTCTTTAAAGAAAACCACAACAAGAGTCGTCCAAAAACCTCAGCACAGGTTAAAGTAAAATACTGCTTATTATTCATGTCCTACATCATGGAGTCATCGATCAATGGAATCAAGATGGCACAGCAAAAGAACTTCTGTGAAGCACAAGGTTTCAGAGCAGTGTGTCAAAGAAATTGTTTTCTGCTCCTTTTGATGGGTTTTCCTTTCATGTCAGGAAATTAGAAACAGGTGTGTCAGAGGGCATCCACATTCATACACCACACTGAAAAACACGCCTTTCCAATTTTCTTCAAACATGAAAGCAAGTCCTATTGAATGTGGGGGGGGGGGGAGAGAAAAGAAAATCCAGCCCTCTTTTCTGCAAGCCATATGCAGGAGGTTTGGAGAGAGAAAGTCAAGCAGGATTATGCCACAATAGCAATGTTTTGCGAGACAAAACAAGAGCAGAAAGTTTATACACTAATATTATAAATGTTAAATCTCATTTAAGACACAAACGTTTGATCCCTTGTCCCTAGATAGCAAAGATCAGAATTTTCAAAACTAGTTTGTAACAACTGTTTTGAAAAGCACTTTTCATCTCAGTCAGTCGTCTAAGTCAGTGGTTCTTAACCTTTGTTACTCGGATGTTTTTGAACTGCAACTCCCAGAAACCCCAGCCAGCACAGTTGGTGGTGAAGGCTTCTGGGAGTTGCAGTCCAAAACTCCTGAGTAACCCAAGGTTAAGAACCAGTGGTCTAAGTCACAGTAGTATACAGTGACCAGAATCCTGTTGCACAATTACCCAAAAGGTGTAGCTTTTAGCAGCAAATTGTCATAAATTAAGACATGCCTGTAGTCATTATCTGTTGCACGTTGAATTACGCCACTCAGTCAGGACCTACAGAGATTTTTTAATTTATGGCAACCTGGCACTAAAAGTCACATTGTTTGCCTAACTGAGCAACAAGTTTTTGTCCACTGGTATATGAAGTCAATTAAAAGACATGTACAGTACCTCCTTACTCAGGGTGTGACTAGACAGTGATCAAAGCAGTACTGGACAAAAAAGGTTTGCTTCAAAGTGCAGTCTGAGATTCAGAATAATTCTTGTATCAATACACAAGGACTAGCCTGTTCCCAAAGTGGCCCAAAACATGAGATACAGAACCGTCTGATCGTACCCTCTCTCCTTTTTTTCCTTTTTCCTTTGGAAAGGGAAAAAAAAACTATTCTCAGCAGTATAAATGAACTAAATGGTTTTGTGGTTGCATTTTGAAAACTAAAAAATTAGGACAAAGACTCACAATCTTTAATTCTGGAACTCTTCCTCTATTGATGAAAAGCATATTTTAAAGTACAATTCACTGAAGAACCATCTTCCTAGATAAAAACTCTGTGGGTAGCACAGTATGGCTTAGATATTCAATTTTTCTTTTATTCAACTGTGTGAAACCACTTCTGAAGGATTTAATCATCTTTATTATTTATGCAATATAATATATTCAAGGAAGAAGACTGACTACTATACTAAAGATTATAAATTCTGAAGCTGGGCAGGAAGAAGGGAGGAGAGGAAGTGAGAGGTATCAAAGGATGGATGTGAGCAAGCAGTTATGCAAACCTGGGCTTTGTTGTGGTTAGAGACAGACTGCCTTAAACATCACTAAAGCAATAGCCAAGATGTACAGCCCATCTACCACAAACATCTGGTCGATGGGATGAACATCTGGAATAGGCACCATAGGAACAATTCTTGGACATTTCAAGCATTGCCACTGCAAAAATAGAAAATATCACCTTAAGACAAAAATATGCTTCCCCCAACCTCCCAATACCCCAATCTGGAAGCAGCATTGTGTACTAGGTCCAATTTGTTTGTTTGTTTGTTTGTTTGACTGATTTCTACCCCACCCATGTAGACCAATGTCATTTATGTACTTTTTACAAAAATCGCCTGGCAGGTGTGCAGCTACAGTACTAACCACTCAGTCCTGTCACACAGCAGGATGAAGCAACATGTGTAAGGATGCATCATGTGTGTGCTTGTGACTGTGGATCATACAAATAAAAGCATGAATTAGTGCTTGAATGGTACAGCGAGACATTTAAAAGCTGCTGGCTCTAGCAATGGGTGGAACAACATTTCGTCTCCACCACAAGCAGCAAAATTTATTCAGATGGCACTTAAAAGAACACAGGTGGGGCTTTTCTAAATATTCAGTTAACATTCCTAAATGAAGCAGAGGCAGCTAGATGGATTTTCTCAACCAGTGATAGATGTTAAGTTGCAGTAGCATAATTTTAATATACAGTCATGGCCAAAAATATTGGCACCCTTGCAATTCTGTCAGAAAATGCAACCCTTCTCTCAGAAAATTGTTGCAGGGCTTGTTGTTTGTTTGTTTGTTTGTGGCTAGTGGGTATTCACAGTTTGTGCACCCTATACCTTCCCTGCCACCCATTCCCTTCCGAGAACAAGGGAGACAGAAATACAGGGGAGCTGCAAGACAATTATCTCAGGAATAAACATCAGATGAAAAATCTATCAACATATTGATTACTCTGAGGCTCCACCAAAGTAGTACATGCACCTAAACAAGAGAAAGAACACATGCATTGCTGTGCACATATTATAAGGTTTGTCTTTTTTTCTTTACAAGAACAGTAATGGTTGCAAAAAAAAAAAGCTACTTATGATGCTTTCTTAATTAAATCTCAGAAACATAACATCATATTCTGCAATAAGCAGAAAGATGCACTTCAGGCTTCTTCTACAGAACTGACAGGAAGACAACTGCAAATACAATGCACATTCACTACACTTGTTTTTCAAAAGAGTAATGCTAAGCTACAGCTTAGTCATCAGTTTTGTAAGCATAATTAGACCTTACAAGCTACCTCCTCTTCTCCACTTCAAGTGTGGCTGCAAGGAGGAGATAGGGAGGCTTTTTCTTCTTTCCAAACAGGGGTAGGGCATGTATAGCCCTCCAGTTTTTATTGGACTTCAAATATCAGCCCTAGCTGACACAGCCTATAATGAGGATTCCAGTAAAGTGCAGGAAGTTGCAGTTGAGCAACATCTGGAACACCACAGTTGCTCTACTCATTTTAATATAATGCAGTTACTATGTTCAAGCATGGACAAACTATGGTTAGACTTAACAATAGCTTAGAAAACAAGCCAACTTCAAATTGCAATTTAAACCCAGGCTTGTTTCCTTAAACCTAATCAAAAGTAACTATCATTTCAGGTTCACAGATAAACAAAATAATCACAGGCAATGGGGAAAAATGTTTTCAATCTCCTCACAGTGATGCCAGAAGAAACGAGGGAGTAAAACAATACAGCAGCTAGAGGCTTATACAGTTTAGCATTAGCATTGGATCTGAATTAAATCAGTATGCATTCATGCATACCGTATTTTTCGCTCCATAAGACGCACCTCTCCATAAGACGCACCAATTTTTTAGGAGAAGAAAACAGGAAAATATAATCTGTTTTCTTTGCTCCATAAGACGCACAGACTTTCCACCCCCTTGTTTTGTGGGGAAAAAGTGTGTCTTATGGTGCGAAAAATACGGTAATTATGTATATAGAGATGCATTTATAATTATGTTTTTTAATGTGAAGTGCTTTTCCAGTGCATTCTAGAGACTCCTGTGCACCTGCACATTTTAGATATAAATAAGAGCAGAATCTGCACTACTACCCTGTTTCCCTGAAAATAAGACCTAGCCTGAAAATAAGCCCTAGTATGATTTTTCAGGATGCTTGTAATATAAGCCCTACTCCAAAAATAAGCCCAGATAAGTGAAACCCTGCTATCCACCATTGTGCAGCAACCAGAAAATGATGACATGACTGTATTTGAATAAATGTAGATTCTTGTACATGAAAAAAAATCCTCTGAAAATAAGGCCTAATGCATTTTTGGAGCAAAAATTAATATAAGACCCTGTCTTATTTTCAGGGAAACACGACACTAGTTGGACGGAAGACAGACTCTAGCTGAAAGAAAGTAGAAGTTTACAGACATTAATACAAAGCAATAAAGTGTTCTAAATAACTGTGCAATGCAGGAAGGGATAAATTCTAGCCAAATATTTATAAGACTAGTAAATACCTGAGGTACTCACAGCTGTAGAGTAAGAATTCTGAATTCCAACATTTTCAGCCCAGCAGCCACATCCATAAAGAGCTGCCTGACAGGAAAAAAATGTGATAAAAAAGAGAAAATCGTTTGAGCAGGTGACAGGAAAATACAATCTACTACATACAGGGCAAGAAGGGTATATCATTCAAAAAAGCAAGAGGGAAAGATTTAATTTGTAAATTCAGGGATTAAAAACCAGTACAGGAGTATTATGGTAAAACTCTTTCAAGCACTGAATGAATTAACTGAAGAGTTCTACATTTTTCCACTGTCTGCAGAAGATACAGTGAGCCTTTGTGTTGTGAGCCACCTAGAGTGGTCAATCGACTAGATAGGCGGGATATTAAATAAATAAATAAATAAATAAATAAATAAATAAATAAATAAATAAATAAATAAATAAATAAATAAATAAATAAATAAATAAATAAATAAATAAATAAATACAGTACATTTTCATGCTTTGGTTTTAGTACAATCAATCCTTTCACCCACATGATTAACAGAAGAAGGTGGACCAAGTACAATGATCTTAGTCTAATAAACCAGGAGAGGGAAACCTCTGGATCAATGAAAATAGAAACAAGTCATACTGGGAACACTGAGTATTGGTCTGCATTATAAATGGGAGAGGGGACAACTGTTTTTGAAAGTACCAGAAATTATAGTTCCATCGTTACACTTGCAATGCTGGGATAACCATTCACTTAGTATACTGGAAACAGCTTTCTTTTCAATGAAGGTATCAAGGCACTTTCAGCATTTAAGAATTTAAAGAAAGAACTGAGGAAAGTTTGTAGCCTGTTACAACATCTCAATAATCAACTGTACTCAAAACTGTCTGGGAGCTTTTCTAGGCAGCAATGAGAATAAATTACTGAACATTATGAAGGGCTTTTTCCTTCCATCTCAACTCTCTCCAACAAGTGACATTACAAACTAGGCTGTATATAACACTTACACAGCAGTAAAAATGACTACATTTAAAAACTGCACTATGGTTATAAGGTAAAGATTAAAACCCCCAAAAAAACACACACATTTTTGTAAAAGGATACAGAGATCTTGAATGCCTCTCCACAGTTTTGAGCATATAATTCCTGATAACAGTGTTGCCTGAGCATAGATTTTTAAAGTTTTCTCAGGGGTAGTACTGCTTACTTGTATTAGAACAAACTAATACACATTTAGGTGTTTAGCAACAAACATGTCATGAGAGGAGTCAAAAAGAAAAAAAAAACTCAAGTTTTGAGAGAGGGTATTAATTATCCTGAATTGAAACTCTGCCTAAATAAGGGTGTCTTTGCTACCTTCTGAAAATGAGGAGGGGGAGCTGGGTGGTCTTCTCCAGGAAATAGGTTTGAACAACAGTGTTTACAAAATTTTATCTTGCATTGCCACTAACATTAGGAAGCGTGACATGTGAAGCATGGTTGATTGGCCGTTATCTCAACTGGCAAGCAAAATTCTCAGGAGCAGGTGGTCCTCTAAATATCCCATCTCCAAAATTCATTCACCCTGTTTATGATTGATTGGTTGATTGATTTAACTTCTATACCACCCCATTACTGTAGTGCACAACATTACACTGCTATACATGACTTTTAGTAGGCTGAAAACTATATGATTCAACTAGTTCCTGTTTTGATCATGAGTGTCATACAAAAAATGACAACATGCCACTGAACTTGTACACTCTGGTCTAACCTACCTGACCAACTCTTCCTGGATGTTTCAAAGCTAAGCCTCCACTGGAGACTGCAGCAGCAACATTGCCTTCCTGGTCGACAACAACTGCTCCAACAGTATCCAGTGTTCCTGAGTCATTCTCCTACGTAACAGAGAAACGAAGACATTGAAAACACATTTAAGGTTGACAGCATGCCAGTATTTCTACAGACAAAGGCTACATTGGAACTGAGACACATGCAGAATATGACTGTTTATTTTTATCTGATAAGCCTTTGCACCAGGGTTCCCAACCTTGGGTTCTCAGATGTTCTTGGACTAAAATTCCCCAAAGCCTTCACCACTAGCTATCGTGCCACAATTTCTGGGATTTGTAGTCCAAGAACCTCTGGGGACCCAAGGATGGGAAGCACTGCTCTACACTTTCCATGCTCGTTCATTGAGAAGCAAGCCATTTGCCATGTTAACTTTCTATCAAAAGTATGGACATAATCTGTAAGAAAGATCTCTCAATCAAAGCATTTGAATAGTGGAACAATTTGGAAAAGACCTCTCCTGTTGTTTTTTCCCAAAGGACTTCACTTTTTTTCCATCAGAAAAATAAGAAATGACTGGAAACACTCCAAGCTCCTATGAAATAAACTTTTCTAAATTGGAACATGTGAAACTCTTTGGCTTAGCTTTGGTGGTATTCGGTAATATAGGCCAAATCAGAAACAAGTATCTTCCTTTTGCTACCCTTTCACTTTCACAAGACTGCAGCTGTATGCCTGTACAGCCTAGGAAAAAATTCTAATGAGCACAATGGCTGAAATCCCCCTGCTGGGTGTAATTCCTAATCATAACTTTGGTCCATTCCTCCCTGGTGAACAAAGTGCTCCTGCTGCAATTCTTGGGGCATGTGCCCTCTCCAAGAATTGCAGCAGGGACAGTTTGTTTACCTGGGAGAAATGGACCCAAACTTATGATCTAGCTTATGCAAAGCAACAAGATTTCAGCCAGTGCTGCTTAATTGTAAGCTGACATGTGTAGGATCCCAGCAGAAAGCATTTATTCTTTTGGATTTGCAAACCAGTATGCACTTTCCTCACAGCAGGCTCCATTGGGAGCAGCTGACTGTACATTTGAGTACATAAAAGAAAAAACTGCAGTGTTAATTAGGCAAGATTTTATTTGTTTTGAACATTTCTCTGCCAGTTTCTTGCTTTCCATGTTTATGCTGTACACTCTTAAATCTGATATGATCAAGGGCTGTAGAAAAGTGTTGTGGATATTAATTAGCAGCAACTTCTAAGGGTCATCCATCCTCTTTTCCTTTACTACTCAACCAGACCTTCACAAAGACTCTTAATGAAAACCAACAACTGATGGGAGCTCTCTATCTAACCAGCTACACTGAAAAGAGCAGAGTATACGTTCCCTTCTGTTTAGTTGTACTGTAGCAATGAAGCAATTTGCTTGACTTGAAAGGCTTAAAGCTTCTTAGAAGAAAAGATTATGAAAACAATCAAGGCTCACCAGTTTGTTTGATCTGTTTGATATCAGTCCGAATAAGAAGAAAAATTGTGCATACATTCAAAAACCACTGGGAACAGAGACTGAAGACTCTTTATGTGCACAAATGCATTTAAACTTTTCTCATTCAAAAAAGATGACTTAAAATTAATTGGTTAATTAATAAATTAACATTGGTCACCTGCTACAATAATTATTAACAGAGCCACCTACATTCATTGGGGGGGAATCTCCCTTTCAAAAAATTTTAATCACTCTATGTGAATGAACATGCATCACTTTCAGAACATGTCCAAAGCAATACTTTTTACTAATGATCATTCAGCCTCTGCATTAACGCCAATGAAGGAATTTTTGGCTGTACAGACAGCTAATCTAGTGAATGCCAAAACACAACAATAAAGGACAAATGTGGACATGAAATGTGTTTTACACAATTGGAGAGTAAAAATAAATAGGTTTTTACTTCCAAGAACTTGCTCTTCCAGCCTGCCCCATAAGCAAGATTCTCTTGATGCTTGTGAGTTGCGTTTGAAGGGCACAAAAAGCTGTAATGGAGAGGAACAGCAGGGAGGAACCATTACTTGAATAACATATAGATTTTTTTTTGTAAAGTGATCCTCTCCACAAATGTAAAAAACAAAGGAAGATGTACAAAACATCATTAATTTTATTTTTTATTCTTGATATCCAAAATCTGTATCCAAAATATACTTGGCATTAGCAAAACCTTGTGCGCTGAAATGATACTTAGTAAGCAAATCAGTCATGATTTTTCAGTGATTTTTTTCTGGGCTGCATCAATACTATATGTGGCCAGATGTGTTTACATACATGATATTTCAAACTCCATCCTTTTCCAGTGAAAAAATCACATGCATGGATACACAGAGACATATGTATGAGTTTTGCAATGACAACAGTTCTCAGTACTGAGAGATTAAACCCAAATAAAGCAGACCTACTGAATGAGTGGGACTTGTTAATTCAGTTGGTCCATTTTAGTTGGGCATAACGCTTAAATTTATATTATAAACTACACAAAATGTTTTCATGCATGTTTATCTTTTTATGGGTTTTGGCCAAATCTTATAGCTATGCAAACAGTGTTTCTGGAGGCAAACTACCCCAAATTAAGAAACCACCATAAACATTATCAGCTGTATTTTGATGCACACACTGCAGTATGCAACAGATAATGTCTATTACAATTTTTTAACTTAAAGTAATTTACCTTCAAAAGTTACACCATTTTGAGTTACATCACCAACTCAAATTTAAGTAAGCAAGAGAAGATGGGCCATCATGTGCTTTGTAAAAATGTGAAAATGAACAATAAAATTCATAAATCATAATAATTTCTTTGTAAACAAAAATGTGGGTTGCATCCAGCCTTAGTCATTTGCAGAGTAGCCCAAGCTTAAGTTTAGAGTGAAATCAATGGGATTTGAATTAGGTATTAGTAATTTGTTCCACTGATTTCAGTGGTTCTCCTCTACGCATGGCTACATCTCCATCAGATCACTCTATTTCCTTGATAGTTCCTTCCCACTTTTGTCCCTTTTGGGTGAAAGTATTGTAATATATATATATATACAATACAGAAGGGCTGCATGCAATCTATTCTTTATAAACACGAAGAGTTTTCACACACTAGACAAACTGCTTCCAACTGTCAGGGACTCCTTATAGCAGCATTCAATTAGTGGAAGAGGTTATTGCTGTAAGAAAAAAAAAGTCACATGCATGCATGACTACACAGAGAGACATATGTTTACCCTACAAACACATATATGCATGTTTCAATACTGCTGTAAGGACAAAGAATACTTCAACAAGCATCAATTCAAATAAGAAGCAAGAGCTCAAAAAAAATTTTAAATTTTAATCTCTGAATTCTATGGACTAACAGGTATTTAAAGGGTGATCAATAGCTCTGAGAACAGCTGCTGACCTTTTCACTTGATTGTCTTCTTTTCTTCAACTGGAAAAGATCTGTTTCCACCTTTTCTGCCAGTTCTAGTTTCCTCTTGTTTCTCTTAAAAGCTGCTAAGCTAAGTCCTATAAAATATTTAACAGTGTTTAAGTTACCATACAATTACGGTAAATCCATACAAAAGCAACAGTTTCATGAAATGCTTTGGAAGCAGCAGCAATATCTCCCACTAAAATCTAGTAGTGGCTTTACTTAATGTTTTATATTGCATTCATGTACTGTATATCAGTAAGTAATTAAATACTAACAGAACAATATTCACCAGACATACCCTCAGGGCAGTTCACACTGTCTCATATAATTGTTTACTAATCAAGGTATTCCCTGACTTGCAATGCAGTCTTTTTGTTGTTGTTATATACTGTCAAGTCACTTCCAACTTATGACAACCCTATGAATAAGAAACTTCCACAAGGTCCTCTCATTTACAGCCCTGATTGTGTCCTATTGCATTCTTGTGAATGTTTATTCAGAAATATTTCCTTCTGTGCTCAGTGGGGCATCTCTTAAGTAAGTGCATACAGATTTGTGCTCCAATCCTGTATGTAGAGATATAGCATTTGATATACAGAAATTGATTTTCAACAATACTGTACTCCATAAATATACAGGGCAAAATCCAACGACAGACTTCGCTGGTGGAACTGCAAAATCCACTAGAAATAATGAATAATATCTCCCCTTTACACTGCAACCCCTTTGCCCTCAAAATTTAGTTTTGGAGGGCTGGGAACCTCCTAGTTTAAGCGCATTTCAAGGGCAGCAAGAGAAGAAGTACCATCATGGTGGCGCAGTAGTGCCAGTGCCACAGAGAGTTTAGGCTAAAAGGGAAAAGAACAAAAGAATCGGCTACATTTAAACACGAATGAGTTGAAGAGATTATACATGGCTGTCTTTCTGTACATTTCATCCTTCACAGCAACAAGGTAGTAGGTCAAGTGGGAAGAAAATTAGTGGTTAAGGAAACCAGTCAGTTTCATGGTCCAGAGGAGAATAGAACTCAGATCTTGCCAATTCCAGTTGAGGACTCTAATCACTGCAAAAAAATACAGGATTAAAGTCACCCAGGGCCCTAGGACAAAAGGGAACTAAAAGGGAAGAATGAACAGGCATTATATACATGTGCTGCTTTCCAATTTTAGTGTAGAAAGCAAGTGCAAGCCCTAGTTTGCCAACTGAAATTAATCATAAAGTATGCTCTGTTGTAAACAAGCAATCAGGGAAAGGATCTGACAGGAGGGACACTATGAAGCTGATGTTAATTTATGTAACCAAGCCATTGCCTAACATATTCAATGAAGCAGAAACAAAATCTAAGAAATTCATTGTTGTTGATGTTTAGTCGTTTAGTTGTGTCCAACTCTTCGTGACCCCATGGACCAGAGCACGCCAGGCCCTCCTGTCTTCCACTGCCTCCCGGAGTTGGGTCAAATTCATGTTGGTTGCTTCGATGACACTGTCCAACCATCTCATCCTCTGTCGTCCCCTTCTCCTCTTGCCCTCACACTTTCCTAACATCAAGGTCTTTTCCAAGGAGTCTTCTCTTCTCATGAAATGGCCAAAGTATTGGAGCCTCAGCTTCAGGATCTGTCCTTTCAGTGAGCACTCAGGGTTGATTTCCTTTAGAATGGATAGGTTTTTTCTCCTTGCACTCCAGGGGACTCTCAAGAGCCTCCTCCAACAAGAAGTTCATATCAAAAGGTAATAAAATAGAGAGACTTTTGAATGCAACTGCTCAGCAATCAAATAACCACTAAGGCTATGGAAACTTCTCCTCTTGATTTCAAGTCTAATACTTCCTGAAGGTGCCCTAGTTATGCTTGATGATCTACAACATTTCTTCCAGCATTGATCCTGGTATTTCTTTTCTTATGGCATTTTGTTAAATCTGCTCTATTAGAAAATGTGACCTGAATTAAACTTAACTATCCTTATTTCTCTCCTTTTAAAATTATATACAGATTATGCCAACCTATATGTCATACTGCCTATAGTGTTTACTTCTAGGAACACACATTTAGATTCATGTTATTTCATGCATAACATCTATATTACCTTCACATCCCTTTTATTTGTTCCATCTGTATGTCTCCTTTCACCCATAAAAGAACTCAATGAAACATACACAGGATTCTCTAGTTTTATTAAATAAAAAAATATTTTGAGCTCCAGGTTTCTCCATTTGGGTCAGCAATCATGGCTAGCTACACTGTCGTGATGCTATCCTACTCCCTTACACATGCCCCTACATAGGACAACTCAATTTTTAAACTTTTGTAAAGTAAACAGCACCTTAATTCAACTTTCTTTCTGGTAATGAAAATAAATTACAAATTATAAAGGTTTGCAGCATTAATTTTAAAAATGTAAACACCTATAAAACAGTGAAACATTCAGAATAATTCTGTAGATCTTACTTGCTGTCACCACTGAGTGATGTGACATGACTCCAATTTCCAAGGAATTGGAAGAGACCTGTTCATTTGTACAGAAACTGCTGTTTCTCCTATAGAGTATACAGAACTGTAGGCCAATAACATCATTTATAAACATGAACGTGACCATATCACCTAGGGCCTGTGAGAGAGGCGTATTATGGTTGAAAATGGACAGCAGATCAAGCAATGTATCTCTTGTTACAACCACAGATCAGCCACTGAAAACATAGGGAAGACAGACTATATTGCCAGTACATGAGAAAACAGAAGTATAGAACTACAGAGCTGGAAGGGACCCAATGGATCGAGTCAAGCCTCTGTCAAAGAGGCACAATGAATCAAACTTCCAACCTCTGACTCTACAGCCAGATACCTAAACCACTGAGCTACCTAGCAGTTCATGAGTTATTATGATTATTAAATAAAACAAATTGAAGCACTGTTGAGCATAACCTTGCTAGCATGTGAAATGAGTGCGATTGTACATTAGTTGGAGCATTCTTTGCCACTGCCCTCCTTTGGGCTTGGGATGTAGACTGATCTTTTCCAGTCCTCTGGCCACTGCTGAGTTTTCCAAACTTGCTGGCATATTGAGTGTAGCACCTTAACAGTGTCGTCTTTAAATATTTTAAATAGTTCCACTGAAATGCCATCACCTCCACTGGCCTCTTTTTGAATTAGTACCAGAAAATACTGAACATTTTTGAAATGAAATGACATGAAAGAAACAATCTCCTATGTGTAAAATAAAAGGACCAGTACACAAAAAACCAAAAACAAAACAGCCATATTCTGAAAGAACCCAAAATGGAACAACAACAAAAAATCATCATTCATATCCCTACAAAATAATCTGCTATAGTAAAGATTTACCATGATTCCCAAGCACCAAGAAACACCAGGCCCGCACTCTGTCAGGTTAGGTGGCTATATGAAAGTCTGTTGCTTAATTATTTCTTTTACTCTGAGAAACTCTAGGTGTAACAGAGGTGGGAGATGAACTATTAATATTGCAGTTTCACTTCAGTGATTTTCAGCCAGCCTGAATGAAATCTAATAGAATCAGAGTGGTAAATCTAAGGGGGTTGTGGTAGTTGGCACTAATAACTAATCATCTGGAACCAGACATTTAGTGTCAAGTGAAACTACCCCAGATTCAACTCTACAGAGGGCATTAGAAATGACAAGCTTTCTGTATTCTGTTGGCTCTTTCTCAAGATAACTATTTTTGCAAGAGAAACCAAGGAGTACTGAAGACTAGAGAAGAAAAACACACTCCAGACCATCATACTACCATAGGTGTTTATCTCTCAAGGGGGGGGGGTTGAGAAAAACCCCATAGAGTACAAGAAACAATTATGCTTTAGGACATGAAAAATTAGATGTATAAGAGAAGAGTGGCAGCAGCAAAGGAGGGAGGAATTTTGGGAGAAGCAGAAAGGACACTAGCAGAATGCAGGAAGGTCCTCCCCACCTGTGACTTAAACTGGGCTAGCTACAAGAATCAAGACTACATGCAATTCATTTGCAGCATTTTGGACAAATTACGGAGCAAGCGGAACTGCTATATATTGCCTCTCTTCTATCTCAAATGTTTACAGGTTATTTAGATAAAACATCAGATTATTATTATTCATTCCTTTTATCGAAACTTAACATTATTTTGAACGGTATTTTCTATTAAGCTCATTCATGTCTCTCTTTCAACTACCTATTCAATTTAATCTGCAATTTAAATGTTTTTAAAAATATAATTCAGATTCATTTTGCTTTGCCTTCAAAAAACCTAAAATCTGAAAGTAAAAACTGAAATAGGCTTTACTAGCAATCAAACCGCTTCAAAATCATTCGCCATGTCAATTTAATCACCATCATTTCACGATTGCCTCTGGACTTCTATATCTTCAAGAAAGTGAAGAACCTGTGGCCAATCTAACAGCACCCCCTGGCAGTCATTTCATAGAGTGTACTGAAATGGGGCAGAAAATGAAGAGCTAGATAGCTTACAATCAAGGGCAAGGCCAGATGAAAATAATTAAGGAAACATATTTGAAAATGAAATTCTGTTGAAGATGTATCTCAGACCAACAGTTCTCCTGCTAATCATTCACAATGCTTACATTTAGTAACTATATGTAATTATAAATACAGAATCACATTGAATCGAAACACTTCTCATTTTTAACAGTTTCTTTAAAAGGATCAGCTTAAGAAATATAAGACTATAATGCAAGCATCCATACCCAGAGTACACACAACGTAGTTTTCTGGTTCCTTAAAAAAAAATAGAATCAGCAGCATCAGACAAAATCAAACCCATGAAAAAGAGATACAGAATGAGGATTATGATAAATCTATTTTTTCCAGTCAACTCCATTAACTATTTTGGATGCACATTTTGTACAAGCAACATCACACTTCACACAGAGTTTCTGACAGGGCAGAGAACCAAGCAAACCTATACCACTATTATTAGCTTATTTAAAATATTATCGACAGTAACCAATACATCTCCGCATAAATATGAAACAAACAGATACAGATCAAGACAAAGAAAGACACAAGTGGCCTAAACCTACTAGAAATGCCTGCTGAAGTAATACAATTACAATAATTCTAGCTGAACCGCTACAAGTTAGGAGTTCAACTTGGACATTCGCTACTGCATGCTGAGTTGCATAACTAGGTAAGCAATAGCAGATGCTTACAGTTATAAAGTAATTTGTGGGAATTTACCAATGAGATTTACACTTTGTTATGCGGAATCTATGAAAATGGATTCTAGCCATTATTTAATATACAGTCATGTGAAAAAGGAAGTAACCCTCTTTGAGTGCTATGGTTTTACTTATCAGGGCATAATAAAAAAAACCATCTGGTCCTTAGCAGGTTTGAAAATTAGGTGAATACACCCTCAGATAAACAACAACACATGATGTATTACACCGTGTTGTGATTTATTTTACAAAAATAAAGCCAAAATGGAGAAGCCATGTGTGAAAAACTAAGTACACCCTACTTGCTTACATAAAGAAGCTAACTAGCAGCGAGGTACTCCTAAGCAGATGCCCTTGAATAATTGATCATCAGCAAGTGTGACCACAGTGCCACGTTTGGCAGAAACCAAACACAGCATATCAGCACAAACACCTCATAAGTAAGCTGTGCATAAACAATTGGCCACAAACCTTAATGAACTGAAGCAACGTTGTAAAGAAGAGTGGGCCAAAATTCCTCCACAACATGAGAGACTGATAAAATCACACAGAAAATTGCTTCAAGTTATTGCTGCTAAAGGTGGTTCTACAAGCTATTGAATCATGAGGTGTACTTAGTTTTTAACACATGGCTTCTCCATTTTGGCTTTATTTTTGTTAAATAAATCAAATTTAAATAATTTTATTAAATAAATAAATAAATAATATGTCATGTTTTGTTGTTCATCTGAGGTTGTAGTTACCTAATTTTCAGCTAATTTTTATTATGTTCTGATATGTAAAACCATAGACTTCAAAGAGAGTGTCCTTTTTTTCCACATGACTGTATACAGTACTGCATTGGCACCACTAACTTTTCATTAGCATGCCTCACCTACGGTATGAGAAATTAGAATGTCCTTAGTTTTTTGGTATCAGCTGACATAAACCTAAGAGTCTACAAACCATGAAGAAATGGCATATCTAACTATTCTTTTAATAACACAAGCATTAAATAAGTATATTAAGTATATCAATTAATGGAGAAGCAACATGACAGCACATAACAACAAAACAATAAATTCAATAATTAGATTTAAAATGGAAAGCCGGAGTGGATAAAAGGGTACATGGAAAGCTTTCTCCCAACAAGAACACTGTACTTGACACACTTTATTTTCATTTGCCTCCTATGCCTTTTGTCTTCTTTGCCCCAATATGTTCAAGTGAGCAGCAGGCTTCTGGGGAGATGGAACATGAACTCTTCTTCCCAGATAGTACAACTGCTAAAACCCTCAATATAAAAGAAGGTCTCCTTCTGCTCACAGGCAACTTCAGCAATAAGGAATCATGGGGGAAACATTAGTACTTCTTGCTGGACACTTTAGCTGATAGCAAGCTGGAGGCTATCTAAACTGAACACTGAGGAAAACAATTGAACCCCAAAGTTTACTACAGATGCCCCTCTGTGCCACTCAGAAAGCGTTTTCTCCCCATTCCCACTACTGCAGTTTATGGTCTTAAATACAGTTCTGTTGACAATGAGGCAAAATTCTCAGCTGCACAATATGATAAAGTTTGATAGCCATTTTGAGACTGTGAGGAGGGCAAGAAAAGGGAAAGTTTTTTGTGATGGCCCTCCAGCTTTAGAGTTCTCTCCCAAAATAAGCCAATACTGGTCTCTTTTCAATGCCGGTTTTCTTGTTCTTTCAGGTTTTTAAAATATTTTGATAGTTTTAGTGTTTTAAATGTACTAAAATACCAAATATAATAGTATTATTTTAGTCCAAATGATACAATTTTAACTCTTAAAACCTCACGTTTGGCTTTGTTTTTATATTTTATGCTTTCATATTTTGTGCTATGATAACATTTATTAGCTTTAAATTGCTTGATTTTTATGGATTTTGGGAAGTATTATTGTTTTAAATTATGTAATGCCAAGAAGAAATATGTTACAATACTTAATAAATAAAAATAATGAATGAGAAGATAAAAAGAAAATGAAGGTATTGGATATAGAGAAAATTTAGTAATTGTTAATACAGAATATTGTGAGATCAAGAGGACGCAATGATGAAAACATTTATAAATGGGAGGGACAAAAATTAGAGGATCGAAACTTTACATAATAGTTCCAGATAAATATGCATCAATTTTCAAGACTGGCATAAACCACATGACTTCTAAAAATAAAGCACATGCCTTCCATTAACATTTTTCTGAAGTTGACTCCTGTTAAATATTGATAGCAATGTTGTTTTTATCAGTATTAAACAGGACATGCAGGAGACTACTGAAAAGATGCTTTATTCAACCATTTCTGTTTTTAGCATATCAAAAGATTGCTGCAGCTGAAATTATTGACTATTTTTTCCTCTGATGCCCACCTGCTATTGTAAAACGCTTCTTCAGCAATAGCAGAAAAAGCTTGTTGTCCACTGTCAAAGATTCTCTTACAAAATGCATTCATAAAAAATGGAGCTGAAGTTCAAACAGTCAAATCTATTTAAATGTTACATTTGAATGTTACACTACCAGTGAGCTGACAGTAGGACCATAGCTGCAGAAGGGCACTCTTGTATGTTGCATTTAGGGCTGTGGCAAACACTGGGAAAGTAGAACCATGGATACCAGTCCTGTGGATATAAAGTCTTATTGTATTTAAAACCTATTCATAAATCTAATCACAACATATCATTACCAAAGATTATATTTATGGTGTCTCACATATAACCTTAACAAAATAGTTATATGTGGGACAATGATAAGCTCCATTGATGCCTAAGTGTTTGAAGACTTTCTTAAATCCCATTGATTTCCACATTTCTCAGACTATGTGTCTCAAAACAATACCTAGCAATCATTTACTCACTTGTTGCCATGACACCTGGAGGACAGGCAGGTATCCCATGATCCACTGCCCATTTGAAAGCTCCCTCACCAACTAAAAAACTAGAAAAAAGGGAAGATTAAGAGAGACTTCATATTAAAAAGGCATGACTAGTTTTTAAAATATATATATATATCATGTATTTAGGGTTCCTCTTTGCTGTCTTAACAGTTTCTTGCTGCCTGTCTTCTCTAATTTTTAAAAAAATCTTTATATTTTAGAATGTGTTTTCATGATTTTTGTTTTACTTTCTGTACATTGCCCAGAGTAGCAATTTGCTAGATGGGTGGTATAAAAACTGAATGAATAAATTAATAAATGAATAAATATTTCTATATTGTTGATTTAATGCAGTTATGAAAACAAATTATACTTCTGTCACATAAACGTAACTTTTAATACAGTATTTGCTTTGTCCATGCAAAATGGCAAAAAAACTATACAGAGAAAAATATACACTTTACAGGTTTGCGTTAAATGAATAATCCAATCTATGGAAAATATATGCAGCACAATCCTAAACATACTTACTCAAAAATAAGTTCTTTAGAAGTTATTTTCTCTTAACCATGTTTAAGACTACAGAATAAGCCATACCTTTTAATGAGTTAAGATTCACAGATCTTTAGTTTACACGTCAATAGTGTTTTATTTGAAGTAAAAAAAGAGTTAATAATAGTTTAAAAATACTACACCCTTGCCAATGTCAATGATGGAGCTTGGAACCAATCCCCAGTAGATACTGCAGTCCTACTGTACAAGTAGGATCAGACAAGATAAGCAATTGCATCTGAATGACACAGCTTTTACACAGCCTCAAAAAATTAAGTTTATCAAAGATTTTTCTGAAAACACAGGAAAGTTATGTAAACCCCACCCTTCAAAATATGAATGCTGAAAGATGAAGCATTCCAATTTTAAGATGTATACTTAATATAATCATTGGCTTGGAAAATGTATTCATTTGTTCATGTATTACAATGATGTCCATTTGTATGGATGATCAGAGAGTAATTTGGTAAATATCTCATCTTTCCCACATTTGAAAATTATTATAACCGTAAAGAAGGGATAAAATTAAAGCGTGCCCTCAACTTTATCCAAATAATTAAATCAACTTGAAAATATTTTTCCACAACAGTAATATGAGTACATGCTAAAATGTTAAAAATCAGGAAGTAAAATGAAAGATTTCTGAAAACTAGTTACATTTTGCTTTGAGGCTTGATTTCCTGACCTTTTATATTTCAAAGCTTGGTAACACTGTAAACATTTGTATAAACAATTACAAATAAAGAAGTCAAAACTTAATGTAGTGCTGGCTTTTACTCTTAATGTTCCGTTCTATTTACAGCTCTAACCATTTAACACAATGCTCCTACATCAATAAACAAAGCCAGTTCTCTTCTTACAAGCACACTGGTATTGATGTACACTGAACAGTCTGAGTCTTTTTTCAATCAGAATAACTTAGAAATGTTCCATGAATTACAGTTCAAAAGCAGAAACAAGAAAAATAATTACCAGGGTGGAATTCTGCCGGCAGAGAGTTTTCCCTTCTGTCCTTCTTTCAATAGTCTGTTTGCCACAGAAACAGGATTTTTAATTCCTGAAAGAGAACAAAGATGGCTTAAGAAGATTTTCTAAATTGTAGTTCTGCTAATCAATTCCTGCAAAATATATATCTGCCAAGAAGAAAAAGAGGTTACTTACCTGTAACCATAGTTCTTTGAGTGGTCCTCTGTGAATTCACACATATGGGTATTGTCTGCGCCTGCGCTGACTCTCTCGGAAGATTCTAGAGCTAAAAGTAATAATTTTATGGTGTGATCCTCCATGAGGTATATGCTCCTCCCACCCACCATCTTCCCCAGTTCCTGAATTTTATCCACCGGGTATGAAGGAAAGAATTAATTAATTATATAATTAACCCGTGACAGATAGAGGGGAAGGATGGGCGGGTTGTGTGAATTCACAGAGGACCACTCAAAGAACTATGGTTACAGGTAAGTAACCTCTTTTTCTTTTTCGTGGCCTCTGTGAATGCACACATATGGGTGACTAGCAAGCTGCACTTACCGGTTGGTGGGTCGTCATGGTAAGAAGGATGACAGGACAGCTTTGCCAAATGCAGCATCTTGGCGTGCTCTGACGTCCAGGCGGTAGTGCTTGACAAACGTGGACGGTGTGGACCACGTAGCGGCACGACAGATGTCAGGAACCTCGGTGCCACATTGAAAGGCAGTAGAGGTGGACAGTGCCCTGGTGGAATGAGCTGTCAAATGTTCTGGAGGGGATCTCTCTGACAAGCTGTAAGCAAGGGAGATAGTCTGTACAACCCAACGTGCTATGGATTGAGAGGAGGCTGGGGCCCCTTTGTTTGGGCCATGAAAGCACAGAAAAAGTTTATTGGACTTTCTAAAAGTTTTTGTCCTTTGGACGTAGAAAGCCAGGGCACGTCTGACATTGAGATTATGGAGCATATGTTCTAGGGGTGATGAAGGAGACTTGAAGAAGCAGGATAGTATGATGGGTTGGTTGAGGTGGAAATCGGAGACCACCTTCGGGAGAAAGAAAACATCAAAGTAAAGAGTCACTTTATCGGGGTGAAACTGGATAAAGGGAGGATTGACTCGAAGAGCAGCGAGCTCACTAGCTCATTTGGCTGATGTGATAGCAACAAGGAAGGCCGATTTAAGAGTGAGGATTTTGAGGTCGATGGACGCCATGGGCTCAAACGGAGGCCGCATCAGGGTATTAAGAACCAGTTGCAGTGACCACTGGGGGGTGATGCGTTGTTGAGGAGGGCGAATGTTGTTGAGCCCTTTGAGGAACTTCTTGACAGTTGGGTGAGAAAACAACTTAGAGGAGAAGGAATCATCTGGCTGGTGAGCCATAATGGCTGAAAGATAGACCTTTAACGTGGACTGGGAAAGGCCGAAACTGAAGAGATGCAGGAGGTAAGCGAGCAGAGTCTTCAAAGAGACAGGTATAGCAGGTAAGTTATTGTCCTGAGTATACTTTAAGAAAGACTTCCATTTATTTTCGTATAGAAGGGTAGTGGAAGGTTTTCGGGCTCGAAGAAGAACCTGCATCACGTCGGGAGTATCCTCCATCCGCAAGACTGAGAGAGGCGACGTCTGGGTGAAGAACGAGGCCGTGGTCGAGCGAGAGGAGATCTGGGCGGAGAGGAAGGCGGAGCATGTCCGACAACATCGAGACCAGGTGAGTGAACCATGGCTGGCGGGGCCAGTACGGGGCGGAGATGGAGGATCACCCTCTGGAGCAGAGGCAGAGGGGGAAATATGTAAAGGAGATCTTGGGACCAGTCCATCAGGAATGCGTCTCCCAGAGAGTTGCTGTCCCGTCCTGCTCTGGAGCAGAATCGGGGACATTTCATGTTGGCATCGGCTGCAAAGAGGTCTATTGAGGGTGTGCCCCATCGCCGGCACAGCCGCTGGAACATGACATCATTAAGAGTCCATTCGTGTGTTCTCGTCGGTAGTCGACTGAACCGATCTGCCAGGGTGTTGTCATCAGTGGAAATGTGGACGGCAATAGAGAAAACATGATGGGAATAGCACCACTCCCAGAGGTTGACAGCTAGGTAGAGCAGAGAAGAGGAGTGGGTACCTCCTTGCTTGTTGACATAAAAGAGTGCAGTGGTGTTGTCTGTTGCCAACTGCACTACCTGACCTCAGATGAGGGGAAGAAAGGCATGGAATGCTTTGATGATTGCCAACAGTTCTAGGTGGTTTATGTGAAGTGGCAGTTCTTGATTTGACCAGAGTCTGTGGACTGTGTGTTGAAGGCAGTGTGCGCCCCACCCCATGGGGCTGGCGTCGGTTGTGACCTGTATGGAAGGTGTGAGAGGCGAGAAAAGCCTGCCAATGAGGAGGTTGTCGGGGCGAGTCCACCAGTCGAGCTGGGAGGCTAGTTCTGGTGTCACCTGCAGTAGGGTGGAAGGGAGATATGTTTTGGGATTGAACAGGGAAAGGAACCATGCCTGCAGGGATCTCATTTTGAGTCTGGCATGTTGGGCGACAGCCGTCGTCAATGCCATGAGCCCCAGGAGGTGTTGGGCATGATGCGCCGAAACAGAGTGATGTGTTTGGAAAAGGCGGACAGCCTTTTGGATTTTCCTGATCCTGTCTGGAGGCAGGAAAGCTCTTGCACGGAGGGAGTCTATTTCCATGCCTATGAACTTGGCTGTCTGCTTTGGAATCAAGTGCGACTTCTCGAGGTTCATCTTGAGGCCGAGACTGTGCAGCGTAGGGAGCGTTGTGTCTCATGCTTTTATGGTGTCGTGGTACGATGTCCCCACTATCAACCAGTCGTCGATGTAGGGATAAATGTTTACTCCCTGTAGCTGGAGGAAGGCAGCCACCAGTGCCATGCACTTGGTGAAAGTCCGGGGGGCGGTGGAGAGCCCGAACGGGAGGGCACAGAATTGGAAAGCGGTGCCTTTGAAATGAAACCGGAGGAATTTCTGATGGTCTGGATGAATGGATATGTGGAAACAGGCATCCTGCAGGTCGATAATTATGAACCAGTCTCCCTGCGAAAGCAAAGGGATAATAGAGTCCAGTGTAAGCATGCGGAACTTGCGGGGAGATATGAAACGGTTGAGGTGAGTGAGATCAAGAATGGGGCGGAGGCCTCCATCTTTTTTAGGAACAGTAAAGTATTTTGAGTAGAAACCGTTGAGGGAGTCCGAAGTAGGGACTGGAAAAATGGCATGCTTCTGGAGAAGTTTGGTAACCTCATCCTGCAGAGCAGAGGAGTAGGGGGTGTAACTGATAAACCCCAACGGGGGTAATTCGGAGAATTCTATGAGGTAGTCAGATGCTATGATGGATAGAACCCATTTATCTGAGGTGATGGATTGCCAACGGTGGAGAAATGGAGCCAGCCTGGTACAGTTCAGTGGGTAAAGAGGAATGTCAGAAAAGGCAGGCATAGGTAGTTGTCAATATTGCTTACCCTTTCGTTGTCCTTTACGAAAAGGATTGACGCTGCCGAGGTAAGCTTTGAGGCCGGTATGATGCCATCAGAGGCTGAGGTGCAGTTAAGGACCTGTCAGTTTGGTGAGGACGATACTGTCTATAAGGCTGGAACTGTTGATTCTGGTATTGTTTGGGATGAAACTGGCCCGAGTGGTAGAAGAGACATTGGTAAGAGGTAGAAGGTTGAGCAGAATAGGAGCACGCGGTTTTGTGCTTCTTATGAAAGTCCTCCATGGTATCATCGGTTGTGGAATTGAACAGTCCGGCACCATCAAAGGGTAAATCCTCGATTCTCGACTTGGTGTCATCAGAGATCGTGGAGGATTTGAGCCAGGCATGGCGTCGAATAGAGATGGAGGTGACCAAAGTTTTAGAAGCAGCCTCAGCGGAGTGTCGCGCCACAGTCCTCTGATACTTGGCAAGAGAAATGGCTTGCGAATGGATGTTGATGAGATCAGATCTCATGGGTTCAGGAGATGAGTCAATAAGAGGAAGGACTTGATTCCAAAGATGACGCTGAAAGGCACCCATAGTTGCCTGGTACCTGATACTCCGGAGCAAAAAGGCTTGCAGAGAGTAAATTCGTTTTGCCATTGTGTCAACTTTTCTGCCGTCTTTGTTGGCAAGGGTAGGCTCGGACCTAGTCTGGATTCAGGCCTGACTGGATTCAACGATAACAGAGTTAGGCACTGGATGTTTATTAAGGAATTCGGAATTGACACCGTGGGTCCTATAGAGCACTGGTTCTTAACCTTTGTTATTCAAATGTTTTTGGACTGCACGCCTTCACCATCAGCTCTGCTGGCTGGAGTTTCTGGGAGTTGCAGTTCAAAAACACCTGAGTAACAAAGGTTAAAAACCACTGCTATAGAGGCCATCGGTGCGGCGAGAAATCTGCATAGTAGAAGGAGGTTTTCCCCAAGTATCCTTAATAAATTGAAGGATGGACTTGTTAAAGGGGAGACTCAATGGAACAGGACACTCCTGGATGTCATCGAACACCGGGTCGGCATCTGCGGACGAGGGCTGTTCGGTGTTGAGATTCAGGGCTTGTGCCATTTGGAAAACAAGCGTAGAATAGGAAGAGAAGTCATCTGAGGAGGACGAAGCATGGCTGCCCCTCGTATCTGGGACTGGAGGAGGAAGCTCAGGCTCATGGGAGGACTCAGAGTGTTGTGCCTCTGAAGATGCAGGGGAGCCCGGAGATGAAGGGCAGTCTGATGGACCAAAGCCCTCTGTCAGGGGAGCTTGGTGTCGTTGGATCGGCATGCCTTCAAAGGGGCCTTGAGATGGCATCGGGTCCGGCATCGGTGGTGCGGGACGTAGGGGTATGGCTTCATGAGCTCTGTCTCGCATTCAAGTTAGAGGCATTGCCGTAGATGGGACAGGAGGGCATAGAGGCGGAGCTGAAGCCATCAGGGCCAAAGTGGTCACACAGAGGCGATTCGAGTCCACGAAAGGGACGGCATGGGGAAGTTCTGGCGTCATTCGGGGCCATTTAGCCTGTTCAGGCTGGTACCTTTCGTACAGGGTCTGCCAGATGAAGAGGTCAAAATGGAATGGTACCATTGGAAAAGGGCAAAAATCGCCTTGCGATGGCACTGACCTCGGTGGGGAGAGGTGCTTTCGTTTCTCTCTTCCGTGGAGGTGAAGGGGGAACCTCCAGATCGGATGCCGAGCTTTCAGCTGCCCGCCCTGATTCAGGGTCTGAATCGGCTGAGGCCAGGCTGGACTGTGGCGCAGCCGCATTGAGGCCAATGCTCGGGGTTTGGGGCGGCATTGTGGGGGGGCCGCAACATCATGGGCTTCATCTCCATCGGAGGCCAAGTCAGGGGCTTCTCTGGATGATTCCTCGAGGATGGGGGAAGGCAGGGAAGGCTGAGGGGGCTCCACCCGGGGAACTCTGTCCTTTCTAGGCCTCTTAGGGGCAGGTTTGGACTTTTTCTTCGAGCTTGCATCGTGCACTCGAGACTTCTGAGAGGAGGGCAACTTGTGCTTACCAGACGATTTTGCTTTCTCAACAGTGTCCTTAGCTGGTAGCATAGAGGTAGAATCTGAGGTAGACTGGCCCGCTGGAAGCCTATCGGCTGAAAGGGCAGAAGATCTAGCCGCTTCCGGAGACGAAGTAGGAGGATTCATGGCTGTTTGCCAAAGGTAAGACCAAAGTCTTTGGAGCCTCTGTTTTAGTGCCGGCTTGGTTAAATTTTTACAAGCAGGACACAAATGGGTAGGATGTTCCTCACCCAAACAAAAAAGACACTGTCTATGCCCATCTGAAAGTGCAATTTTATTCACACAGGTTGTACACCTTTTAAAAGGAGACAGAGAGGCCATAAGCAAAGAACTTGGGGGGGAAGGGGAAAAGGAAGGAAATAAAAAGACCGTGGGAAGCCAATTAGGCAAACAAAAGACGCGGAGGATCACTAAGTAGGTAATTCAAAGTAAAGATAAACAAACAAAAGCTCAAGGAGCCTAGAAAAATAGCCAAAAGGCAAGTAGTGAAACGCTCAATCTTTCCTGAGAACCGTTCAGCTTGGCGGAAAAAAGGAACTGGGGAAGATGGTGGGTGGGAGGAGCATATACCTCGTGGAGGATCACACCATAAAATTGTTACTTTTAGCTCTAGAATCTTCTGAGAGAGTCAGCGCAGGCGCAGACAATACCCATATGTGTGCATTCACAGAGGCCACGAAAAAGAACAAGTTGGATTTCAAAGGGGCAGAAGAACTACAGACCAAATTGTTAACATGCGCTGGATTATGGAGAAAGCCAGAGAGTTCCAGAAAAACATCTGTTTCATTGACTACGCATTGACCACAGCAAACTATGGCAAGTCCTTAAAGAAATGGGAGTGCCTGAACACTTTATCTACCTCCTGAGAAACCTATACATGGGACAGGAAGCAACAGTTAGAACTGGATACGGAACAACTGATTGGTTTAAAATTGAGAAACAAGTACAGCAAGGCTGCATATTGTTTACTTGCTCATTTAACTTATATGTGGAATACATCATGCGAAAGGCAGGACTCGATGAATCCCAAGCCGGAATTAAGATTGCCGGAAGAAATATCAACAACCTCAAATGCACAGATGAGACCACTCTGATGGCAGAAAGTGAGGAGGAATGAAAGAACCTCTCAATGAGGGTGAAAGAGTGGAGCACCAAAATGGTCTGAAGCTCAACAACAAAAAAACTAAGATCATGGCCCACTGGTCCCATTACCTCCTGGCAAACAGAAGAGGAAGATATGGAGGCAGTGACAGATTTTACTTTCTTGGGCTCCATGATTGCTGCAGATGGTGACAGCAGCCCTGAAATTAAAAGACGCCTCCTTCTGGGGAGGAAAGCGATGACAAACCTCAACAGCATCTTAAAAAGCAGAGACATCACCTTGCTGACAAAAGTCCACATAGTCAAAGCTATGTTTTTCCAGTAGTGATGTATGGAAGTGAGAGCTGGACCATAAAGAAAGCTGACCGCCAAAGAATTGATGCTTTTGAATTGTGGTGCTGGAGGAGGCTCTTGAGAGTCCCCTGGACTGCAAGGAGAACAAACGTATCCATTCTAAAGGAAATCAACCCTGAGTGCTCACTGAAAGGACAGATCCTGAAGCTGAAGCTCCAATACTTCGGCCATCTCATGAGAAGAGAAGACTCCCTGGAAAAGACCCTGATGTTGGGAAAGTGTGAAGGCAAAAGGAGAAGAGGACGACGGGTGGACAGTGTCATCGAAGCTACCAACATCAATTTGACCCAACTCTGGGAGGCAGTGGAAGACAGGAGGGCCTGGCGTGCTCTGGTCTATGGGGTCACAAAGAGTCAGACATGATTAAACGACTAAACAACAACAAACAGACCAAGACCCAATAGAGTATGCTTCAGTAATCAGCACCACTGAAATAAGGACTTTCTTGCCTTCATTCTCCTTCTGCAGCCCTTTGTGGTGCCTAAAAATATGCCCCAGAGGTTTTCCCAGTTCTCCAGACATGGAGTTTGAGGCACTGAAAAAATAGTGCAAGCTACTAGAAGCACATATCTAGGCACAGACTACAAGTCTATAAAGAAGTACCACAACCATGGGCAAGAGACAGTACTAGACCTAATATATGTTAGTCTTACATTGTTTAGATCAGTGGTTCTTAACCTTTGTTACTCGGATGTTTTTGAACTGCAACTCCAAGAAACCCCAGCCAGCACAGTTGGTGGTGAAGGCTTCTGGGAGTTGCAGTCCAAAACTCCTGAGTAACCCAAGGTTAAGAACCAGTGGTTCAGATCATCACTAAGCATTTTAGAAATTTCCTCATCTTGTTTTTAAAGATGAACCAGTGCCTGCAATATGTTACATAATGATATCAGTATGCTGCTGCAAATAGCTATAACTAAGTCTGCACATAGGAGATATGATCAATGAATCTAATAGATACAGCCTCTTACTGGAAAAACTTGACAGCACTATCCACTGCTTGCAGATTTGCTGAAACATATTTAATGGTAGTTTCCAAGAAGCCAGAAAATTGGCTTCTACATGCTCAATTCTGTACTTAGCTTCACACTGTGCTATTCTGGACACACAAGATAGCAAGCTAATCCAAGAATCTGAGGGAATGTTGTGAAAAAGCTCAAAGCAATCACAAAAAGCTTTTTGTGTTTGTGTCTGAGCAGTAATTAGAAAATAATGTATTGGCTCTAAGGTTCTCCCCCACCAACATCAGTGAAATCACTCCTGGAGCAGAGTTTTACTCTGGACACTGAGTAATAAGAAGGAATGAGATTTTAATGATAAAATGAGATTTTTCTCCCTCCCCCTGCAGCCACCAGCATTGTATCCTATGTGAAACAAAATGCAAACTCCCAAATATTCAAGTGATCAGTACCTTTTACAGAGATCAACTACTAGTGTACAATGTATACATGTTTTTGAGTTCCACATAACACTTTGCAAAGCTAAACAGCAATCAACCAGAGATGACCGCATGCAAGTCCATATACTTGGCCAGATGTTCCAAGAGAAAATGAAACTTGATGTGTCAGTGGATCATGGAGCTATTTCATGACCTTTGCCAGAGCGCATTGGAAAGAAGGCTAAATTGAGATGGATGCTGCTTGTTGGAGACTTCTATACATTGCTTGGAAGCATATATTGTTTATCTGTTGATTCTAATAAAGACATTGCTTACTTGTGGATTTTGAAATGTGTTTTACTCTTGTGGGTCAACACAATCTCATTTTTTTTCTTTTTAGGTCTCTTGTGAAAAGTACCTTCTACACTCAACATGGCAGCAGGAACTATCCACTGGATCAGATGCTTTCCACTGATGGAAGGCAACAATTCATCTGTAGTTGGAAGACTAGATCCAAGTCACTGTACTTGCTGTCATGCAATCTTCAATGACAGATCACTTAAAGCAATCTGAAGGAACATGCATCTTTTATGGGACTGTGAAATCTAATTAAGAAACTGGCTTAGACTTTACCTAACCAGATAGGCAAGATGATTCCCATCTTCCCCTGACAGTTCATGATTAGCTATGTTTTCTAGAGATGGTAGTTGTAGTCCAACACATCTGCAGGGCCCAAAACTGGAGAAGAATGCTTTAAATATCCATGTAAAGATCTTTTTCATTTCACCTCTTATCATCAACATACCACTTAGCGCACCAACTGCTCCAAAATTTAGCGATTTTCCATCCATTATACTGGCATCACATTCTATTTCACCCAAAAGGTTCAAATTAGATCCCATTCCTGCATTTGTAAAAGGTGAATCCTATGAACAAATTTGAAAAAAAATAATGAAAGTTAATTAAGCATAGTAATTAAGCATAGTATCATGAGGACCAAATAACAGCTACTAGACCAACTGGGTACTTACCGTGTTTCCCCAAAAATAAGACAGGGTCTTATATTAATTTTTGCTCCAAAAATGCATTAGGGCTTATTTTCAGGAGATCATTTATTTTACAGTCATGTCATCTTCTGGTTGCTGCTTTGCTGCACAATGGTGGAGGGCAGGGTTTCACTTAACTAGAGCTTATTTATGAGGTAGGGCTTATATTTCAAGCATCCTGAAAAATGATACTAGGGCTTATTTTCAGGTTAGGTCTTATTTTCGGGGAAACTGTAACATTATTTTATTCATTCCACTAGATAGATACAACTGAAATTTCCTTATAGGAAAGGAGACATGTTGGGGAATGAAAGGTTGGGTAAACAGGAAAAGTGCAAAAGTGATACACAGGGAATGACAAGTGGAAGGAGCAGCAACTGTGCTCTCTATCATGAAGAAGAATTAATAGTGAAACAGTTCTGCTTTCCTGCAAGACTACTGAACTGATTTGAAAAAAATCTTCTTTGGTTAAGCACTATGCCTCATTTACTTGTAGTATGTATATATGCATTTATTTATTTATTTATCTGTCTGTCTGTTTGTTTGTTTGTTTATACATCCATCCGTCTGCCCATCCATACATACATACATACCCTGCCTTTCTCCTTAAAAGGACACAAGGTGGCTTAAATCATTGAAGGACAATATTAAAGCTAAAAACAGTGAGTATACAAATATTAAATAGGATCAAACCAATACCATAAAAAACATAAGCAAGACCAAACACACATTCTAAGTAGAAAGGCACCAAAATGTATTTAAAAACCCCACCCAGGCACTCAGGGAAAGCTGGCCTGAAGAGAAAGGTCTTCATCTGCTTGCAGAAGGACAGCAAAGATGAGGCCAGTCTAGCCTCCTGTGGGAGAGAGTTCCAAAGTCTGGGAGCAGCAACAGAGAGGCCCTCCTTTGCACCCACCAAATGTACCTATGAAGATGGTGGACCTCTCCTGATGATCTTAACATTTGAGCAGGTTCACAAAGGGAGATACAGTCCATGAGATAGCTTGAGCCCAAGCTATTTAGACCTTTATACGTTAGAACCATCACTTTGAATTCAGTACCCAATTACATAGAATCTCTCTCCCAACTCAAGAGTGTCAGTAGGTACCACTTTATTAAATATATTTAGAATAAGTAACAAAATGTAATATAATGATTTCCTTGTACGATAATCTACACCATTTTCTGAAAATTGTCAGAAAACAGACAGAAGATAGAAGTTAACACAGTAACAGCAGCCTTCAAAAGACATGCTTTTCAGGACCTACTAATTGTAAAACCCCACAATATGGCAGACACCCATCTGGGCTGACAACTGCTACGTTACCCAATGCCCCTCAACTAATGTCCAAAACAGTTTTATAAGGCCAGCATGCTAATCTCAGGAAGCATGACAACAAAGGAGGGAATGACAGTAATGGAGTGGGACAGAAGGAGCAAGTAAGACAACACGGCACACACTAGGAAAGGGGAAGATAGCCAAGTGGTCAGAATCATAGAACAATGGAGTTCAAAGGGCTTATAACATCCATCGCACTTTCTATCTGCACAGAAGGAAAAATACTTAGAGCAGGCTCCCATTTTGCAACCACCTGCTATCAATATCAATTGTCCTCAACTTAAAATATATAGTAGGTACTCAAAGGAAACTGCAGCAGACTACCTTCTGTACCTTTATTGCTTTTGCAGCATCAGAGAAAGAGTTACTGGTGAATATTCTGCGAATCTGCATCATCTGTCAGAATGAACGTGTGATCTTTCCACACAGAAAATGAACAAAAACACTCAGCATATCACAAGCAAACTGTCAGCTAGCTCATAAAAGATCAGGAGAAAGCCCTGCTCATTGACAACACTTTGAAGTGATGCTTGCTGGACTGGCTAGAATCCTGTGTAATCGGCAATATGCAAAGTCAGCAGAATTGGGGCATGGGGGAGCAGACAACTGCTTGGAAAAGCTTTTTCCCTTTCTCCTTCTCTCATCCATCAAACAATTTAAACAATTTCTAAAGGACTGTCTTCCTGTGAGTGGGTTCAATTTTGGAAAAAAAATCATTCCCCTTTTTGTTCCCCAAAAAGTGGAGATAGGCCTCCATTAAATTGTTATTTAATTTTCAAACACCAGAGAACCATGAACAACAACTTCAGTTGGACCAACGGGTCCCTCAGTTTCCCTGCATTCAACGTAACAGCGCCTTAACTTGGGCATCGAAAGAGTTCACCATTGGGGGTTCACTCCAAATTTGTGGGTTTTCTCATGAGCTTCCTCAGACTGGGACATAAGGTGCCGCAACAGGTGTGAAAGCCCACTCTCCTTCTCTGGGCATTTCTGGATGCAACATCACCACCAGTTTGCCCCCCTTCTTCCACTGATCTTCGTTTTTGGAATAGATATATACTGTCCATTTCCACTGGCTCTGCTTCCCCCAGTGGCACTGCCAAACCTTCCTTTCTTTGCTTTTTCAGCTCTCTTTTCCTATTTTACTCCCCTCAGGTCTCACGTTGCAATATTGCTGTTTCCTTTCTATTTCCTCTAGGGGCAGTTTCATTTTAACACGCTCTCCTGTCCAGAGTTCTTCCATTTCTAAGAAACCCCTTCCTAGAGAAATATCTTCTTCCTTCACCTACTTTCCTTTCTTTTTCTCCTCCTGCTTTTATACCTCAGTCTCCCAGTCTAGCTCTCTTTTCCCTTAAGCTGGTCAGGATAAATAGATAGAGCCAGTGGTGAATATAGCAAGATATACGATATATGAATGATTTGATTATATGCAATGAATATATAACATCTTTGATTCTCATTAAAGTTAATACAATTCAATAAGTAAGTTCTGTTGGCAGCAACCTGACAAGTGTCTGACTAAAGTTTATTATTTATTGTGGATAAAGGAAATCCACTGGTGGCAGTCAAGAAAAAAGGGGAACATCCCAATTTTTATCTGCTGGTGAGAAGACATAGCGAGAGCCCTTTCTTTGGGGAAACAAGCAGGGGTTTTGTGGTAAACGTCACAAGTGGTGTCCAGCGGCGGGATATGAATAGATTCCAGTAAAGCCAAAGTTTAAAGAGAATTTTTCTGAGTCAAGAGTGTCTGTTAGTCAGAGGTCTGTCATGAAGGAGTGGTTGACTTGCTAGAGCTTTTGTGGAAAAGCTTAGTAGCGGGGCCCCTGAATGCAGATCTTGGGGGGACTAAAGATAGGGAGCAACTCTGAAAGAAAACAATCTGTTTAAGGTTACCTCAGGATTTGGACAGACCCAGTGGGCTGACTTAGAATCCAAGGCTCCAAGAGTTAAGAGAGCACTTATGGAGAAAAAGTGGAAGCCAGGGTCAAAAACAGGTCTGAGGTGACAGGAACAAGCAGAGGCTTGAAAAAAATCAGAATTTGTTTGGTGTCTGGAGGCAAGAGGTGTCTCAGACCAAGGAACAGCATGGCTGGTGAGGTGCCATCCTTAGCTGCCAAGGAAGAGCTACATAGTATCTTAGAAAGAAAAAGTACACTGGTGCCTCGCAAGACGGGCGCCCTGTTTAACGACGAAACCGCATTACGACGATCTTTTTGCGATCGCAAAAGCGATGTTTCCTATAGGGAAATTTCGCTTTGCGATGATCGGTTCCCTGCTTCGGGAACCGATTCTCGCAAAACGACGATTTTAAAACAGTTGATTGGCTGTTTCAAAATGGCCGCCGGGTAAACAAAATGGCCCCCGCTTTTTTATGGGACGGATTCCTCGCTGCACGAGCAGCGAAAATGGCCGTGCTATGGACGGTGAGTTTCAAGCCCATAGGAACACATTAAACAGGTTTTAATGCGTTTCTATGGGCTTTTAAATTTTGCTTTATGATGTTTTCGTTCTACAGCGATTTCACTGGAACGAATTAACATCGTAACGCGAGGCACCACTGTATTTTAAAAAGAGGCCTGACTATCTCTCTGCAATATAAACCAGCTCTTATCTAAAGAAAAACACATAAGTATGCCACCTAAAAGAAGTAAAAAGTTAGTTTCAATTACAAATGAGACAATTGGAATTGGCATCTCAAAATAACAATAACAACAATGCTGAGGGAAATCTTTCAAAAATAGATCTAAAGAAATTTCCCCAATATAGAAAAGGTGATTGCCCAGAATCCTTCCTCATTTCCTTTGAACGTGCATGCTGGGATTTTAATGTGAAAGAGGAAGAAAGAATGATATTGCTGAGATCCCATTTGTAGCCCCCTAGGCTTTTTCAAATTACGGGTCATGAGTTTCTAATTAAGAAATGCTCCAGTGACCTTTCAAAGACTCATGGACAAAACTTTACAGGGGCTTAGAGAGTTCATGGTAGCGTACATGGACGATATCGGGATTTATAGCCAAACTTGGGAAGAGCACAAAATCCACCTTGAAACAGTGCTACACAGACTACAGGAGGCTAGGTTAACAGTTAAAGCAAGTAAACGCCAACTGGGGAGCTCAGAATTAAAATATTTAGCCCATGTAGTAGGGGGAGGCATAATCAAACCCCTTGAATCAAAAATAGAGGCTATTAACAATTGGCGCAAGCCAACATCCAAGAAAAAAATAAGAGCTTTTCTAGGGTTAGCCGGCTACTATTGTTGCTTTGTGCCGAACTTTAGCAAGATAGCCACCCCTCTGTCTAATCTAACCCACAAACGACAAGCTGAGAAAACCCAATGACGGCTGACTGTGAGGAAGCCTTTAACAAATTGAAGACAGCATTTACTACCAGTCCAGTCCTGAGAGCTCCAGATTTCTAGCGCGAGTTTATAGTCTTCATGGATGCATTTAACGTCAGGGTGGGAGCCGTGCTGAGCCAAGCTGACGACAACGGAAACCATCATCCTGTAACCTACCTCAGCAAGAAACCACAGGCAGGTGACAGGCATTTATCTACGACTGAGTGGGAGTGCCTAGCCGTAGTCTGGGCATTGCAGAAACTGAGACCATATATCTGGGGAAGACATTTTGTACTATGCACTGACTATTCCCCACATTTATGGCTAAGGACTATTCGGGCCAATAACAAGAAACTGATGAGGTGGGCCCTACTCTTGCAGGACTTCAATTTTGAAATTCACAACGTGAAGGGAACCCAGAACGTGGTGGCTGACGCGTTGTCTCGAAGACCAGAGGACTAACGGATGAATGGGGAAAAGCGTAATGTTGTAAGAAATGTTCCGTTTGGACACTAGTTTTGAGAAATAATTAAACTGCAATGTCTTGTTGGAAAAAAATAGTAAGTAAAGGTATAAATGTAAAAGTAATGTGAGTTGTAATAATATAATTAATGCAAATGGTTATAATTGTATTGAGTGTTCTAAATGCTTAAAGTAATAAGTCTGAACTGCTAAATACAGTGAGAGAAAATCCAAAAGAATTTATGTAGAAGTACTGTATAAGGTAAATATATTGTGTCAAAGAGTAACATATGGTATGTGATTTAATAGTTAACGAATTATTGTAATAATGGTTTGGATGAATTGTTCCCTGCAAAGTCGCTGTTCATAAGGGTAAACTATAAGGTTTCCCCCACGAAACAAACTTTTCCAAGGGGGGAGATAAGTGATGGTTGCCCCACGTCATTCCTGTCACCCACAGTCTGGTTCTCATTTGCATGAGCCTATGAGAGGAGTGGAGGGGCAGAGTCAACGGATATAAGGAGGTTTGGCAGAAGAGAGAAAGAAGCAGAGAGAGATAGTCAGGGAGACAGTGAGAAGAAATAATAACAGAAATAAGCTGGTCAAGATAAATAGAGCAAGTGGTGAATGTGGCAAGATATACGATATTTGAATGATTTGATTATATGCAATGAATATATAACATCTGTGATTCTCATTGAAGTTAATACAATTCAATAAATAAGTTCTGTTGGCAGCAACCTGACAAGTGTCTGACTAAAGTTCATTATTTATTGTGGATAAAGGAAATCCACTGGTGGCAGTGAGAAAAAAGGAGAACGTCCCAATTGTTATATGCTGGTGAGAAGACATAGCGTGAGCCCTTTGTTTGGGGAAACAATCAGGGGTTTTGTGGTAAATGTCACAGATACCTTCTCTGAGAGAAAGGCCTTGACTCGCTTCTTCCCAGAGAAAGTTTATTCCTGAAACAATTCTTCAAAGAGGTCAACCAGTATAGCTTCAGACAAAATGAGAAGAAATCTTTCCATTCATCAGCCATAAAGCTTTTTCTTTCAGATCCTGATATTATGTATCTAGTTTTTTATGCAGCCTTCCAGATTTTCAGAACATGCTTTTTTCTGGCCTGAAATATACTTTGAATTATATCTGTGATCTGTTACTTTTCGCAATCTAAAATATTAATCTTCTACTCTGCCGTGTCAATGTATGGGATTATCAATCACACAAGGATTTTCAAACCAATTACGGCTTCAGTCACAATAAATGGACATACATATGAAGCAGATCCTGATTATATTAACAGTTCTCTTATCCATTTGATTCAGTAACAGATTTTTGTTTCCCACTGTTCTCGTTTGAGAAATCTCCACCAGGTACTTTAAAGAAATTGGCCCAATTTCGCCAGATGCAACATGTTGTATATTAAAGGTGCTATGCCTTTAATGTAACAAAAATGTCTGTCTCCAAGATTTAAAAAATGTGATGTCAAAGTGCTATAGCTGTTTCCCCTTCGTGTCTATATTTATATTTATACCTAAAAAGACTATATACTTAAGTGCTTAGAGAACTCAATACCTAATTAAGATATGAAAAACATGTGGCTCTTCAGATTGGACTTGGTATCCCTCATCCTACCCCACCCTTTTTAACTCCTCATTTTGGCCATGTCCCCCCCCCCACACACACACCCTTTGGACTATGATTCTATGGCTGAAATTCTGTTGCTTAATGCAGTAAATCTCAGCTTAAGTAGGTATTCTAAATCAATGGAACTTAAGGGAGAGATAAGTCACCAAATCACCATTGATTAAGAGAAGCTACTCTAGTTACAACTTACTATACTAAGCAACAGGATTTCAGTCTCGTATGCTTCTTAAGCAACTACCTCCGTTTCCTCTTTAAATCAGACTGAAAAACAGAAGTGTTTATTATATCACTTTTATCATCTTTCATTCTATCCCATCTTCCTTCAGAGGTGGAACTGAAGACAGAGTAAACAGAACTCCCTACTGATATCCCATCGAACCATCAACCAAACTCAGAGCTTCTTAGCTGAATTTCAGCAAGACTGTCTCACCACATATCTTCAGACTACACTCTGGGTTTACTATGACTTTACTGTAAGTGAACAGTGCAGTGAACAGAATAAAAGACTTTTTCACTGAAGGTATGAACTGCACAAGAACAAAAAGAAAACTGAGAAAACCTGAGAGGTACACGAAAGCTAGAGGCAGTCTTCTGGGAACTTACCACATAGGAATGAGCCACATAGGAACTGCATGAGAGTTCCAGAGACATAATTAAGCACAGAGTGGTGAAATTAGCGATCTACAACCAATCCTCTTCTTGTACCTTTTCCCATATTAAATTGCTTGAAAGTTCAAACTAGGGAAACAATAAATTGGACCACGGTGCACATTTCAAGAGATTACAGCCCTCACACTTCACTCTACGACGCATAAAGGACCTACCTCACTAAAAAGGGGCCAATTTAACAGAATCACTGAGGGAAATAATTGTGGGGCAATCCTACTTCTCTATGTCTTCTAATCAACAGGCATGCCATACTGTACAAAAATCAACCTGATTGTGTCATCAACAGTAGCTGCTTCTGCCCCACAGACAAAGACAAGGAAATGAGCTATATGTGAATAGACACAGCAGAAGAAATAAGGAAATAGGCTAAATTCCCTAGACATGAGGGGTCAAGGATGTAAGGATGGGCCAAGGAAAAGAACAGCAAGCAAGGCTGACTCAGAAAGGAATCTGTGTCTGGCACTCACTAGTCTATTTAAAAACTGTCTACCTCATGCACAATATTATTTTCATACACGTTCCAGCCAACCACTTAATGAGAATTTGTTAATGACCAACTATGAAATGTTCTATATTTAATATCGAACACAATATTTATTTAAGAATGTGAGAAATACTTACAATTCCTGTAGAGTTAAATGACAAAATACTACAAGGATACTTCATTTTCACTTTCAATTGCAATACACTAAGCAATTTGATACTAGCAGTTTTACTCCTGTTATTTATAGGTATTGCTGAATGACTTGAAAGGGACTAAGAATGGGAACAACATTCTACTGCATTGTTAATATCACCTTTTCTCTTTCTTGAACATTATACCTTTTTCTAAAGTAACAAGAGCAGTTAATTTTTGCAAGTGTTGCCTTAGAGGTCAGTACTGTGTTTTGCTATACTGTGGTCCCTCAAGCTCATTAAAATAAATGTATGGCTTTCCAAAAACCACACTCAAGACCACTAGTAACACTGGCTCCCCAATTAGGATTAAGGCATATATCTTGCCAAAGAGGAAAATTAAAAAGCTGAAAGACTCTAGTATAATGGACTAATCCTGCAGGGGAAGGAGTAAGCCTGCACAAATATGGAACACTAAAAAGTGGAAAGAATACACAGAGCCCTGGAGTTTTATTAAACTATGTCCTTTTACATAGTAAAAGATTCCCAGCATATTTCTCAGCAGATTCATTTAATATAGGAAAAGAAAAATGTGGTCAACAAACTACAATAAAATGAATAAATGCCTGAATAAATGTTAAGTACCTCTAGTTCAACTAGCGCTGCAGTCACTGCATCTGTTACAAGAGCCCCAGCCTGTAGCTTTTCAATCGCCTAGAAGATAGAATGTTTAGGTATAAGGTTTTGTCTCTTAATTTTTGCATACTAAATCTTCTGCGCAGTGGATAGTGACTCACTTGTACTGTGGAGGTTCAAATCCCAACTTGGCCATGGAAACTCATGGGGGGGGGTTGGAACTAGTAAAACCACTTCTTCAGTATCTCACTTACCTTGAAAGCCCTGTTAGGGTTGCTATAAGTCAGTTCCAACTTTAGAGCAGAACAACACAGAGAAATCTTCCATGCAATAAAGTCCAATGAGTAACTTGATCCTTAAATCAAGATAGCATTCAAAGATCTTTCTAGAAATATGTAGGGACTACACTAAGAAACTGATAAAGAAACTGTGAATCTATTTCACTATTTATAATCTAACAAATGGGCACAATCTAATACTTTACATAATAAAACAACTCAAGAGACAAAAAGGAACCTAAATTACCATACACAGAGAGACAATTGAAAATATTTTCACTTCATTACATCAAAAAGGAAGCAAAGTAGAAAATTATTTTCTCATTGATTAAGTTGTTATGTACTGGCAAGTCAGAACTGGCATATAGCAACCCTAATAGGGCTTCTAAAGTGAAATATTTAAGTAAGAGGTCTACCCGTTCCACACCCCCAGTGAGTTTCCATGGCTGAACAGCAATTTGAACTCAGGCTTCCTGAGTCCCAGTCTGTCACTCTATTCACTACACCACACTACAGTAGGGATATTTTAAAGAAAGTATACTTCTGTTCCCAAAATACATTTCCTCAGTAAACACACAAAACCAACCTATCATCACAAACCAGCAGAAAAAGTATTATATGGCTTGGCCATGGTTTCAACATTTGCTTGTGCTATGCTTTGAACAGGCAGCTGAGGGAAATTCCAAGCAAAGAAGCTAAAACTGAGGTGCCTCACAAGATGGAAGCTGGCAGTGGGAACATTCTATACCACTGTTCTTAACAACTGCCTTGACCTCCTTTCTCTAAGAGCTTCATAAAAGATCAAACCAGAAGCAAAGTACGAAGTTTACTCAGTTTAAGGAAGCATTGTTACAGCTAGATTAAAGCGGGCTCTAATCTTGGACCGGACTCCTGCGGCCCTCCAGATGCTGTTGGACTATTCTCATCATTTTTCCTAACAGGCTATGCCGCTTGGAACTGGAATCCGGCAACACTGGGAGACCTAGGACATCCCTACTCCCGTCCTAACCATTGAGATATGGGCTGATGAGAAATTTAAAACAGATTACATAATAGCCAGAATCCTATTAGCAATTGAGGACCAATGCACCAAGACTGCTCTAACAATCTCTGGCTTTCCATTATACAAACCAGAGATTGCCCTGTTAAAAACAACAGGCCTTGTGCATATAAAAAGACACCAGCAACAAGGCATCATAAACACATCAAAAATGGGATTTGACAACTGATAAGCTGAAGCTCTAACATCAAGACAAAAGAAGTCTAGCTAAGCTCCTATTTAGCTCAAACATATGGAAGAACTTGATTAACCATGCAATCCTATGTGTATATAATTAAGTGTAAGTCTACCCAGGGTTCAGCAGGACTTACCTCTGGGTAACAGTATGTAGGATTACAGCTTAAGCACAGCTATATAAATAAATACTATGGAAACATTCAATTTATCCATATTTATAAGAAATGGAAAAATAAACAATAGAAATATCAATGCATTTCTAAGTATTGAAGAAATTAGATTAAAAGACTTAACATAATCATTTTCTAGAATGCCACCAAACTGAACCAAGTGGCATAGCAAGTTATTCAACAGGTATAAAAATGCTTCCCGAGAAATTTGTTCAGTACATGTCATCAAAACTTACAGTAACATGAGCTTAACAATAAGTTTCATTTGGCATAAGCTTTCATAGACTGCAGCCACCTTCTTCAGATTTATGAAATACAGTGGTGCTCCGCATAGCGACGTTAATCCGTTCCGGATTAATCGTCGCTATGTGGAAATATTGCTAAACGGAACGGAAAAACCCATAGGAACGCATTAAACTTTGTTTAATGCGTTCCTATGAGGCCCAAACTCATTGTTCAGCGAAGTTCCTCCATAGCGCCGCCATTTTTGCGCCCTCGGTAAGTGAGGAAACCGCGCGAAAATGGTTGCGGCGGCCATTTTGGGCACCCAGTGGCCATTTTGGAACCGCCGATCAGCTGTTTTAGGAACATCGCAATGCAAAGATCGGTAAGCAAAACGCTTACCGATCATCGCAATGCGATGTTTTGCCCATTAAAACATCGCAATGCGATCGCATTAGCGATCTAAAAAAAATAGATTGCTATGCGGATTCATCATTAAACGGTGCACTCGTTATGCGAGGCACCACTGTATAGCCTCAGCAGACAGATCTACACACAAGTAGGTAGGATGTCTTAACCATCACAATGCTGAACCTTATGTATTGGTACTACATTTTACATTCCCAACCTCCTCATGTGCCTATAAATATCTGTCTAATGTTCTGTGCATTTGAATAGCTGGGCTACAATTAACTAAAACCTGTTAGTCTTTAACCTGCCACATGGCTCTCTGCCAGTTTTGCTGAAACAATCTCCTGATTTACATGGCCACCAATATCAAATTTTAGAATTTAATTTAAATGTGTTCAGATCTGTTGCCATACCAATGACAAGTTTCTGCATTTTACACAAGGAACACAGTGATTGTTCCTATTTTATATTCATCCAGCTATGAATATCAACATTTGTACTTCCTTTAAAAACTAGGTCTCAAATCATCAAATATTTAACACTTCTTAAAGTAGAAAAACCATCTCTTCCCCCGCCCACAAAAAAAGACACCAAATAGGCTTACTTTAAGAATTTCTGAGGGCTGCAAATAAATCTGAAACATTTTCAGCTAAAAGATAAACTCTTACCTTCCGACAGGCTCTTTTGCACACATGCTTGTATTCTTTGGCTTTCGATTCAGAATGATACCCTGCACCTAATATCAGGCAGATTGAGATGGGGGTGAAAGCTGGTCAAGCACACAGAGCAAGCTTTTTACAAAATTAATACAATTAATATTTCTCCTCCAAATACAAGTCAACTGCATTCCATTTTTTAAAAAAATCTATCCCCTTCACTGGCTTATCAATGTGGGAGCACCATGTGCACTGACTGCTACCATTAGTGTAAGATGCATATGGTACAATTCTACACTGGAGGAATATGCATGGGAATAATTCTATATATTGCTCAATACACACTCAATTTTAATGAGGTATGCTACTCTTTTCAGCAAAGTCTTTGATTTAACTTTGTTTTTAATTTTCTTCCAGCTATCAGTCTTTTCTTTAGTATAATTATATGTTTCACTACTTTTTGAATATTACAATATTTGTACCTATTTCTCTTTTCTGCAAATCACCTTTGGAGAAAGGTGGGATACAAAAATATAGTAAACAAAAGGGGCTTGACGCAGCATTGACTGTAAAAGAAGGAAAAGAACTTTTATGAAAACCATCCCTGTCCTTTTTGGGGGGCATGGGTCCACACTATATTCTTCTTCTTCGATGACTGCAGATAAGCAGCTATCAAAGAGCTGACAGATATCTGTATCAGATATTTTTTAAACAAAGAAAGTGGTTTCATCCCATCTCCGCTTCCCGGATTTTAATTTTAATCTATTTTCTTTATCCAGTTGCCCAAAGAGCTCATTTTTGTTACATAGGAGGAGAAAGAGAAAAAAGAAAAACATAGGTAGAATTTGAAATTTGTTTTTGTGTTCCACACTGTGTTATTCTTTAGGGGGAAAAATACACGCTCTATAAAATGGTGGAATTTCACTTATGTGTACATACATTCTTTACTAATCATGCAACATATTACATACAGTGGTGCCTCTCTTGACGACGTTAATTTGTTCCAGCGAAATCGCTGTAGAGCGAAATCGTCGTCAAGCGAAATTTTAAAACCCATTGAAACGCATTGAAAACTGTTCAATGCGTTCCAATGGGCGAAATACCTGCTCGTTCAGCGAAGAGCCGCCATACAGTGGCCATTTTCTGGTGCCTGTAATGCGAGGAATATGTCCCTAACACAGCGGGGAGCCATTTCTACAGCCGGTGGCCATTTTGAAACCCAATGATCAGCTGTTTGCTCATCGTCGTAAAGCGAAAAATCGGTTCCCAAAGCAGGGAACCGATCAACGTTAAGCGAAATTCCCCCATCTAAACATCGTTTTGCAATCACAAAAACTTCAACATTAAGCAGATTCATCATCAAGCGGGGTAATCGTCTAGCGGGGCACCACTGTAGTTCAATCTAACTGTAAGTCATGAACACTCCAATTATCAGCACTAAGCAGCAATTAAAAACTATCTTTTCATGGCACTGAAATTGCCAAATGGATTTTCATAACTGTATGAACCTACATCCAGTTGGTAGTTTCAACTAAAGTAGACTCTATGGTTAACTTTCTGGCAAAAGTCCTAATTAAAAATCAAGAAACTATCAAATCAGAACTAGTTAGATCTAAAACCTAAAGCAGATCATGAAACAAAACTTAGCCCTGAATAATCTACATGCTTAGATTTAGTGAAGTTAATTGAACATGAAAACAACCTCCAAAATTTGCTGAACATGCTTACTGAGCTTGCATTTATGCCAAGAAGACCTTAGCCAAAGCCTAAATCCAAGGATGAGCAACCTATGGCTCTCATTTTACATACACTTTTAAAAGCCTTCTAGAAAGAACAATCTGACACTCCCCCAAATCCTGCAAGGCAGGGAGAAAGACGAAAAAGAAATAGGTAAGAAAAAGCAGGAAAAAGAAAAGCAATACTATTTTTGACTTTAGTACTGTATGCCTATAAATGCACAAATGGCCCTTCCGTTATATATCCTAAAGGGAATGTGGGTCTTGACAGAAGTGGGGTTTGTCGCTTACATTTTACTTAGTATATCTTGATTCTTAAGATTACAGTCAATCAAACCAACATAAAGATAAAGGCAGTAATTTATTTTTCAAATTAGTTTTCAAAGCAGGGAAAAAGGATATTCGCCTGAAAAATCAGGTATCTTTTGCTGAAAGATACCTTTCTACTGTAAATAGAATGTCAAGGTATATTTTCTCAGTAAAGTTGCAGCAGGCTGTGGATTTGAATTGTAACCTCCTTCATTGTTGATTGGAATAAACTCATTTCATTCCAATTATCTTATTTACAGTAGAGTTTATTCCAATCAACAATGAAGGAGGTTACAATTCAAATCCACAGCCCACTGCAACTTTACTGAGAAAATATACCTCAATGTTGTTTTAAACATTTTATATATCACAAATTGTGCACAAGCTACTGTTCCTGATTGGCTGGAGGCCTGGACAGGGACTGCATATAAAATGCACAATTCTTTGCTCATCCATCTTTACTAACATATATTCCACATCTCATGTCTCACCCACAGAGCATCATATACTAATTTACTAAGGTCCATCCCACCTCCTTTCAATAAAGATGTTGTATCTGTACCTGCATGTACAAGTACAAATCCTACTTGTCTCACTTTCTGAGCTTGCTCTGTTTCATGTTCTTTCACCATCACTCTTACTGCTGTAGAATGAGAAGATTTGGAGGGAAGAACTTCTCCTGTGCTTACTCCCTTTTCCATGATCATACTTCAAGGTGACCATCTTCTGTGGGAGGGAGCATGCCCCCATTCAAGAGAAAATTCAGAAGACTCCTCCTGAAAGCAAAATCAAATGGATATACTATTTTTTTCTAAAATCTAAGTGACATTTCAGACATAATTTCATTAAAATACCAGCATAACTGCTCTACTCAGATGTTATAATAAATCATTTATTAATGACAGTACTGTGATGCAGCATTATTTTCACAATACCAAAAATACCAGGAGGAAGATACACATAACTTTCAAGTGTAGGGCACCCCCCATAAAATATATAACTGGCGTTTTGCTGCCTTTAATGAGCTAAAATTTTTAAGAAGCAATAGAGAACAGCTCATTTTTCAAAATTCTCCACCAAAAAGCCCAAGGAATATCTTACAACAGTTGTTATGAAATGTATGAATGCACAGCTGAAGCATCCTTATTCTCTCTAATATCACTGGTGCCTGAACATCAATTAGCTTGAAAATAAAATGAAGTCATTATTTTTTAAAGACTCCTTTTTCTCTTCCTGCTGCAGAAATATGTATCTCACAAAAGGCCTGGCAAGGTGCTGTTTAAAGTAGGCTGGAAGCTTAAACAGGGACTGTAGATATAATACAACAATTATTTGCAGGTCCTTTTTTATTTTCACTTCTACTGCAGTAACAGTACTTTACTGTGGATACATTTCCAAAAACACAGACATTTACAAAACACCATGGTAATAATCTGTAACTTTCTTTGTTTTCCCAGCACTTTTCCCCCTTATCATATAAAATCAGTTAAGAAAAAACAAATTGTTGCAAAATGCCTTTCAACTGCTAGTTTTGTTGACAATCTAGATACACCCAATGATCAACAGATTTTTGTTGTTGTTGTTGTTAAGATCTTCAAGCTTGGAGAATTTGGAGCAACCCAATCACAACTGAAGTGCAGCAGCACATCACCTACAACTTATTTTATCTTACTGTGGCAATATTACCTGCCCAATTAAGGCTAAAACTGCATGCAATTTTACTTGACAGAAAATTCTGCGCTACAGACCAAATAAAGGTGGTCAGTTTCCAACAACTAAGTTAGGGCAACACAACAACAAACAAGATAATTATGCAGATCAGTAAATCCTCTTAAAAGTCAGACTTGGAGGTGAAGCAGAATTCTGATCAAAGAGCTCTGACTAAGATATTGGATACCCCCCCCCCCCATATTAGTCACCACCATCTTAAAAAGGTAATAAAATAAAGGTATCTCAGGCACGTGGAGAAAAGAAAAAATACCAACCATCACAGGGAAAGGGAGAGGGCTTTGAGTGAGACGAGGAAGGGCCCACGTGCCCATCCCTAAGGAAAGCAGCAACAACTGGGGCGAGAGAATCCCCAGTCCGTGGACTGGGGTTTGGGACCCAACTACGCCCCACTGCCAGACATCAAGGGGCGACCCGAGGCCTCACCGGGGGTTTGGCTTCCTCTGGGAGTGGAGCCAGAGGGAAGCCAGTTAAAGCAACGCTCTTTTTGGTATGCCACCAGGTTCCCCGCCTTTCCCACCCAGCTTCTTCCCTCATAGCCAGGCACTTCTCCCTGACTAGCCAGGCAGAGTCCCCTGCCTTGACCCGACCCGACCCGCCAGGCTCCACCCACACAGCCAGCCGGGTCGGAGCCTCAAGCAATCTCTCGCTGCCGCCCGGCCAAAGGGACAGCGCCGGGGTGACCAATGTGACAAAGTCGCCTTCTCGTGGCGTCACAAACGCGCCCCTCGCCTTCGGGGCGTGACGTCACAGCAGCCGGACGCTCACGCAGCGAGGCGGGGGAGAAAGCAAACACGAGGGCGTTTTTCGTTTTTATTTATTCATTTCAGTCCTCCTCAGCAGCGGCCGGGGGCTACTCGCGCGCCCCTGCGCGCGCTCACTCACTCACCCGCCGGCTCTGATCAGGTGGTGCGTTAGCACGCTTGCGCCATTCACGGCGCGGGCGCGCGCCTCCACATGGCTGTCGTCCGCGGGGCGCCCCAGTGAGAAAGGAACTATAAAGAGGTGAAAAACGCAGTCGGGCCCCCCCACCTCCCGCGCCACCATCACTTCCGGTTCTTATGAGAACGTCTCCCGCATGTGCGGAGCTGAGACTGGCGGAAGTAACGCAGGGCTCCCTCAACGACTTGGAAAATACTAATAGGCTGCGGCGGCGACAGTGGCAGTTCTTAATTTTGACTGCTTTGACATAATAAGCATTTCTTCGGGGGGGGGGAACGAGGGTTGAGGCGCTTCCTCTCTCGGGAATGGCGGAGGGGAGAGGGTGGGGGTGGCTTGTACTTGAAGGGGGCATCGTCGGAGGACTGGCGGTAAAGTTTGAAGAAAAACAAAAGAGCAGATATCGAAAAATTTATATTTAGGTTGAAATTCTGCATTGAATTATTTATTTATTTATTTATTTATTTATTTAATTTATATGCCGCCCACTCTACCCAAAGGTCTCTGGGCGGCTTACAACAATTAAAATTCAATGCGATAAAATAAAATGATCAATTAATGTAAAACACCCTGACGGGCTTACACAGACAGAGCCTGGCGTGCTGTGGTCCATGGGGTCACGACTGAACAACAACAAAACACCCTGAAACACAGCCGGAATTACTTCCAAGTTGACCTGCGTTGGGTTGCACCGACGGGGAACCCACGCTCGGTTTGCTTGATTTTTAAATAAAAAGTTGCGAGGAAAACCGTGTGCTTTGCGGAGGGGCGGGGAGGGGGTTGCGATGAGCATCCCCTGCCTCTTCCGAGGCATTCTCCGGAAGACTGCTGTAACGAATCATATCACTTACTGTACTTAAGGAGAATGAAATGAGAAAAATATATACAGTAATTGAATATGGAGGAGAATGACCAAAAAGAAATGCATATACAGTATACATCCTGGGATTTGTAGTTTCCAGAGGCACTTAGACATTACTATGCCTAATGAAGATTTCTGTAGGAGTCAAAGGCTAGCTTCTCTGATATTTTTGTGCTTTAATAAAAGTGTCACCCACCCTTGGGGTTTTTTTTGGGGGGGGGTTAGAATCATCTAAAACATTCCTCTTAATTTGCAGAGTAATTCTTCACTGATCTACAAATCCCAACAGTCCATATGGTGGAGTAGCCCTGGCAGTTAGTGTTAGCATACTGTTTGAACTGTGTCATATGGATCAAGAATGGATAAAGTGAGACCTGTAGGCTACGCTGGGTCCCTCATGGACCTTGATGTGACATATAGGCCACTCAGCCTCTCCAGGACCTTCCTCGCACCCACCCACCCACTCAAAATGAAAGATGAGCTTAGCCCCCAAAATGCCAGTTGTATCACGAGAAACAAAATAAAAATGTTGGTCTTGCACACAGTACATCTGAAGATCTGTTTAGGCTTTAGAAGTTTTTTTAAAAACTGGAAATAACTGGTCATTTGTGGTTTCTCAGGAAAGCCTCTTAAGGTTTACCTTAGAGGGAATGAAATTGAGTATACAGGGCAAATTGCATACCCCAGAGAGTGATCACTGTCCCACTACAGGCTCAGAGCCATCCAGTGTATGCCTCCATACCTACCTGCTTATCAGAGACAGACGGTCGGAGTCCTGGCTGTGTTCCCCTTCTGCTGAACTCTCAGTTTCATATTGCATATGAGTGAGTGAGGGGCAAAAAGAAAATGAGGAAATAAAGATGCATTGGTGGCCTATTATGAGTTGTTAGGGATCTGAGATCATAGTTAATAACTGATTCAAAATACAAGTTACTGGAGCTAATGGGTTCTGGTTTTTTTTTAAATCTCCCACTCAAACAAAAAGCTTCCCTGATCACTAAATTAGTTTCCATAATTGCTTTTCCTTTGTCTCTCCCCTTTATAATATGTGTTAAGGTATATTTTTCATTGCCTGAAAATTGATATATATGTGTGTGTGTGTGCACAGAACAAGACAGATGACATCACTTCCTCTAGACCTGGCTGATGCAACTGCACTGCAATACTTGATGAACACACCTGAGTAGATGAGATCACCACTTTATGATTGGACAGACCAGGCTGGACTTATGTATAAAAGTAGTCAGAGAACACTGTTCACTCTCTCCTCTATTACTCAATTTCTGCGTGTCACTCTGTCGGTTTGAACACTGTATGCTGATGCTGTTGATGATACAAAGCTGTATGTATGTCCTGTAAATACTGTAAATTATTTGTAAATACACCACCGAGAAAAAGCAGCATTGTGGTCGTTTATCTGCGCCGTACTCTGCTGTACTCTGCAAAGAAGAGATAAAGACGCACCCGAACCACACACGTTCCCGTCTACAGAGGTTATGGGCCCAGCACGCTCCCGCTGCGCAAGATAAAAGGTGGTGAGTAAACGTTGTGCAACGTGGGAAGAATAAATAAATGAAAAAGGAGGAGGAGAGCAGTGACAGCGAGACAGAAGCTAGTTCGTCTGTGGGGAAGGTACAGAGAACAGAAAGGCTTCAGAGAGACAGGACAATGGCAACATACAGCTCAGGAGTTGGTGCTCTGGCTATAAACAGGCTAAATGAGCAGAACTATAAAACGTGGGCAGTAAAATCCGAGATGCTGCTAAGAAAAGAGTCATTATGGCGCTACATTATTAACCCCCCAGCGCAGCCCGATGATGAGGAATTGGAGCAGAGTGAGAAAGCTCTAGCAACTTTAGTGTTGTCCCTTGAAGATACCATTTTAGTTCATATACAGGGACTAACAACAGCCCGGGAGGTCTGGAATAGACTAAAAGGGATTTATCAGCGAGAAACAACTGGAACAAAAATAGCACTTACCAGAAAATTGTTCCAGTGCAGAATGCAGCCGGGGCAGAGTGCATCGGAGCACTTAAAAAATATGAAAGACATGTTCAATCAGCTTCAACTCATGAACGTTGTATTTCCCCAAGAGCAGCAGGTTTATATACTTCTTAGCTCGTTAAATGACTCTTATTCTATGCTGATAACAAGCTTGGAATCGTTAACAGATGCTCAGCTAACTTTGGAATATGTTTCGAGTAGAATTTTGCAGGAGGAACAGCATTTACAGGAAAGAAAAATGAATAAACGCCAAAGCCACGTGGAGGCTGGACGGGATGGATATCCGGAAGCCAGCAGACGTGCCGCGGAAGAACAAAAGGGGCGAGTCCTGATGACAAAAGCTTGCTTCTTGTGCGGTTCCACCAATCATCTCCGGAAAGACTGTGATGCAACAAGAAGTCCTCCAAACCATAGAGGTACAACAGGAAGTCCTCCAAATCATAGAGATGTGACCGGAAGTCCTCCGGACCATAGAGTCTACAGAAAAAAGGGCTCCAGGAGATTTCAAAGAAGAGACAACGTGGGACAAATCTCTTCAGTAACGAATGACACAAGAAGCAGCAACAAAACAGAGATGATTAGATGGCTGTTAGATTCTGGAGCTGCAGAAAATTTGTCTAATTCTTTAGAAATGTTTTCTTTTATAGGTAAATCTGATCTACGGCATGTGACGATGGCGAACGGCCAGCAGGTGGCGGTCAAAGGCAAAGGAACTGTGTACGTCTCTGCATTGAAAACTGAGATAAGGGAAGTCTATTACACTCCAGGTTTAGAATTTAACATTATTTCTATTGCGTCTTTGGTAGATCAGAAGTTTGCTGTAAGTTTTGAAAAACAGGAGTGTGTGATAAAGAAAGAGGGCACTTTAATTGCAAAAGTGAGGCAAGAAAATAAATTGTATTTCTTACAGAGCCAGGCACATGAAGGTGCAAACACATTGCAAGTGAACAGACCACAACATGATAATTGCATACACTTGTTGCATAGGAGGTTGGGTCATGCAAATTTTAGAACAATACAAAAGATGGAGCACTTAGCCAGGGATGTAAGTTTGAAGAAATGTCATAATTACCTGGACTGTGCAGTTTGCAAAGCAAGTAAAACATGTATAGCTCCAAAAGGAAAGAAAACTGATAGAATTACTACTAGACCTTTTGAATTAGTGCATACTGATTTAATGGGACCATTCCCACCATCGCTAGGGGGAGCGAGATTTTGTATGGTAATTACTGATGATTTTTCGAGATATTCTTTTTGTTATACGTTAAAGTCTAAGACAGAAGTTTTTGACACATTCAGAAAATGGTTGGTTGCAACAGAGAGAAAATTTGGCCTCAAGGTAGCTCAGCTACAAACAGACAGGGGCACAGAGTTTACAAACCACAGGTTTCAGAGGTGGTTGGAGAGTCTAGGCATTAGACACAGGTTGACAAGCCCTTATAGTCCCTTTCAAAATGGGGTTGCAGAAAGAAGGAACAGAGTATTGCAGGAGATGAAAGACTCAATGCTTGCAGATGCTAAACTGCCACATGGGCTTTGGAGTGAAGCAATACTCACAAGTAATTTTATTGTTAACAGAATCTATTCTTCTGCCATAGATGAAACGCCATACTTTCTATTATACGGTAAGAAGCCATGTATGAAGTACTTACGCGTGTTTGGGTGCACGGCTTTTGTGCACATACCAAGACAGCTACGAAGAAAAGGTAAAAGTAAAACGAGAAAATTAATTTTTGTGGGTTATGAACCAAACAGCAAAGCTTACAGGTTTTTTGATGGCAACAGGGGCGTGATCATATCAAGGTCTGCTAGTTTCAATGAGGGTGAGAACTGGGACCAAGTACATGCCAATTCACAATTATACATTCCTCTGCACTCAAGAAGAAACCAAATTAGAAAGGCAGGAACACAGATGCGAGATGAGGAACCCTATGATGAAGATGCCACAGATAACGAGGCAGATGTCGATGAAGAAAAAGAAGCTACTGCAGAAGAAGAAGGGCCTGCTACAGATGATGAAGGAAAAGAAGATGAAGAACATGAAGCTCACACAAGTAGGCAGTCAGAGAATCAGACACATAGTCCCAGAAGGTCTCAGAGGGCTAACAAAGGGGTTCCACCACAAAGATATGGTTTGGGTGGCGTTACAGTATGTAATGTGTATGTTGAGCCTAAAAATTATAAAGATGTCTTAAAGCTACCTGATTTAGAAAAGAAGAAATGGATGGAGGCCATGGATGAGGAAATGAAGTCCATGAAGAAACACAATGTATTCTCTGAGACCAAACTGCCAGCAAAAAACAAGGTAATAGGATGTAAGTGGGTGTTTAAAAGGAAGTTACAAAATGATGGAAATTTCAGATATAAAGCAAGGTTAGTGGCACAAGGTTTCACACAGAAAAGATTTGAACATTATGACCAGGTATTTTCGCCAGCAGTTAGGTCTGAAACACTAAGAGCTGCACTCACATTTGCTGCCGCCAAAAATTATGTGATTCACCATTACGATATTACTACTGCTTACTTGAATGCAGATTTAAAAGAAGAATTGTACATGGCGAAAGCACCAGGTTTCCAAGGTGACAAACCAGAATTAGTATACAGATTAAATAAATCCATTTATGGCCTCAAACAATCCGCCAGAAACTGGAATGACTGTTTACATCATGTATTGGTAAATTTAGGTTACAAAAACAGTCTGGCGGATCCTTGCATGTACACCAAGAAAGTAGGTAATGAGTTGAATGTACTGCTTGCTTATGTAGATGACCTATGTTTCATAACCAAAGACCACAGTCAAGTAGAGCTATTTGAAAGACAATTAAAAAAGAAATTTGAATTTAAAAGTCTGGGCCCCATACAAAATTACCTAGGCGTACAAATAAAGAAAACAGAAAAGGGGTTTGAGTTAAGCCAAGAACTAAAAATAAAACAAATGCTAGAAAAGTATAACATGGAAGAGTGCAAATGTGTAAATACCCCTATGGTAGTAGATTTTCAGAAAGAAGATGAAATAAGCAAAGAATTTGAGGACCAAGAGTTATACCACTCTGCAATTGGCAGTTTAATGTACTTGGCCAATTGGACGCGTCCCGACATTGCAGCGTCAGTAAACATCCTTAGTAGATATGTGGCAAATCCAAAAGAAAAACACTGGCAAGGTGTGAAAAGAATATTTAGATATTTAAAGGGAACGTGTAATTACCACTTAATATTGAAGGCATCAAAGAGTTTAAAGTTGTCAGCCTATGTAGATAGCGATTGGGCCAACGATGAAACTGACAGGAAATCAATGACTGGGTTTGTCGTCAGACTTGGAAACAGCATAATTGGTTGGAAGTCAAGGAAACAAGGGTCCGTGGCTACCTCAACTTCAGAGGCAGAATTTGCAGCTTTGTCTGAATTATGTTCAGAATTGATGTGGTATAAACAATTAATAAAAGATCTGCAATGCAAAACTGATGACACGATAAAGGTAATGGAGGATAATACAACATGCATACACATGGCTAATTCTGATAGAATAAAGAGCAGAAGTAAGCATGTTGATATAAAATATCATAATGTGAGGGAAGCTATTAGAGAAAAGTTAATTGAGTTACAGTATTGTAGCACTGAAGAGAATGTGGCAGACATTTTAACAAAACCATTATGTGCTCAGAAACATGAAATGTGCATAGATGCAATGGGAATGTGTAATGTTTAATAAGTAACGGATTCATGCAATTCAAAATAGGGGGAGTGTTAAGGTATATTTTTCATTGCCTGAAAATTGATATATATGTGTGTGTGTGTGCACAGAACAAGACAGATGACATCACTTCCTCTAGACCTGGCTGATGCAACTGCACTGCAATACTTGATGAACACACCTGAGTAGATGAGATCACCACTTTATGATTGGACAGACCAGGCTGGACTTATGTATAAAAGTAGTCAGAGAACACTGTTCACTCTCTCCTCTATTACTCAATTTCTGCGTGTCACTCTGTCGGTTTGAACACTGTATGCTGATGCTGTTGATGATACAAAGCTGTATGTATGTCCTGTAAATACTGTAAATTATTTGTAAATACACCACCGAGAAAAAGCAGCATTGTGGTCGTTTATCTGCGCCGTACTCTGCTGTACTCTGCAAAGAAGAGATAAAGACGCACCCGAACCACACACGTTCCCGTCTACAGAGGTTATGGGCCCAGCACGCTCCCGCTGCGCAAGATAAAAGGTGGTGAGTAAACGTTGTGCAACGTGGGAAGAATAAATAAATGAAAAAGGAGGAGGAGAGCAGTGACAGCGAGACAGAAGCTAGTTCGTCTGTGGGGAAGGTACAGAGAACAGAAAGGCTTCAGAGAGACAGGACAATGGCAACATACAGCTCAGGAGTTGGTGCTCTGGCTATAAACAGGCTAAATGAGCAGAACTATAAAACGTGGGCAGTAAAATCCGAGATGCTGCTAAGAAAAGAGTCATTATGGCGCTACATTATTAACCCCCCAGCGCAGCCCGATGATGAGGAATTGGAGCAGAGTGAGAAAGCTCTAGCAACTTTAGTGTTGTCCCTTGAAGATACCATTTTAGTTCATATACAGGGACTAACAACAGCCCGGGAGGTCTGGAATAGACTAAAAGGGATTTATCAGCGAGAAACAACTGGAACAAAAATAGCACTTACCAGAAAATTGTTCCAGTGCAGAATGCAGCCGGGGCAGAGTGCATCGGAGCACTTAAAAAATATGAAAGACATGTTCAATCAGCTTCAACTCATGAACGTTGTATTTCCCCAAGAGCAGCAGGTTTATATACTTCTTAGCTCGTTAAATGACTCTTATTCTATGCTGATAACAAGCTTGGAATCGTTAACAGATGCTCAGCTAACTTTGGAATATGTTTCGAGTAGAATTTTGCAGGAGGAACAGCATTTACAGGAAAGAAAAATGAATAAACGCCAAAGCCACGTGGAGGCTGGACGGGATGGATATCCGGAAGCCAGCAGACGTGCCGCGGAAGAACAAAAGGGGCGAGTCCTGATGACAAAAGCTTGCTTCTTGTGCGGTTCCACCAATCATCTCCGGAAAGACTGTGATGCAACAAGAAGTCCTCCAAACCATAGAGGTACAACAGGAAGTCCTCCAAATCATAGAGATGTGACCGGAAGTCCTCCGGACCATAGAGTCTACAGAAAAAAGGGCTCCAGGAGATTTCAAAGAAGAGACAACGTGGGACAAATCTCTTCAGTAACGAATGACACAAGAAGCAGCAACAAAACAGAGATGATTAGATGGCTGTTAGATTCTGGAGCTGCAGAAAATTTGTCTAATTCTTTAGAAATGTTTTCTTTTATAGGTAAATCTGATCTACGGCATGTGACGATGGCGAACGGCCAGCAGGTGGCGGTCAAAGGCAAAGGAACTGTGTACGTCTCTGCATTGAAAACTGAGATAAGGGAAGTCTATTACACTCCAGGTTTAGAATTTAACATTATTTCTATTGCGTCTTTGGTAGATCAGAAGTTTGCTGTAAGTTTTGAAAAACAGGAGTGTGTGATAAAGAAAGAGGGCACTTTAATTGCAAAAGTGAGGCAAGAAAATAAATTGTATTTCTTACAGAGCCAGGCACATGAAGGTGCAAACACATTGCAAGTGAACAGACCACAACATGATAATTGCATACACTTGTTGCATAGGAGGTTGGGTCATGCAAATTTTAGAACAATACAAAAGATGGAGCACTTAGCCAGGGATGTAAGTTTGAAGAAATGTCATAATTACCTGGACTGTGCAGTTTGCAAAGCAAGTAAAACATGTATAGCTCCAAAAGGAAAGAAAACTGATAGAATTACTACTAGACCTTTTGAATTAGTGCATACTGATTTAATGGGACCATTCCCACCATCGCTAGGGGGAGCGAGATTTTGTATGGTAATTACTGATGATTTTTCGAGATATTCTTTTTGTTATACGTTAAAGTCTAAGACAGAAGTTTTTGACACATTCAGAAAATGGTTGGTTGCAACAGAGAGAAAATTTGGCCTCAAGGTAGCTCAGCTACAAACAGACAGGGGCACAGAGTTTACAAACCACAGGTTTCAGAGGTGGTTGGAGAGTCTAGGCATTAGACACAGGTTGACAAGCCCTTATAGTCCCTTTCAAAATGGGGTTGCAGAAAGAAGGAACAGAGTATTGCAGGAGATGAAAGACTCAATGCTTGCAGATGCTAAACTGCCACATGGGCTTTGGAGTGAAGCAATACTCACAAGTAATTTTATTGTTAACAGAATCTATTCTTCTGCCATAGATGAAACGCCATACTTTCTATTATACGGTAAGAAGCCATGTATGAAGTACTTACGCGTGTTTGGGTGCACGGCTTTTGTGCACATACCAAGACAGCTACGAAGAAAAGGTAAAAGTAAAACGAGAAAATTAATTTTTGTGGGTTATGAACCAAACAGCAAAGCTTACAGGTTTTTTGATGGCAACAGGGGCGTGATCATATCAAGGTCTGCTAGTTTCAATGAGGGTGAGAACTGGGACCAAGTACATGCCAATTCACAATTATACATTCCTCTGCACTCAAGAAGAAACCAAATTAGAAAGGCAGGAACACAGATGCGAGATGAGGAACCCTATGATGAAGATGCCACAGATAACGAGGCAGATGTCGATGAAGAAAAAGAAGCTACTGCAGAAGAAGAAGGGCCTGCTACAGATGATGAAGGAAAAGAAGATGAAGAACATGAAGCTCACACAAGTAGGCAGTCAGAGAATCAGACACATAGTCCCAGAAGGTCTCAGAGGGCTAACAAAGGGGTTCCACCACAAAGATATGGTTTGGGTGGCGTTACAGTATGTAATGTGTATGTTGAGCCTAAAAATTATAAAGATGTCTTAAAGCTACCTGATTTAGAAAAGAAGAAATGGATGGAGGCCATGGATGAGGAAATGAAGTCCATGAAGAAACACAATGTATTCTCTGAGACCAAACTGCCAGCAAAAAACAAGGTAATAGGATGTAAGTGGGTGTTTAAAAGGAAGTTACAAAATGATGGAAATTTCAGATATAAAGCAAGGTTAGTGGCACAAGGTTTCACACAGAAAAGATTTGAACATTATGACCAGGTATTTTCGCCAGCAGTTAGGTCTGAAACACTAAGAGCTGCACTCACATTTGCTGCCGCCAAAAATTATGTGATTCACCATTACGATATTACTACTGCTTACTTGAATGCAGATTTAAAAGAAGAATTGTACATGGCGAAAGCACCAGGTTTCCAAGGTGACAAACCAGAATTAGTATACAGATTAAATAAATCCATTTATGGCCTCAAACAATCCGCCAGAAACTGGAATGACTGTTTACATCATGTATTGGTAAATTTAGGTTACAAAAACAGTCTGGCGGATCCTTGCATGTACACCAAGAAAGTAGGTAATGAGTTGAATGTACTGCTTGCTTATGTAGATGACCTATGTTTCATAACCAAAGACCACAGTCAAGTAGAGCTATTTGAAAGACAATTAAAAAAGAAATTTGAATTTAAAAGTCTGGGCCCCATACAAAATTACCTAGGCGTACAAATAAAGAAAACAGAAAAGGGGTTTGAGTTAAGCCAAGAACTAAAAATAAAACAAATGCTAGAAAAGTATAACATGGAAGAGTGCAAATGTGTAAATACCCCTATGGTAGTAGATTTTCAGAAAGAAGATGAAATAAGCAAAGAATTTGAGGACCAAGAGTTATACCACTCTGCAATTGGCAGTTTAATGTACTTGGCCAATTGGACGCGTCCCGACATTGCAGCGTCAGTAAACATCCTTAGTAGATATGTGGCAAATCCAAAAGAAAAACACTGGCAAGGTGTGAAAAGAATATTTAGATATTTAAAGGGAACGTGTAATTACCACTTAATATTGAAGGCATCAAAGAGTTTAAAGTTGTCAGCCTATGTAGATAGCGATTGGGCCAACGATGAAACTGACAGGAAATCAATGACTGGGTTTGTCGTCAGACTTGGAAACAGCATAATTGGTTGGAAGTCAAGGAAACAAGGGTCCGTGGCTACCTCAACTTCAGAGGCAGAATTTGCAGCTTTGTCTGAATTATGTTCAGAATTGATGTGGTATAAACAATTAATAAAAGATCTGCAATGCAAAACTGATGACACGATAAAGGTAATGGAGGATAATACAACATGCATACACATGGCTAATTCTGATAGAATAAAGAGCAGAAGTAAGCATGTTGATATAAAATATCATAATGTGAGGGAAGCTATTAGAGAAAAGTTAATTGAGTTACAGTATTGTAGCACTGAAGAGAATGTGGCAGACATTTTAACAAAACCATTATGTGCTCAGAAACATGAAATGTGCATAGATGCAATGGGAATGTGTAATGTTTAATAAGTAACGGATTCATGCAATTCAAAATAGGGGGAGTGTTAAGGTATATTTTTCATTGCCTGAAAATTGATATATATGTGTGTGTGTGTGCACAGAACAAGACAGATGACATCACTTCCTCTAGACCTGGCTGATGCAACTGCACTGCAATACTTGATGAACACACCTGAGTAGATGAGATCACCACTTTATGATTGGACAGACCAGGCTGGACTTATGTATAAAAGTAGTCAGAGAACACTGTTCACTCTCTCCTCTATTACTCAATTTCTGCGTGTCACTCTGTCGGTTTGAACACTGTATGCTGATGCTGTTGATGATACAAAGCTGTATGTATGTCCTGTAAATACTGTAAATTATTTGTAAATACACCACCGAGAAAAAGCAGCATTGTGGTCGTTTATCTGCGCCGTACTCTGCTGTACTCTGCAAAGAAGAGATAAAGACGCACCCGAACCACACACGTTCCCGTCTACAATATGGGGGGAGAGCAGCAGTAGCAGCAGAATATTTACTCAGCGTTTGACTTCCTGCCCTCATCTGTTCTCACCATCCAAGAAAGAGAGAATGTTGTGTGTGAGGTTGAATAAAAGCAAGAAGACCATTTTTGGTTCGGTTCCCTGATCTCCACTCCTTCCCCATGTTGCTGAAACTCTTTAATATGGAGTTTAAATCACTTGCAGAGTTTCTCTTCTGGTTGCTTTTTCATCCTGATCCACTGGGATCTGATACCTTTTGGTACTGGGATCTGATACCTTTTTGCTAAAGGGTGATGTTACCCTGAATCCTGAAGCTGGTTTCTGGTTCCTTCCACTTACAAATGTTTGATTTTGTGCCACCGCCATCCCCATCACCTCCCCAAATCACTTTGGCACTAGGATCCCAAGAATCCAGAACAAATGTCTCGTATTGCAGACCTTTGATTTTGTATATTTCTTAGCGTGGGACCAACTCCATCTTCACACTGGTAAGTGGATACTAGGAAATTCTCATTCCAGGTTAAATCACATTACATTGGAAATCATCATAAACACTGTGACAACTTCGCAGCAAAACCCTTTCTCCCGTCTCTCAGTGGCCCAAATTCTATTTTTTATTTAAAATATTTTTACCCCGCCTTTCTCCTTGAAAAGGACTCAAGGTGGCGTACAACAATGAAAGACAATATTTAAAGTTGAAAACAATTATATAATGGTGGTTAACATAATTAAAAAGTGATAATTTAAACATTATGAACAATGAATAAATAGGCTTGTTACATCAATTAACAGGCAATATTAAGCCAAAGATCAATAAGTGTACAAAAATTTTTAAATATCACTATAAAAGGAAAACACAAGTCAAAGCAGTAATGAATAACTATCTGAAAATCACACAAGAACAATGAGTAAGGAGGCATCTTATATCAATTAACAAGCAATATTAAGGCAAAGATCAAAAAGTATACCAAAAAGAAGATTGGATGAATTATTACAGAGCAGCAGCTTTGTCCTGGGTGAGAGAATGGATTATTCTACAGAATCCGAGACTCTTAAAAATTGAGGGGCATGATTTAAGACTGGACTGGCATGCATACCTATGGTACCAAGATGACAGGCAATGCAAAACATTTAATTTACATCTGATCAGGAGGGCTTTATTATGGGTCTGGAAGACAGTTAAGGTACAACATTACAGAAAGATATCATTATGGGTAGCTCCATTAGAACCGTTCTCTGATCCAGCAAGAACACCTCAAGGGATAAACGGGAGATATGTCGAGATATTAGAGGTTTTAATCTAAAAAACAAAGATGGACTGGCAGAACAAGGTATTATCCTAGACTGGTGGTCGATAAACTTATTGAAATCAAGATATTTTGAAGATAAAGCTATAGGGTTTCAGAAAGACAAAATACCTTTGGATAAGAGGTTGCTGCATTCAGAGGAAAAAATGATTAAAGGCTTATATAATACTTTAATGGAGCAAAAAATGGAAGATGAAATTGTGAAGGACTGCATGGTAAAGTAGGCTCAAAATATAGGACATAATATAGAATTGAGTGCCTGGTCTTTGGGAACGAAATATTAAAATGACTAAATCTATAAATCTAAAAGAAAATATTTACAAAATGTTTTATAGATGGTATGTAACACCAGAGAAATTAACAAAAATGTATAAAAATGTTTCTAACAAGTGCTGGAAATGTGAAAAGAATGTAGGGAGCTTCTATCACATGTGGTGGATGTGCAATAAGTCCAAGGAATTTTGGAAAATGATTCATGAAATGATAGAGAAAATTTTAGGGGTTAAAATTGCTTTGACACCAGAAAGTTTCTTACTGAATATATTGCCACCTATGCTCGAAAAAAACAAAACACATTTGACCTTATACCTGATAATGGCAGCTAGAATTGTATATACAGTACCAGTAAGTGGAAGATGACAGAGATCCCAACAAAGAAGGAATTTAATGAAATTTTTTTGAACTAGCAGAAATGGATATTTTGACAGATATATTAAATGACAAACAGGATAATAATAAATGGGAACCTCTTTACACCTGGATGAAATCTACATCAACTTAAGTAGAACAGATTAGATCAATACTATGTTAGAGAGTATAAGATAAGATTAAACGAATGGAATATATTGTAATACATCACTCTGGTTGCAACAGATTAAAAAGTAGAAAAAATACAATAAAAATATATAACAAAAAGCATACCATTTTTAAAATGTCACTCTGTAAGGAAAACAGAAGTAGTACTAAAAATCCAGTCAAAGCAGTAATGCATAGCAATCTATCTAAAAATCACAGATGGTAGCTGGTTACGGAGGGATGGCTTGCCTGAAGAGAAAGTTCTTTACTTCCTTGTGGAAGAATAGCAAAGATGGGGCCAGTCTGACCTCATGTGGGAGGGAGTTCCAAAGTCTGGGAGCAGCAAGAGAGAAGGCTGTCTCTTGTGTCCCCATCAGACACACCTGTGAAGGTAGCGGACTGAGAGAAGATGATTGCATAATTTTGCACAATAGAAACTGATGACAGCAGCAATTTTTGGCAACTAATGCTTGCCCCCAATCCTGAGGCTCCCAAAGACTTCTCCAGCACAAAAGGGAACCCAAGAGAGCACAGAACTTTAAACAGGAGTGGGGTGGAGGGCAGGAAGTATTTCATTAAGTTTAAGTAATTTTTAGCAGCTGGGACTGATGACATCAGCATTAGCATCCACCATGTAAAGTTAAACAAACAAGATCTGAACCTATAGCAGACAAGCTGCAATCAAACAGATGGGACCAGACAGACTTGATCTAGTCTTCCACCAAGTTTCTGATTACAAAGAATACACCCAGAAGCTCAGCACCTCCTAGTTCTGCATAAAGAAATGGCTTTGTGGCTGCAGAATCAACAATGCTCCGTTATGCGCCCCCTTGCTTGCCTCTCAGCATTGAGAAGGTATGGAAAGAGACAGGAATCAGAGGCCTGAAGTATCTCATGCAGAAGTACAAGAGAAATGAGGCCTCTAAGGATCACACCAACAACTGTCTGGAGTTACCAGTATTGGGCCAAGCAAATTTCACATAGCAAGTAGATGAAAGTTAACATGTGTCAGTAAGTAAAGATAATTAAGAAATGAGGAACAACTAATAATATCCTTTCAGAGATCATCAATTGTATACATTTTTGCCGAGCCTCTGAACTGACACTCAGATAAGACAGAGAATTTTTCAGAGGACTGCTGGTTTTAGCTTTCTGTCCTGTACAAGATGATAGGATTCAGTCCTTGCAACAATGCTTAAACACTTCTGCACTACCTTCTAGAGAATGACCTGGAAATAACTTCAGAGCACATGGTGACAATATTAAGAATCCTCGGTGTCAGCAGCAGAAGGAAGGAGAGCAGAGATTTTCAGTTTTAAAGAGGATCAAGAATTTCATGCACAGTACTGTCACAGAACAAAGTCAGCCCCTTAGCCATAGAGAAAAGGATGATCAGCAAAACTCCAGATTTTAACCATCAAACTATCGAACTGCCTGCAAGACAGAGAGAGAACATCAGGGAAGATGGCTGAGGAGAAAAAGAATTAATCAGAAAAACCTGTCATAAATCTGTGACGCCAATTACTGTCAAGCTAGCTTCACCGCCACTTTTCTGAAATATTCCGTTGTTTGAGGTGGCAGCTGTTGAGAACCAAGGTAACGGGGTTAGTGTCTGTGAGCTAAAGCACAGCTTGATCTTTGCACCCACAGACCCAGCTGCTCCATCTTATCAGCACCATCTGCTGAGCATCAAGGGCAACTTGCTCTAAGGGAAGAGAACCTTTTTCATTTTGCTTCAAGGCCAAATAGTTGCTGTGCACAGCTGGTTCTCTCCCAAAAGAGAACCGGCTGTTGCAGCCTCTCTACAGCCACAGGAGAGTCCAAGACACACTTTTTGAAGTTTTTGGTTCCAGAAGTGGCACTTCTAAATGTAAGTGGAGGTCACACACTTTGTCTCCCAGCGCAACACAGAACCAAGCAGGACATACTACACTGAACAATGGTTTTGACCAGAACGCACAGGTTTGCTTCTGGCCCCATTCCCAACTCTTGACAGATTACCTGAAAAGTAATGTGATCATCAAGAAGAAAAAAACATGCTGTCCACCTCCTGCCCTGAGGAGCAAGTCACACTGATTTGAATGATTTCTAGTTCATATACACTTTCCTCTAAAACTCAAACCCTGCCTGGCCACCTTTGTGATACTCCACTATTACTTAGTTGTATGGTGGCCCAAATATTTGTGTTGAATCACCCCAGATTGACTTCTGTCATCTCAGGGTTGCTGGGAACTATTTCTGTCTGAGTTTGGAGAGCCTGTATCTTTGCAGAAGAAAAAAAATACAAAGCTAGATATATTACAACAGAACATTTTGGCTTCTGCCATTTTTTAGCTACCCAGTATGTTGTTCTCAAAGGTCAGTTGTAGAATATGTATAGTATTCAGTAAAAGAACCCATGGTCTTCAGTTTGCAGTAGCTGAGCAGAGCTGTTAATGATAGAAAGTTTTGGAGGTTACTCATTCATGTTGTTATGTGCTGTCAAGTCACCCCAACTTATGGCAACCCGTGAATGAGTGATGTCCACAATGTCCTGTTGTCAACAGCCCTACTCAGCTCTTTCAAACCCAAGCCTGTAATTTCCTTAGGGAGTCAGTCCATCTCATATTTGGTCTTCCTCTTTTCCTGCTGCCTTCTATCTTTCCCAGCATCATTGTCATTTCCAGAAAATCCTGCCTTCTCATGATATGCCCAAAGTCGGACAGCCTCAGGTTCATCATTTTTGCCTCCAGAGAAAGTTCAGGCTTGATTTGATCCAAGACCCACTTGTTTGTCTTTCTGGCAGTCCACGTATCCACAACGCTCTCTATAGCACAACATCTGAAACAAATCAGTTCTTTTCCTGTCAGCTTTCTTTACTTTCCAGTTTTCATACCCATCTTTTTGTACTCTTTCCTAATAATAGCCCTGGTGCTAGCTTGGAGGACAGATTACACATCAGTCAACCCACCAGCCAGGTGATGATAAACTGGAGTAAAACACATGGGCGTGTACCACTGTGTAGACACCTTTGTCACCGAGGAAGAGGAGAAGCGGGCAACACTTCCCGGCTGAGTGTGCAGCTGGGCTCCACTCTACCCCAGTCCAATAAATGCATCTCACCCTGGCAGAAAAACTCCACCTGAAGATGAGGCCCCACCCCTGGGGGCCTTCCTTATTCCCTGGGGATTTATCTTCCTGCCCAAAACCGCCACTGAGGAACACCTCTCCCCAGACTAACACAGCCGCAACTGCTCACACAGCATATCATGTATGTCAAACAACCAAACATCCTGGGCCCAGACCAATACATTCATCCTATCTTGGCAGAAAAATGTGACAATGGAAAAAGACAGTCCAAGATGCACCTTGACCTGCCCACCAAACTCCAAAACAAACTGCCCCAGCTTCTCTGTGATCTTCCCTCAGTCTTCCCAGGGTCTAAAGCCACCCACTATGGTCTTCTTTCAAACCATGCCCTTTGTTCATGGAATCCCCTATTCTCAAAGGCATGGGCTTCCATGTTTATTTGATACTGAGTGACCCAGTCATTTCCTTTTGGGAAATAGGTTTTGGTTGAAAAGATTTCTTTATTTGGCCTCTGTTCTGAAGAGCTACACAGGTAAGTGGTAGTCCTCATGGAAGGAAATGACGAGGACCCACTCCGTTTTCTGAAATAAATTACAGCAGCTGTTACTCTGTGAGACTGGAAGTGGTTGTAAGAATTAAGGTGTGTGAAAGAGAAAAAGGTTCCGATGATGGAACATCCTCTTCATAACAATACAATCCGCTTGTGAGGTGTGCTGCAGTTTCTGGGTTTCTTTACAGAAAGGATGGGATATTTAATACAATTAAGCAAGAATATTCCTTTAAAGTTACAAAAACTTTACTCAGTCATCTTCTGCATGTTGGACGGACATTGTGCAGCACACTGTGATGTCCAACTCAAGTCAGTCAGTCACAAAGAGCATGGCAATGTATTACTTGAATCATCTAGCTTTTGTGTCTAACTACAGACACAGTTTCATGAGTAGATGCAGCAACGTGCCTTTTCAAGCACCATACTGCCAAATTATTTTCAGGCAAAAATTTCCCAGGAACTTATTTGGGAAAGAAAAGTTTAATCCTCATCCCTTAAAAAAAAAAATCCAGTATTAATGATCCATTGACTCTAATGGGGTGGTGGTGGACCAAACTGCCATTACAAGGCCAGATGTTCTGTAAGCAGTAAAACCTTCCATCCTTTTGGTATCAGTCACAATGTTTAGAATTTTTACAGCACTGTTGACAAAAGGACTGTTCCCATTCAGGCAAAAACAAGAGAAAAATAAAAAACAAAGAAGACAAAAACATGGCACTTTAAAGACTAACTGCTATACTTTTGATGTGAGCTTTCGTGGACAAGTCCACTTCTTCAGACATTTCCCATTTAAACATTCATCAGATCTGCCAGGAAATGGTTCCAGAATGGGGTGCAATGTCTGTCTCTTGCACATACACAGAAAGTACAATATGAGTGGATAAATTAGTTCAAGTACCACCTTGAAATATTCTGGGTTCACAGTATGCCTTGAAAGCACCCTTTCATCTTCATAAAGGGCATAATATTTTGACCTTGGTAGGGAAAAAAGTTTTCCTGTTGTTAACATAGTGAGAGAGCATATTTATCACTAGGAGTAGTGCTTAATCTAATACTGCAGGTTTGGTTTGGACATGGTTATCATATTCTGCCTATCAGTTTCCTGGATCTTCTGCTTGATCAAATATCTGGCATGTGTGTCTGTATAGCTCTTTGGAACAGAGGAAAAATTAAGAAATCTTTTTAACCAAAACGTTATTTTCCAAGAGGAAATGACTGGGTCATTCAGTGCCAAATAAACATGGAAGCCCATGCCTTCCCAGTGGAATAGGCAATTACATTAACAAAGGGCATGGTTCCAGGCCTGACTTACTAGTGAATATAAGCCCACTTCCAGATTAAGAACTGAGCCAGATACACAATTAGGACTACCCAGAACAGATCTCAAAAATGAGCAATGAACCCTTCCAATTGAGGGACGTAGGTTGGCAACCTATACTGCTACTCCATCTAAAAACTGGGAGGTTTATTTGGCTTTAAATACTCAATTGCAGCAGGAACAAACCCACCCTGTAAGGTCAGAAAAAAGCATGGTACTACTTTTGCACAGCATCCAGCTCTTGCTGTCGTGAACTTTCTATGTATTGCCCACTTGCAAGGTGTATGAAAATGAATATCCGGGTATTTCCAGAAATCAGTATGTTCAAGCGAGTGGCCATGTATGTTACAGCTAAGTCTAGTTTGAGTTTTAGAAAGCAAACAGGAGTTTAAGTTTTTCATAGTGAGTAAATAGGTGGTTGCCTTTTACAACAACCCCCAAAGCGAGCTAATAGTGTTTGTCATTTGAGCGTAATGGCTCCTGTTGGTCAAGGAGGGAGAAGAGACAAATGTAACAAATCATACAGACTCCACATTATTTAGAACAAAACTGACCACAGCTTCATGGGTTGTAGCTGCCAAATACACACGCCCAGTGCAAGCAGGGAGGACAGACAGTCAACCCTCCTGCCAGCTGATAATAAACCAGATAACACAATTCAATCTCACAGGTGTGCACCACTGTGTGGACCCCCATTGTTGGGGGGTAGGGAGAAATACACAATACTATTAAGCTGGGTGTGTACTGTGCAGCTGGACTCCATCCTACTACCTTAATGGGAGCTCCACCTTATTCCCTGGGGATCTCTCCTCCTGCCCAAAACTACCACTGCGGCAACACCTCTCACCAGACTAACACAGTTGCAACTGCTCACATAGCACAGCATGTATGTCAAGCTACCCAGACCAATACGTTCATCCTATCCTGGCAGAAAAACGTGACTATGTCTTCCCAAGGTCTTAAGCGCACACACCACACACACACACACACACACACACACACACACACACACACACACACACACACACACACACACACACACACACACACACACACACACACACACACACCCCACCACCACCACCACCACCACCACCACCACCACCACCACCATTGCCTCTTTCAAGCCAATCCAACCAGGAGATTACAATCTGGAGAAACTGTCTATTCAGCTTGTGCAAAAACTGCTTTTGCTGCATACAAGATATTGAAGCCTTTCCTCTCACCCAGGTTGTTCTATCCTAGGTGAACGATCAGAATATGGGGAAATCCCCACCCGGCCACTTCTCCGCGCAGCATCAGTAAAACAGCCTTCCATCTCATTCCTTGGTGATCTAGCAAAAAACAAAAACAAAAAAACAGTAACTCTTATTGCAAGTTTCTGCATGGTGATACTTAAGATTCCAGAAATCAATGTGTAGATAAATTTCAGAGGTGCAGATTTTAAATGGCTTTAAATTGTGGGTTTTAAATAGATTTAAATTGTAAGATTTTAAATGGATTTTAAACTAAGTTGTAATTTTTTAATGTTTTTTATGCTAGAATGTAATTGTTTTTGTTTAATTGCTCTAAGGACTGTAATAAAAATATGATGATGGTGATGACTCTTGTAAGTCTGAATGGGGCCCCCATCCTATTTATGCAGCATATACAGTAATCTGACCCAATGCACAATACTGTTCCTGTAGCTCTACACTGTCTTAGCATGAGCTGGAGAGCAAGAAGCAGAGAATTATTTGCGAGTTGTCACCCCTGGCTGATGATGAGACTTAATGTGGGCAGTTGGAAATCTGAAATATGTCGCTGCAGTGGTGACCCTGATCATGAATGAGTGAGCTACCAGTCACACTTGTAAAAACAGCTCTGACAATTGCTTTGTGTTTGAGTGAGAAGTGGTTAACTGATGAAAAAGGGAGTTAGCCTCTGTGGTTTTCCCTTGTGTGGTGTCACTTTGTGAGTGGTAATAAGTAGAGCTGGGCATGAATCTCAGTTTGAAGGTTCATGGCAGTTTGTCATTTTCTTCCCCCACTCACCAGCCAGCACACACTGCTCTTCTCCTCTTCGCACAATTGTCCAGTCACAGCGGAAGCACAGACTTCCCTTCTTTCCCTACTCTCTGGCAACTGCCCACTCAGATGAAGAGGCAAGGCAGGGATTCCTGCTGCACTGTCTTTGAGTAGGCAGCTGCTGGAGGAGGTGGAGAATGGAAGTCCGTGCTCCTGCTGTGACAATCGCACAAAGAGAAGGAGAAGAGCAGCCAGCTGGTGAGTGGAGGAGCCAGATAGTGGTGGTGGTGGTGGAAGGGAACATCGATGAACTGGAAAGAATCTCTGAACCAGGGTTCATGCCCCTCTAGTAATGAGCACAAGAGGATATCCTATAGACCATCTTGACTGCTCCCATTTGTAAGCTATATCTCATTTGACTGGTAATATTATATACTAGACCCCAAATCTCTATTTAAATCCACAGTAATTCTGAATTTGGCTTGGGAATCATTATGAATTATCTCATTTCAGTCTGACCCCAAACCTGGGGGAGCAGCTTTGGACGCCTTGGCCAATGAGTTACCTGAAGAGTGTAACTTCTGTAACCCAAGTACATTGGGGGCCAGCGTCAGTCTGCCAAGGACTGGAAAGCATGCACTTTCCTCAAGATGCGAATATTAGGTTCACATCCAGCCCCTGCAGTTCAACTCTTGGGGACTACTATTATAGTCCAGAGCACACAGAGAAAAGAGCTATATGTTTTCAAATCTCAGTGGTGTATTGGAAAACATCTCAAAGGAAGACTGATTAACAAGATCTTCTACTTCTCAAATATTGCATGTTCTATCCTGGAATATTGCACTTGACTAGATGTATATGTCCCTACGTAGAAAAATGTATGTTTTAATGACAGGAGAAGAAATATAGTCTTGCCTTTTTCCTAGCTATGCTAATGTTTTTGTGTATGACTCCATAAAAGTATCTTGGGCATGGGTGAGTACGGAGAAGTATCGAGCTATGTAAGCTGCACCCCTATTCCTTCATTCTGAAATGCAATAGCCGAGATATGGGTTAACTACAACATTACACAAGTGCAAGAGAGATGCAGGCAAGAGCTTTGAGACATTGGTTCACAAACTGTGCACCACAGTGCCCCCAGAGCACCACCAAACCGAGCCAGAGGCACCATGGAATCCCCTGAAGCGTTGGCCAGGCCAGGCTTCCCCATTCCCTTCTCCCCCCTCACCCACCCAAAGTATCATATTGGCGGAGCCATGACCAGTAAGTCAAGGGAACCATGAGTTGAAAAAGTTGGGAGCCACAGTTTTAAGAGAACGAACAATGAGACAAAACGGCAATGAGTGTTGGTGTGGCTGTACTCTGGCCAGAGTAGGATACATTGTGAGTGGTTTTGAACAGAGGTTTTGGTCTAATTTGGAGATGCTTCGGCTTGTTTATTTCCAGTTGAAGCTCACCTGAATTGAGGCAGGCTAAAAATACCATGAAAAGGAGAGAGAGAGGAACACAAATTGTGGTTGTGCGTGGGGGAGAGGGATGTTTGGAGGCTCCCACTGGTTACCAAAAGCAAAACTTGATCTTTTCCAGCAGCTTTTAAAAGCCCAGAGGGCATGTCTGTTCCGAGTTGTTCCTTCCTGGTCGACATGAAAGAGTCCCCTTTCCTGATATTCTGCCAGTGCGAAATGTTTTTGTCAGCTAATCACCTTCTTGACATGACCAAAACGCTTCCCCGAATCAGCCTAAACAGCATGTTTTATAACTCCCAATAGTTTAACACCCACTCGCTATTCTTTCCAGTGCATGAACCATAGCACAGAAATGAGTTTCAAGTAAAATGTGGCCTTATGCTCTCTTAGCTTTCACAGTTCTAGCTCTAGTTCATGGGCCAAGCCCCTAAAAGATCAGAATGCTAGAGGCTGGAGTTCTCCTTTATTTCCTCCCACTGGTATTTGCATGAATAGCTGGAAACATAAAACTTTTAGCAGCTGAACTTCTGACCGTCCAACATCCCGTACCCAGTTTTCATTGCTACTATGTTCATTCTCAAGATTCTCAAGAAAAACAAAAGCATGATAGCACCTTAAAGACCAGCAGATTTATTTCAGTATGGGCTTTTGTAGATTAAAGTCCACTTCTTCAGACACATTTGCGAAAAACACTCCTGGGAAAGTCATTTCTCTTGATGAGAGTCATAGCTAGCATAGGATTTCTGCTTAGGTCCATTTACATACATGTTCGGCTAGCTATTCTCAGATTCTTATCACTTCCTAGTGATAGTTCTTTGCCTTGAGAATGACTGAGGAAAAATAGAAATGGCATATTTGGAACCACCTCAAACAATTATCCTGGGCAGGCAAATGACGTAATACCTCTGTGGTGGGGCCGTTTGAGAAAGACAGAATAAAAATATGCCAAAGGAATACAGGCTTTGTGCCTTCTAGGTAACACAGAGTGTGGAAAACCTTTATATAAATGGTACATTCTCCCTTTTTTTGCTCAAAATGCACATGGCAAACATGGAGGGGCATCCCATTTCCTGAGTCTGATAGCTCTAACACCTGAGAGGATGAGGTGTGGATACTTGTGATGTCAAAGGGAAGGGTCCTTGTGAAGTCAGAAGCAAGCATTGGGAGGAAGAGTGGAAATGTTTCTGGGCCAGCTGGTTGCACTCACTAATAGGCATGGGAGGGAACACAAGGAAATGTGCCTAGAATCAGCTGGTGAGGTAATAATATGGCAACCCAGAACCAAGATCGCAAAAATATGTTTTCATGGTTGAGCAGGTGGTGGTAACATGTACCCAGGAATTGTAGCAACTGGAGCGTCATTGGTCCTGCTGGGTATGACATCCCACAACACACACAAATATTAAACTTCTTCATCTTCCAGTGCTGCTTGCCCTGAGATTTGTCTCCTCGCCTGGAATTCCAGAAAATACCAGCAATTCCCTAAGATGGTACCTTGAGAACTAGCAACCCAAGCAAAAGATATTTATCTGTTAATACATTCATCTCCTGCATCCTGATGGCTCAACAGTACAGTGGCCTGTTGCAGAAGATGACAAGGCTCCCGTACCTTTGCTAGTGGAGTGGAAGAGTGAATTGGTGGGTGGAGGCGATCCCCAGTGGGATGGCCAGGAGCGTTTCTCACATTTGTGCAGACAAGTACATTTCTGCAGGTGTGACTTTTACCTGCCTACAGGTACATCCTGGAGATTCCCTTTTCTCCATGGCCCTTAAAGCTGGAGGAGCTCTGCCTTCTATGGCATCGGACCATCATAGTCCACAGGAAAACATGAGCACATAGTTTTTGTCAACAACCATAGAGTAGGTGAAATGTAAGTGCAACTTCTGAGAATAACAAATGGTTCAAATACAATCCTCTTGTTCTATCTAGCCACCCTTATAATGATGGTTAGATGAGCAATAACAAATATGAATTGTTTTTAAAAATGAAGTGTGAACATGGAAAGGAAATAAAAGACAATGCTAGTAATTTGAAGAAAAATTATAACTGATATAAAAGGCAGGTTGCTGGGTACTGTAAAAATTTTAGCAGCTCGTGTGTGGGGATGCTTTAAAAATATTCTTCAATAGCACTGTTTATTTAAACTATGTGTCAGCATGGCTTAGCTATGTTATTTTTGGAGGCTGCAGAAGTATGAAAGGGAATAAAAACCAACTGTCGCCATTGATTGGAAATAATAAATTTAATTCTGGAGGGCAGAAATAACCAAAAACATGCATGCCTGTTTATCTCTGCTCGTCTGATCTTTTTCTTTGTATTATTAAATAAATCAAAACCTCTTGTGGTTCCAACCTGTAACATAAGATCTTTAAGTGCCTGACTTACACATTTGGTAATGGACACAGCGGCTGCCAGCTTTGAAGGGAAACAGCCTGATCCAAATCGCCTTTTAGATCCGTGCATGTGCACACGCCTCCCCTTGCCCATAGGCTGACCATCTACTGAATTTTTAACATTTATTAATAGGGTTGTATAGTGGCTATTTTTCTCCACCTCCTCCTTTCGCCCCTTAATTTATCCACTTCCTCAAGACTGAAAGTTAAGGTTTGTGTCGTTCTTTCAATTTTTTTTTATTTTCTACAAAACGTTACCTACCATTGCTGAACATCTTCTCAAGCTAGTAGCACAACTCAGCCAAACAGGCTTTCGTGGAATTTTGGTGTCGCAGGGCTGTAAACAGATCTTACAGGGGAACAGGAAAACTCCCATCTGTGAAAGACAACCATTCTTGGGTCCAAATAGCCTGGAGGACTACTTTTTATCAGAACTATTACATGCTCTCAATGCCAGTAAAACAAGAGTTTCTTACCTCACAATATGGTTACATCACAATACCATGCAAGGATTGTCCTACAGGGAGGAGAGTCCAGGCTGGTAAAAGATCTGAAGACTAAGTCCTATGAGGAAAAACTGGGGGGATTTGTATGTTTTGCTTTGAGAAAAGAAGACTTGAGAGTGCCCTGTCCCACTACCAAAAAACAAACAAACAAACAAACAAACAAAACCCTATTTAAACTGTTTAGCATGGTTTTGCACCAATTTAAATTTGGGCATTTATACAAGGTACGTGCACATGTAGATTAATTTGGAAGTGGATCAGTATATGTGTGTGTGTGTGTGTGTGTGTGTGTGTGTGAGAGAGAGAGAGAGAGAGAGAGAGAGAGAGAGAGAGAGAGAGAGAGAGAGAGAGAGAGAGAGAGAGAGAGTTATTTTATTCTGTTCATTTTAATGCAGATGTGGAATTGTGGGCAAGATGTAAGACATGGGAAGAGTAAGAGTGACCCCCCCCTCAAATATCTTTAGAGGAGGGAAAAAATAGAGAAGTTGGAAGAGATAGAAGAAATCATAACAAAGATGAAAGGGTGGAGAGTTGAAAAAGAATAGTTTTTATGAAATATGGGACAGATTCTTGGAATATGTATTAACAAAAGGAAAGGGGAAAGCTCCAAATCAAGAATCAATGCAGTTCTGGAGAAGAGAACAATAAAAGAAGAGGAAGAATATAGATGGAAGAAGAAGATTCCCCTACGGTCGTGGGGAACACAGTTATATTGTATTTTGATTTGTGTATTTTATTTTTTATGTGTATGTTTTAGATAATTTTTTTTTAAAAAATTAAAAAAACAAAGATGAAAGGGTTTGGGAAAGGAGGAGGAGGAGCCAAAAAAGTGAGTTTAAAAGGAGGTAGATGTTTTCCTGACCTCAGAGGAAGAAGAGGGCTCAGGGGAAACAAGAAACGTAGTGGTATTGGAAGAAGAATGGATAGAAGGGGAAGGAGAAAGAGAAGCTACTTACCTGTAACTCTGGTTATTCAAGTGGTCATCTGTGAATTCACACTAGTGGGTTTAATCTGTGCTTGCACAGAGGTCTCTGGAATGTTCTAAAGCTTCTATGCTACATTCGTGAAAGACCGCCCCCCTAGCCCACAAGGTCCACCCACCCTCACATTTACCTCAGTTCCAAGGTTTGTCCGCTGCTGCATCAAAGGATACAGGAGTGATGGACAGAGGGGAGGACAGGCGGGAAGTGTGAATTCACAGATGACTACTCAAAGAACCAGAGTTGCAGGTAACCTCTCTTTCTTCTTCGTGGTCTCTGTGAATGCACACTAATGGGTGATTGACCAGCTTACCTTAAAGGTGGAGGTCTGTCACGGAAGAAATGAAGAAAGTCCAGCTCCAGCAGAGGTATCATCATCCCTGGCTCAAAACATCTAGGAGAGGTGTCATCATCTCCGGCTCAAAATCTATAAGAGAGGTGTCATCATCTCTGGCTTAAAACCTCTAGGCGAGATATCATCATATTTGGTTCAAAGCCTAGGTTTGTGTCCTGGAATAACACATCAGGTATTAGGCAAATGGCAGTTTGAAATAGCCATGGACAGGAGTTTGTGTATGTACACTGCTGATGAAGCTGTGTCCATTGTCAAACAGAAATCAGTACCAAAAGATGAGTTGCCTGTTATGTCGGAATACCAAATGACAGCAGTAAATAATCCACTAGAAGATTGAGTTATGCCTCATCGTAAATCGAGTCCATAAAATGTGTCCTTCTTAAAATGTGGCATGATCTTATTAATTAATAGTTGGGCATGGCGGAAGAACATTAAGCATGTAGGTTAATAGATGGGAATTTCATCTTTATATTGGCCTTCGTGGTGGCTGCTAATGAGGGATTGATAGTTTCTGAAACCATACCCGGTTGGACGTCATATGTCTTTGGGGTATGGTATAGTGTTTGGTAGGGAAGGTTAGAGAAGAAGGCTGCATCAAAGAGCCAATTGAAAGGATTTCTCTCTCTCTCTCTCCCTCTTTCAATTCTGCAAATTTGTTAAACTGAAGTAATGAGGCATAGAAGTAGCTAGAATAGCCGGACCTGGCATATGGTGTGATGAGGCTTGATGATAACATTTCTTGTAGAACCATCAATCCATGTTGACATGATGGGCTATGCTTAATGTGGGCAGGAACTGTTTCATAGAAAGGGTCATCTTTGGATGACGGCATAGAACAGTGGAGTTGTGTTTTGCTTGGTTGTCGGTTTGAAAATTCCTTAAGAAGGAATAAGCTCTTCCCAATTATGGATAGCATAGGGGAAGAAGTGCTACTCATTAGGATTTAGGCAATGATGTGATGGTAATAGACCTGGATCTTAAAATGTCTTGATTGTTAGTTACGTAGGCGATGTCTTAAGACATCAGTGTCTTAAGACAACGTAGGCGATGTCTTAATTTTCCTGGATCCATATCTCATCAGGTTGCAATGGTGTACCAGGCGATTTGCATACGCTGTAGAAGATAAGCCGCATAAGCGGTTGTGATAGAATTATAATGTATTCTGTCAGCGTAGTGGAATTTGAGGAATGATGAAAGATCATTCAGTAGTTGACAAAATTGAGATCGCGGAGTGAACAGTAATTATTCAATTTTGAATAAAGTGTAGTATAGTGACCTTTTTTGTAAGATTCATTAAATGTTATATGTCTAGTGTCTTTAGTCGGTGTACTGGGAAGTACTCCAGGAATCATATTGTGTTTAGGATGAAAGACGTAGTTCTTGTTTGAGGGGTAAAGAGAATATACATATGTGAATAATGTAATCAGGATTAATCTTCTCTCCTTTTCTTTAGGTATATGTGATTTGATGATGATTATTGATGAAATGAAAGGTAAGTAGAATATCAGTGTTGATTGAAGGAGGAGATGGTTGAGTACAAGGGATTTGTTGTGTTTTTGCTTTGTTTCCAAGTATAGTGGTGCCCCGCATGATGATGATAATCTGTTCTGTTAAAATTGCTGTACAGCGAAATCGTCGTCATGTGAAAAGAGTTTCCCCACTGAAATGCATTGAAAGCACGTTAATGCGTTCCAATAGGGAAATTGCCTCGTCATCCAGTGAAGATCCTCCATAGGGCAGCCATTTTGCAAGCACCGATCAGATGTTTTTAATTGCTGTCTTCCGAAGCAGGGGTCCAGAAAACAGCGGGAGGCCATTTTGTGAAGCCGACGATCAGCTGTAAAGATCGTCGTTTTGCGATTAAACGGCCCACGAAGCACGGACCAAGTCTCGTCAAGTGGAATTCCCCCATTGAAATGCCTGTTTTGCGAATCGCTATAGCGATCACAAAAAGGCATCGTCCTGTGGTTTCATCGTTCTGCGGGGTCATCATCATGCGGGGCACCACTGTACCTGGAAGACTGTTTTGCATGTGGTCTTGGTCACTGGTTCTTAACCTTGGGTTACTCAGGAGTTTTGGACTGCAACTCCCAGAAGCCTTCACCACCAACTGTGCTGGCTGGGGTTTCTGGGAGTTGCAGTTCAAAAACATCCAAGTAACAAAGGTTAAGAACCACTGGTCTTGGTGATGTTTGCCAAGACTGAGGTGGGAAAGTTAGTTGATTTGAGTATTTGTATCATAATATGCCTTGTATTGTTGGTAACTGTATGGACGACGCCACTGCGGTTGCTGGAATGGTTGTTAAATTTATATGACTGTTGGTAGTTAAATGATTTGGCTGTTTTCTTTAATTTTTGTAGATTTTTCAGAATTCTGTCTGTCTTTTGGTCAAAGAGACCAGAGCCATCAAAGGGTAAGTCCTCTATTCTTATTTTGATGTTCTCTGGAATGTGGGTAGATCTCAGCCATGCATACCTTTTTAATGCCACTGCAGACACCAACTGTTGGAAGAAGCTTCAATGATGTGTCTTGCTGTAAGACTCTCTTGACGAGCGAGGGCCATTGTTTCTTGGTGAAAGGCAAGGCCTCTTGCTTTGTATTCGCCCGTGGCAGATTGTAGAGATGGAATTGTTCCACAAGTAGCGGTGGTACGCTCCCATAGCTGTGATATAATTTGTAGCTCGGAGGACAAAGGAAGCTAGGGAATAGATTGTACATCCTGCTATGTCGAGTTTCCTGCCTTCTTTGTTATTTGGTGTCATGCTGGATTGCTTGCGTGTCTTGCTCTGAGCGGCGTCAATTAGTGAATTTGAAGGTGGATGCTTAAATAGAAACGTGGTATTGTCGCCATGTGTCCTGTAAAGATTGCCTAGTCTTTTGGACATTTGTGATGCTGAGGATGGTTTTAACCATGTCTGTTTAGTGCAGGGGTCAGGGAACTTTTTTACCTTTTACCCCCCCCCCCCCCAAAATTTATATATGCCAACATTACTCCCTTGATTTGAAAAGAAAGAAATCATACATTATTTGAATTCAAAATCTTATTGAATCTACACAGGCTGTGTACCGAACTAGCAGGATATATCATCAGTATCAATGGCTGCCAGGCTATATACTGAACTAGCAGGACGCACCAAATTTAATAAAGATGTACACTATTTTTGCTGGAACACATTGCACACCAGCCATGGAGTGGTATAGGGAGTAGTAAGGTGTCCAACGTGCCTAACAAGTTGCATTAAATTTTTGCTAGCTCTCAGAGGATTTAATCATCATCAATGGCTGCCAATGTGGTGCTAGCAATGACGTGCTTGCTAGAGACAGCCAAGGCAGAGTTGGGGGGGTGGGCTTTTCCTACCACTTTAATCATTCTGTGTGTGGTGTGCAAAAATGAACAAACCAGGCTAAAAGTCATGTCACCCACCCGGGTGCCACAGCCCAACATCAAAGGACCAGTGCGCTATTTTTTTATCATCATCAATGGAAAACTCAGCAGTGGCCAGAGGATTGGAAAAGATCAGTCTATATCCCAATCCCAAAGAAGGGCAGTGCCAAAGAATGCTCCTACTGTATAATTGCACTCATTTCACACGCTAGCAAGGTTATGCTCAAAATTCTACAAGGTAGGCTTCAGCAGTATGTGGACCGAGAACTCCCAGAAGTACAAGCTGGGTTTTGAAGGGGCAGAGGAGCTAGAGACCAAATTGCTAACATGCACTGGATTATGGAGAAAGCCTGAGAGTTCCAGAACAACATCTACTTCTGCTTCATTGACAACTGTGTGGACCCCAACAAACTATGGCAAGTTCTTAAAGAAATGGGAGTGCCTGACCACCTTATCTATCTCCTGGGAAATCTATATGTGGGACAGGAAGCAACAGTTAGAACTTGAAATGGAACAACTGATTGGTTCAAAATTGGGAAAGGATGGTGGTATTAGAACATTGTCAGAGGACACAATAAACAGTAGTCAGGTCTTGTAGAGACGACTCTTGAGGAAAGGTCTTATCTGCTTTTTTGTGCTTTTTTGATTCAGAGGTTTTTGATACCAAGGGTGTTTTAGGTGTAGGTACCGAGATGTTTCGATTCAGTGGTTTTGAATTTGATTTTTGAGTAGTCTTAGATTTGGTATTAGAAGAAACTGTCGAAGGTGCTGGTGATTGGATGGTAGGTTGTCCTCCGTGAGGCGAGGCCATAATCTGAGGTTTGAGGGATTTTTTTTTCCAGAGAAAGGATTTGAGTCTCTGTTGTCTGAGTTTCAGAGCTTGTTTTGTAAATTTTTTACAAAACTGGCAAGATGCTGTTTGGTGAGATTCCCCTAAACAGAAAAGGCAGATATTGTGTCCGTCTGTAAGCGGAATTTTGTGCACTTTTTGAAGGTGGGACGGGTTTTGTGCACTTTTTGAAGGTGGGATGGGTTGCCATAAATGGCGGGAGGTAAAAGAAAAAGGGGGAAAGGGGGGGGAGTCCAAATAATGTACTTATCTTTGATAAATGTAAAGGAAATACAAAAATAAAATGGTCCTAATGTTCTTCTATAGAAGCTAAGACGAACGCAGCATCTCGATTGGAGAGAGACCTCATGTGGTGGCGACAAAAAGGAACTGAGGTAAATGTGAGGGCAGGCGGACCTCGTGGGCTAGGGGGACGGTCCTTCACGAACGTAGCATAGAAGCTTTAGAACATTCCGGAGACCTCTGCGCAAGTGCAGATTAAACCTATTAGTGTGCATTTACAGAGACCATGAAGAAGAACTGTGAGTATTCCAAATCCCACAGAAAGGGATAGGTGCTGAAAGTCGAGACTTGAAAGAGACTGAGAAGAAGTTGAAAGAAGGGAAACCGATAATTGAGGGACTGGGACCAGAAGAATGGACAGTCTTGGTATACCCATGAGGACGAGGTTCCTGGAAGAGGGTGATTCGTCCGGGGCCAGTCCAACCTCACGAGAAACCCCCCGAGGGAGAGTGTTCACATCATCCTTGCTGTGGGACAACCTGTGCAGTAAGGAGTGGATGTCTGAGAAGACTGACAGATCAGGAGCGTTTTGGTCAGTCCTTCTGGTAAAAAGAGACACTTACGAAAAGACGTTGCCCTTGTTGTGGGCTGACTTACCAATTAATAATGAACCTACGGATCCTGTAGAAGTTGTTATTGAAAAACCTGATGACTTTGTTAATAAAAGTTTGTTCAAAGAATCTCCTCTCTTGTCGTTTCCCGCCAAAAACAAGGAACTGTCAGACTTTGACAAACAACCCGATCACAGGAATCGATAAGAAACAATATACCGTATTTTTCGCACCATAAGACACACTTTCCCCCCACAAAACAGGGGGGCGGAAAGTCTGCGCATCTTATGGAGCGAAGAAAACGGATTATATTTTCCTGTTTTCTTCTCCTAAAAAATTGGTGCGTCTTATGGAAAGGTGTGTCTTATGGAGCGAAAAATACGGTAATACCCATCTTCAAATGTTTGAAAAGGTGTCACATGGAAGATGGAGCAAGCTTGTTGTTATGTAGCTCCAGAAGTAGGACCTGAAATGACACATATAAGCTGCCCATATAGAATAAGCTCAGCAGAAGCAAGAAAGTTTGCCAAAATTTGGTATGGAAAACAGCTAATGCAAAAATTATTAACAAAAGTCTTCATGTTGAATTATCAGCCCCACTGGAAATATGGGGCGGGGGGTTTAAGGGGTAGGAAAGGTAGTAAATTGTGTACCATCCAACTTTTATCCTCCCAACATTAGATATTTTAAAGCTCTAGCCATTCCCTTTCCTGTATCAACTTTCTATAAGGAGAAACATCTGCACACCAGATTAACATAACATCAGGGCAAACATGAAACCAAGTGTCCGGTTGTTTCTGCAATACATTTCTGTTCCAAATCTAGCTAATGTATTTACTATATGATGCAGATAGTCTTTAAAATAGGCAATTGAACCAAACCTGAAGCCAGAAGGCCAAAGGCAGCTCAAAGTGATAAAACCTAACTGACTCTAACGTCTCGTTTGGCCTACATGTGAATGAAACTGGACCCCGAATGAACATGCAAACATAACTGAGAGCCTGGCTCCTGATCTAGCCGAAGAGAGACAGTCAAAATTGACAAAGAGAGGAGGTCTGGGCCAGCAGTGTTCTATTGTCTCCTTCATTTATCTTGATTCAAATGTATGACTCTGATGAGGAAAAGGTCAACCAATTCGAACAGTGTACTCGTTTCAAATTTCTGAATACATATATTCCAGAAAACAGGTTAGGAACAGAGCGAAATGGTTTGCAGCCAGAAGTAAAATAGCAGATTGCAACTCTATTCCTCTTCCACTTTGCAGTCAGGGTGTATTCTTAATTATAATCATGTGTCGTCAAGTCGATTCTGACTTTTCAGGGTTTTCCATGTAGAAGTTGTTTGCCATTGCCTTCTTCTGGGGGCCCCCTGAGATTGTGCAGCATGCCCAAGGCCACTTAGACGGGCTCTTCTCTCAGGAGACACAGTGGGGAATTGAACTCCCAACCTTTGGCTCCACAGTCAGATACCTAAACCACTGAACTGTCCAGCCAGCACAATACCTATATCAGTTGTGTTATTTTGGAACCAGTAGCAGCGAAACCCACCTTATCTGCTTGCAAAAATATAACCACAATAAATTAAATTGTTAAATAACATGGCAACTTCCCTTTTCTTTTTTACATTAACGGGAAGCAAGGCCAGAGAAGACCAGTCTCTGAAGTAAGTCCTACTCCAAGTCAGCGCATTGTAGGTATCTGTAGATGTGTGCTTGTGGGCTGACGATCCCAGAATTTTGCTAGGGAAATTCTGGGAATTGCAGTCCAAAAACACAAAAATGCACGCCCTATTGGTCACATCCACAGGTACAGTCAGATGTCTGCCTTGGTGGTCCATCTATGGATTCAAATGCTAGAGGAGCCACCACTGGATTGGGCCCATACAGAATTTGGCACACAAGTGAACATACACTGTTACTGCCATGTAGCTTACCAGCACTTTAATTTTGCAAGCCATCATGCAGAGTGCATGAAGGATTCTGAATATGTACCAGCATGAGACATCTGCTGTCTGATAATTCCTGTCTTATCCAAGAATGCTCAGGACTGAGATGTAATCAGACTTGCCGTGCTTTGCCGAAGAACAGAATATTGGAGGCTGGCCAATAACAATCCAGTACAGAATGGTGGGGGTTCAGGGAGACGTTCTTCAACAGCACTCTTACCACTGCCTCTTTTTAGGCATGTTGGAACCTTGCCTTCTTGAAGAGGAGCCACCATTCCCCTTACTCCCTTGACCAGCCTACTCCCCCAGGTTGCTTCAATGAGCCAGGAAGGCCAGTGGATGTGGGCAGCTCTCATCTCTGCAAGGATCCTTTCCATAACAGCAAGCTGCGCAAGCTGGAGCCTGTCCCCTGTCACGGGAAAGTTATATCCATGGGGACTATGCCAACTACAGCATATAGGTCAGAAGAGCTCTAAATGATTTTTTTTTAAATCTGCAAAGTGCTGTGTAAATTGTTGACTGTGGTCTCAATTCTCCTCCTGCGAGCCAAGGCATTAAAAGCTTGTGAAACAGTTGGAAAACGCACTTGACAACTCTGAGCAGACACAATGCTAGCAAAGAAGCCTGATTTCTTTCTTCCCAGAGCCACCACAGCACTGGAAGTAGTGGGGGACTCAGGATGAGGCGCTATTCCCTGCATTCAACCAGATCTACTCCCAGTTTCCTGCCTTTGTTATCCTAGTCACTGTACTCTTGATTTCTATAATCAATAGAATAATTACAGATGCCCATCCATGCACGTATTATGGAAAAATTAACCTCCTCATACCAGCAGAATTTTTCTGTATTGGAGATTCATATGTGGCTACCCTGCCCCTAAAGCCCCAAACAGATCGGAAGTACAGTAAAGTATTTCAGAAGCTACCTCCTGAAAAATTACGTGGGTCTCTGGGGCTGCTGCCTGTACCTTCCTCTCATTGGTTGCGAGTGGCTCTAGATAGTGCCTATTAAGTCACAATTCAGAGCCTGATATGACTTTCCCTGAGAGGAATATCTGGCTCTTTGACTTTAGACAAGCAGCAATAAGTTTGTTTAATTAAGTCTTTAAGGAACATTCTCCTGAAGAGTTTTACAGCTGCTACTGCTTTTAACCTGGCTGTAAAAAGTTGTCGATTATTTGAATGATTGTTCACTGTTAATTGCTGTCTGCTTAGTACTTTGGTTATGTTTTTGATCAAGGAAAGTGGGCAGAAATACCAGAAACCAATAATATAAGGTCTGTGAGAACGGTAACTTCAAATGCCCACAAGGACTTTTTTAAATGGTACATGGAATGTAAATCAAGTGTGTTTTATGCATTTCCTCAAAATGAAGTTTCTTCCTGAAGCACTGCCATGAAAATGTTCCAAATGAATTCAGAGTTAGCCAAGCCCAAATATCTGTGGTTGTTCCAACAAGCTCATATTTCAGATAGAAATGATTAAATCTTGCCCAGGAGTTTCCATCAACCAATGCTTTTAAAACAGAATCTTGAGCAGTCAGCTGTGTGCTATAAAAGGTGCGATTTCAGAGCACACCTGAAACCAAATTATATCCTACAGTCACTTGCCATATCCCCATCTATCCTGTTCCTTATTTCTCACTGTATGCCAAAACAAATACACCATGGACAGAAGACTCCTCTTGTTCAAATGCCCAACCAAGCAATGGTGGAAAATGAAACTAGGTAGCAAAGGAATTGTGGGTGGAAGCCACTTGGCGATCATTCAGTGATAAGGGCTCAGCATTATCCAAAATATAATTTGGCCCTCTGCTAGAAAGTGTGGATATAATTAGGGAGGGCTATTCTCCTGGAAGTATCCCTAGTGGAAGGCAATTAAGAGCTCATACAATAGTTAAACTGTAAAATGAACCTGTGCCTTTACCATTTTTTATATTCAGTTTGGGCTATTTTCCTGTTAAACAGCTGGTTGGAAGCACATAAAACTCTGCTCCGTCCTATTTCCCTTTGATTTCCTTCCTGCCTAAGGATACTGTTCTGCAAGAGACCTGATTAAGTTTGATTCTTTGACCATATCTGAAATGTTCTGATCTCAAAGTAATGTGTTCCTTAGAGCAAAAGTGTTTGAGTACGCTAGTTAGTGTGCTATGTGCTATCAAGCTGGAACTAATTTATAGTGATCCTAATAGGGGGTTTCAAGGAAAGTGAGATATTTTAGGAGTGGTTTTACCAATTCCACTCCTCCAGTCTGTATCCATGGATGAGTAGGGGATCCAAACACGGGTCTCCAGAATACTAGTCCATCACTCTATCCATTACACCACACTGAATACCTTTAAGTATGCTAGCCCACCAATATTCATTAAATATATTCCAGACAATAAGGGCACCCAAGGAATGGATTCAACAATGGGAGATACCACTGTAATCAAATCCAGGTCCCACTTTTGAGGAAGTTGGCATGTAGCAGATATTTGGGAAAAGCTGGGCAAAATACTGAAGCCTAACAGAGCCCTGAATTTAGTTAAAGCCCAAGAAAGGCAGAATGTTCTGCACAGGAGGGTTAAGTATACCCAGTTAGCAACTTTGTGGATGGCATTTATCTGGCCTGTTCTGGCATGACGTTGCTTAAATGCACACGGTATGCTAAAAGGAATGTACTGTAATTTGTCAAGCAACAAAAATTAATTTTGAGAGCAGAAGAACCCAGTAGGTTGGATTCAGATGTAATCACAGCCGTATAAAAATCAAGCCACTTTGTTCCCTTAACTTCAATCGGACTACTCTAAGAATAACTATATCTGGCTCCAGGCTATCATGTTCTGTCATTAAAGGCCAAATCAATAGCCAAAATTCTTGCTGCTTAGTGTAAAAAACCACATTAGCGTAGGCCCACTGAATCAACAGGGATGTGGTGACTCCCCATTAGGCCTCTCTAACTACAACTTACTTTAGCTTAGTAAGTCACAGAGTGGGTCTGTAGGGTCACAAAATGAGAAGGCTGATAGGCTAGGTGATCAACAGATAACTAGGATAGCAAATAGTCTTAGAAGTTAAAGAAGTCAGCCACACGCACACAAGGATGTCTGAAAGCAGTGCTCCTGATGGGCGAGTAGATCTTTCACACCCCCAGGAGGACTCTCTTTTATTAACCTTACAACCTCACAGATAGTTGACAGAGGTCAGATAGGACAATGGTTACATCATGCCATTATGATTGGCTCAAATAAAGGCTTTGAAGTTAGATGGGATATAAATAGAATAAATAAATAAAATAAAATATGAGAAAGAGGAAGAATGTGTAGCCACGCCTTTCAGAAGCAGCCGCATCTTGCTAGGAGAGTATGCCCTCACTACAACAACAATGTGGCTTAGCAACCTCGGGGAGGGCACTCTAACATGGGTCCATTTGAATCAATGGAACTTATGATGAGTTCATTGCCCATCGATTCAATGAGCCTATTCTAATGCAATTTACTATGCTAACAAGATTTTGGGCATGGTTGTACAAAGCATGTTTTTAGCAATCTTAATATACAGTGGTGCCTCGCTTAACGGGTGCCGCGTTTAACGACGAATCTGCATAGCGATGTGGATTTTGCGATCGCAAAAGCGATGTTCCCTATAGGGAAAAATCGCTTTGCAATGATGGCTTCCCCCCCATCATCCCAAACACCCCATTTTTGCACAGCTGATCGGCGGGGCCAGGGATCTTAGCAAAGGCCCCCCATCAGCTGTGCGAAAACGGGGCATTTGCGATGAGGGGGGAAGCGATCGTCCCAGAAAAGAGCCAGGAGCCATCTTCTCCGCTCCAGCACCTCCCCCTCCCCGCCTTACAGCTGATCCGCGCTGCTCTTAGAAGCTTGCCCAGCAGGTAAATAGGCAGTGGAAATGCACTGGGGAAGCCTCTGAAAGCAGCGCTTTGCTAGGGTGGGGGTGGGTGGGGGTGTGGCAAGGGCAGGCCCGCCACCCCCGCGCCCCCGTGGCAAAGTGGGGCTTTCAGAGGTGCATTTTCACTGCTGAAAAAGCCCCAGGAGACGTCTGAAAGCGGCGTGAGGGGGGCTCTGGGGGGCGGGCCTGCCACCCACCCCCACCCCGGCAAAGCGCCGCTTTCAGAAGCCTCCTGGGGCTTTTTCAGCAGTGAAAATGCACCTCTGAAAGCCCCGCTTTGCTGCAGGGGGGCACTTGGGGTGGCGGGCCTGCCCCTGCCACACCCCCACCCAGGCAAAGTGCCGCTTTCAGAGGCTTCCCCAGTGCATTTCCACTGCCTATTTACCTGCTGGGCAAGCTTCTAAGAGCGGCGCGGATCAGCTGTAAGGCAGGGAGAGGGAGGGGCTAGAGCGGAGAAGACGGCAAAATGGCTGCCTGCTGTGTTTCTGCCCTGATTCCTCGCTTACCGGGCAGCGAAAATGGTGGCCATATGGAGGATTTTTGCATAAAGGTGAGTTTTGTCCCCATAGGAACACATTAAACAGAGTTTAATGCGTTCCTATGGGGTTCCCCCCCCCCCGCATAGCGATGTTTCCGAATAGCGACATTAATCCTGAAACGGATTAACGTTGCTATGCGGGGCACCACTGTATTTGTTAAAATGAATGAATAAATAAATTGTTGCCAGAAAATGGAGATTTTCATCAGGGTTGTAAGTGCACAGAAAAGGAAATTTAGACTTTCTTTCCTGTCTGCTGTGCTCCCTACCCCCAATACGCTCAACCCCAAAAAGGAATAGCATGGTAAAGGAGAAAAGGGCTAAATCTTTATTCCCTACAGGCAAGGAAGATTAAGCCCCCCCTGCATGGACTAGTAAGCTGTTTTAAAATCTCAATATGATTCTTGAAGATATGGTATGCACCACATTTGGCCCTAAATCACAGAAAACTCAACCCTCATGTGTGGTTTGAGAAGGAATAACACATGAAAAACCTAGCAAAAACACCCTAGAAATTTCAGCCTTGTGTACCCCAGTTCTAAGTGCCTTCTTTGATTATGACTTTGTGGTATGGGAAGAGAGATCACTACAAGCAGTAAGCCATACCTGTTTTGTTAGGATATGAAAATAATACCTGCTTCCCATTAGCTGAGGAGGTAGAAGGAGCAAACCAAATAGGCAGAAGGATGGTATGGCCTGTATCTTTTGGTTGGCTGCCAACTTGTTCGGTGGATTCAATTGCCAATTAAAGGTTGCAGAACAATCAGGTCCCTTCAGTGGAGACAAGCACCTGGCAAATCCCCACAAAGAGAAAAATACCGTAACTGGCTAAATTTGGAGAAGGTATTTAGTTTCTTTTGCATCTACCTGATTTCATATTGCATCACGAGCCATTAACCCATCCTTGCAGAATGGCATGCTTATAATATACTCTACCTACGTAATATGTATGTCAGTGAGCCACAGAGATTGTTATGTCTATGCATATAGAAGAACTCTCTTTGTGGGCACAGTTGTGCAGCAATTCAGGAACATGGCTATGAGTAGGTATATTTATTTTATCACACTGTACTTTTACCAATCGGTATTAACATTCAAAAAGCTAGAAAAAAGTCTGAATAGTGCTGAATTTTAAGCCAAAAAAAAAAAATCACAGATGGTCTGACTTATTCAACTTTAAATAATTGGCATCTGCCCTGATTTTTCATATACTTATTAAATCAGTACAAAAAAGAGAAACATTTAAAATTTATTTATAAACATTTAATGCTGGTTAGTAAGTATGAAAAGACTGGAGACACTTTTTGTCTAAACAGCAGAGGGTGGTTTTGGCTTTCATATTTACCATTACCTGTAGATCTAAAGTTGCGGCTTATTCCATAGAAAAAGACGGGTTACTTACCTGTAACCATGGTTCTTCAAGTGGTCATTCTGTGAATTCACACATAAAGGGTTAACCAGCGCCAGCGTAGGTCTCTTCGGAATGTTCCAGAGCTCTGAAAAAGAAACATAGTTAGGGCTGCCTATACTGCGCATGCTCCGCCCACCCAAGCCTCAGTTCCGTTTATCCGCCACAGATAAGTAATCAATGCTCGCAAAAGCAGTGACGGATAGCGGGGAGGTCGGGTGGGTTGTGTGAATTCACAGAATGACCACTTGAAGAACCATGGTTACAGGTAAGTAACCCGTCTTTCTTCAGCGTGGTCTTCTGTGAATACACACATAAAGGGTGACTAGCAAGCTATCTTACCGGAGGGAGGGCCGTCACTGAAGGGCAGATGACAGCACAGCTCTCCCAAATCTCGTTTCCTGTTTGGCCCTGAGATCCAGACGATAATGTGAGATAAACGTGGATACTCGGGACCATGTAGCAGTCCTGCATATATCTGACAAGTCCACACCACGAAGCAAAGCCGCTGAAGAAGACACAGCTCTCGTGGAGTGAGCCCGGAGACCATCTGGAGGTGTTCGATGTTGAAGGTCGTAGGCCAAGGAGATAACCGAAACCAACCATCTAGAGAGCGAAGAGGAGGAAGCTGGAAGACCCTTCTTTTGACCGTAGAAACACAAAAAGAGTTTGGGTGATAGACGAAAGTCCTCGGTCCGAGAAACATAGAAAGAAAGAGCACGCCTGACATCCAGAGAGTGGAGCATGCGCTCAGTGTCATTAGATGGTGAAGAGAACAAAGTTGGCAGAATGAGTGGCTGATTTACATGAAAGTCAGAAACCACCTTAGGCAGAAAGGAGACATCTGTATGAAGGATGACCTTGTCATGATAGAACTGTAGAAAAGGTTGATCAGCTCTAAGTGCGGCAAGCTCACTGGCCCTCCTAGCCGAAGTAATCGCGACCAAAAACAACACTTTGAAGGATAACATCTTCAGATCACAGGTAGCAAGTGGCTCGAAAGGTGGCCGCATCAGAGCTTGAAGGACCAAGTGGAGAGACCATTGTGGGACTGGCCGTTTGACTGGAGGCCTGGCGTGTGCAACCCCTTTAAGGAAAGTTTTGACAGTGGGGTGCGAAAACAGACGAGATGCCGAAGATCCCGTGGGTTGAAAGGACACGATGGCAGCAACATAAACTTTGAGAGTGGACACAGATAAGTGAAAGTCGAACAGGTAACGCAAAAATTGCAACAGAGCCGAAAGGGAGGTAGGCGATGAAGGTAGACCCCTTTCGGAAGTGAATTTCAGGAAGCTCTTCCATTTGTAGCCATATAACAAGGAAGTAGAGTCCTTTCTTGACTTATCTAAAATCTCTTTGATTTCGGGCATATTCTCCACGCTGTGAGATGAATTGTGTCGATATCGGGGTGGAGAATCTTCCCCGCATCCTGAGAAAGGAGGTCTGGAAGAGAGGGGAGCTTGATGTAGTCCGATGAGAGTGTGAGCAGAGTGGGAAACCACGGCTGGCGTGGCCAGAAGGGCGCTATGAGAATCGCAGGGACAGGATCGTGAGAAAGCTTCACTATTGTCCTGTGAACAACGGGAATGGGGGGAAAAGGTAAAGAAGGCCCATTCTCCAAGAGATCATGAAAGCATCCCCTTCCGAGTGCAGACCCCGTCCCGCTTTGGAGGCGTAACGAGGGCACTTCTTGTTGCGCTCCGTCGCAAAAACATCCAAGACCGGAGTACCCCAACAATGGCATAGATGAAGGAACACTGAAGGGTTGAGTTCCCATTCGTGCATCTGACTGCTGCGACGGCTGAGCTCGTCCGCCCGCGAGTTGTCTTCTGTGGACACATGAATGGCTCGAAGAAAAATGTGGTGACGATAACACCATTCCCAGAGAGTTACTGTTAGAAACAGCAGGGAGTGAGAGCGGGTACCCCCTTGTTTGTTGAGGTAGTACATGGCCGTCGTGTTGTCTGTGACAACCTGAACACCACGGCCATGTACTAGTGGAAAGAAGGCTCTCAAGGCTTTGATGATCGCTAGTACTTCTAGTAGGTTGATGTGGAACAGACGCTCCTGGTGCGACCATAGAGCATGAACAGAATGACGGCCGCAATGGGCTCCCCACCCTGTGGGGCTCGCATCCGAGGTGACTTGAACAGTCAATTTGAGAGGCCGAAAGGGGCGACCTACTTGCAAATGAGGGGCGTAGGTCCACCATTGAAGTTGTCGGGAGAGTTCCGGGGTGACTCTGAGACGCTTGTGTTGAGGATCTCGCAAGGGATTGAATAGGGATAGTAGCCAAACCTGAAGAGACCTGAGTTTCAGCCTGGCATGAGAAAGACAGGGGGTCGTTGATGACATCAGGCCCAGAAGGTGCTGAGCGTGTGCGGCAGACACCTTTGCCCCCGGCTTGAACTTTTTTACAGCCTTGCGGATCTTTTGTATGCGGTTTCGCGGAAGAAAAATCCGGCCTTTGGAGGCATCTAGTTTTGCCCCGATGTAGTGGATGATCTTGGAGGGACTGAGGTGGGATTTCTTGTAATTCACAGTAAGGCCCAGACTGTGTAGCACTTGAAGGGTGTAGTTGGTGTTTCTTGCGGCTTGACGTTTTGATGATGCGACGAGTAACCAATCGTCGATGTACGGAAACACCTGCACGCCGTGCAGCCTTAGAAACGCTGCAACAGGCGCCATACATTTTGTAAAAGTACGGGGAGCTGTAGCCAAACCGAAGGGAAGGGCGAGGAACTGGTAAATAACATCTTGGAAAATGAACCTGAGAAATTTGCGATGAGCGGGATGAATGGTAATATGAAAGTAAGCGTCCTTTAGGTCTATGACGGTGAACCAGTTTTTTCTTTTTAGGAGGTGGATGATGGATTCCAACGTCACCATGCGGAAGCGACGGGTGTGCAGGTAAGTGTTGAGAAGCCTGAGATCCAGAATGGGGCGTATGCCTCCTCCTTTTTTGGGAACGGCGAAATATCTGGAATAGAAGCCGTTTGAGATGTCTCTTGCAGGGACGCGTTGGATAGCATCTTTCTCCAATAACGAATTTACCTCTTCTTGTAGGGAGGAGTCGAAAGAAGTAAATTCTAAATGACCCAAAGGAGGGTGGTCGAGAAATTCCAGTCTGTAACCAGAGGAGATTATATCCAGAACCCAGGAATCGTTTGTGATGGCGGACCAGTTTGAGAAGAACGGTTGGAGCCTTGTATCGGGGCCGAGAAAGGAGGAAGTCGGAGGTAAGTCAAAGAAAATGTTTTTGTTTCTTGGCAGGTGGTTTGTACGATTGGCGTCGTTGAGAAGGCTGGTTACGGTAAGTCTGCGAGGTGGTGGGAGCGGACGTTACCCTGGATTGAGACTGATTTTTATAGCTTCTGAATTGAGGAGAATGCTGATAACGATTAGGTGACCGTTTCCAGTATGGTTTAGAAAACCTGGGTTGAGGCTGAATATAATAAGACTTAGCAGTCTTTTTAGCTTTATGAACATCCTCGAGATGACTGTCGGTTTTACTATGGAAAAGACCTGAGGCATCAAAGGGCAGATCTTCAACTTTGGCCTTTACATCCTCTAAAATGTTTGCAGATCGTAGCCAAGCGTGTCTGCGAAGTGATACGCATGAGACTAAGATCCTGGCAGCCGCCTCTACAGAATGTCTAGTGGCGATTCTTTGATGTTTCGAGACAGTCTGAGCTTCCTCGTAGGTGTTCATATAGCCCTGCTTAACTTCGTCAGGTAGCAGTTTCAAGGCAGGCATGATCTTGAGCCACAGCTGTTTTTGATATGCACCAAGAGCTGTCTGATAGTTAGCCACACGTAAAACAAAGGAGATGAGAGAATAAAGCCTCCTGCCCAACATTTCCAGTTTTCTGCCTTCCTTGTTAGTTGGTACAACGTGGGCACGCCCGGAAGGTTTGGAGCAGCTAGATTCCACAATGAGAGAGTTCGGGATAGGATGTTTCAGGAGAAACTTGGCATCCTCGTCATTGATTCTATACATGTTTTCAGTTCTTTTAGGGAGGGGAACCGATGTGGAAGGGTGGTCCCAGAAGTCTTTGATGATTGAAAGCAATGCTGGGAGATAAGAAAGGCTGGGTGGAGGGGACCTTTCTTTATTAATGTCCCCAAAGATGAGGTCTTCCTCCGGGGGTGGGGGCTCATCCATGCGAAGCTTAAGAGCCTTGGCTAAACGTGCCAGCATCTGAGAATATGAGGAGAAATCTTCAGATGGGGATGACTCATGGGGATCACCGGTGTCGGATCCCACTGTTTCTCCAAGAGGTAAATCATCCAGTTTAGGTCTTTCAGACGGGGTCTCCTCGGAAACAGAATCCTGAGACGAGAAAGGGGAGTCATCCTCCGAAGAAGAGATCCCATGCTTCTTAGGACGTCGAGGTTCGACGTCGAGCCGGGGAGTCGGCTGCGGTTGGGGTGCCGGGATAGATGGGAGAGGAGGCTGAGAAGGTCGATCGGGTCCGGGGAGTTGCGGGGCAGCGGGATCGAGAGGGCGCCGCCGCCGACGTCGACGCTTCCGAGGTGGTGACGATTCCGAAGCAGAGGAAGCAGAAGATGAAACATAGATGTACTTGACGCGTCGACGTCGATGGCGGCGAGGAGTCGACGCGGAAGATGAAGTCGATGAACGCCTCCGACGATGGTGACGACGTCGTTTGTGCCGCCCCGACGAGGTCGACGACGAGTCAGATGAAGAATGCCGGCGACGTCGAGAACGGTGGTGTCTCTCGACACTCCCCCTGTGCGACGACCGATGTCGATCGCGCGAAAGATGTTTGCGCTTCTCCTTGTTCTTGCGCGGGATCGAGGGGGAGTGTGAAGGCAACGGAGACACGGAATGAGCCGGAGATGGCCGCCCAGAGGAAATAGGGCTGGAATGGCCAGAACCCAAGCTTGTAGTGGCTCGTACAAGCTGACTTGGCGTGGGAGAGGGAGCGCCAAGGGGTCGAATTGGCTCAGCCTGCCTTGGAGGGATTGGTGTAGTTGCCTCCGATGTAGAACCCTTATCCCTTAGAGAAGCTTCCAAGATAGGAGAAAGCAGGGATAGGGAGGCAGGCAGCGCTTGACCTGGTGCGTCCAGAGATTTTACCGACGCTTTCGTCTTCAATTGTTTTGCAGGTTTGGGAGCGGAGCCCGCCTGAGCTGCAGAAGATTTTTTAGCCTTTGAAGATCTTTTTTGAGGCTTAGCAGCTGAAGCGTCCGTCGCTTTAGGCGCTGGCTGCAAGGTAAGCTCTTGCCCCGTGGACGTAGACGGCGAAGCCGAGGGGAGCTCCATGGCTGAGGGTTTAGAAGCCGAAAGAGCAGCGTCCCACAGATGGAGCTGAAGGCGTCTCTGTCGAGCTTTCAGGGCAGCCTTGGTGAACGCTTTGCAGTGTCTGCAGTCCTGAGGAGAATGCGATTCACCAAGGCAGATCAAACAAGTGTCGTGCCCGTCTTGATGAGGGATCTTAGCTGAACAGAGCACGCACTTTCTGAAGGGGCCCGATGGTGGGGGGGGCATAAGGAAGGCAAACAGGCGTCCGTTAAAAAGGGCGGGAAAAAACGGAGGGAAGCCCAAAGGGGCGAAAAAGGGAAGAAATCTTTACCAGTCCAAACAGTAGGCAGCAGAGTAGTCGGTAAACAGGCTAGGGTCAAAAAACCAGAGGAAACAAGCCAGTAATTAGCGAAATAAGAACAATCTAAAGAGCTGAGATCCAAAGAGAACCACTTCATCCGGCGGAGAAATGGAACTGAGGCTTGGGTGGGCGGAGCATGCGCAGTATAGGCAGCCCTAACTATGTTTCTTTTTCAGAGCTCTGGAACATTCCGAAGAGACCTACGCTGGCGCTGGTTAACCCTTTATGTGTGTATTCACAGAAGACCACGCTGAAGAACTATGCTTCCTGTATACTGGATAACACAGTAACTTCCCAAAAGGTCTGACTAAATCTGCTATTGTGACACAGCACATTTGATGCATCTCTTCAACATATGCTTTGGTTATATCCAGGTAGTCTCTTTCAGGGAACGAGTAATTACTAGACATATTAATTTTGAACAGCATTTGAATGTTTGTAGATCTATAAAGGTAAAGGTTCCCCTTGACAACTGTCCATTTTGTTAAATATATATACATGAAAAATAAACCAATGCTCAAAGGAATGGATTCTGTGTGACCTTATGATGGCTAAGCAATTGACATTGCAACACAGGAAGGACAGAAGCCAACTCCCCATTTATCACTGTAAGGGTGACCTCATAAACTGCTGGATAGCTGGTTTGTCTTTTATCACATTTTATGCCTATATTTATTTTATTTTATTTTGGACTTTACCTCTCTCCTTTATGAAGCTAGTATTGTTCTTCTACTCTTGTTCCTGCACCCCGCTTAAAATTTGGATAATATGCATCTATTTATTTGGAGGTATTTTTCCTTTTTTCTGTTCGTCTACTTTAGTTCCCCCCCCCTTTTTTTAAATGGCATACACACAATAAAATGTATTAAAATCATTTTAATAGCTGTAATAATCACATATCTAGAATGTGATATTTATAATCAATCCATTTTACAAATACCTTTGAAATATGAAGTATACCTCCAAGAGGTCTTACCAAGCTCAGAATCAATATAAGCTATCATATGATAAAAGTGACAAAATTGTTTTTTCTAACAAATAAATAAAATGGTCAAACATGTTCAATTATGTTATACTTGCTTTTAATTTAAATTCAATCATTTTTGTTTAAATCAGTAGTTAAAAAACTGGAGGATTCAGAGGAAGCTAGTGTTTAATCCTCAGACTGTTTTCTCCCAGACTTCACAGTTTTTAATCAATTTGAGAAGTCCACTTATCTCACTTTCTGTTTCTTTCTTGCCTGAAATTGTTCTGTTTTGTTCTTGACAGATTTGATTAGCATTGACAATGAAGGATCCATGGATTTCTTGGAAGCTGGTTTCTTTTCTGCCGCATCGTCAACTTTCCCAGCTGTATCAGCCAACCCTTGTTGTCTTCGACGAGCTTTCTCTTCCAAAATCTTTTCCACTGCTTTTGTTTTCTTGAAGTTTGGATCTGAAGGATCCAAATTAAACAAATGGGAAGTATATATGGCTTGGAATCTGGCATCAGCAACATTTACCTAGGAGCAACAAAAATGATGCTTTAATTATAACCAAAAAAAATAGGAAGAACTTGGGACTGTATAATGCTGACTAGAAACATCCCAATTTACTTTTCTGTTGGAGTATGGGAAGGAGCTATTTTTACCACCTTCTCTCTCTATCTGTAGCCCTTTGCTCTACAGCATATTCATTTTCAACAGTCCTCAAGCCTGAAAGAGGATATTTGAAGAGGTCTGGAAGAAGATGGGAAAGACCAATTCTATGAACTCTGTTTTGTTAGGATTCAAGCCACTGTTATTACACCTCCCCCGCTCAAAACTCCAATGTCTCCTGTGTCTTTTTCAGAGCCAAACAGATGCTTTTTTACCACTGTGTCAGCCAACATGACCTCCTACAGTTTTTATTATAATTGTACAATATGTATTCACATGTATGCATAAATCCTTATTTCTATAGTCCTCTCATTCTGTTTGTGGACATTCAAGAATCACTCACATGAACAGATCTGCCAAGCTGTTTTGCATACAATATAATTAGGCAGCAAAAAATTGAGCTGGCTCTAAATGCCCAGGGAAAAAATGTTCCTCCAGAAATCCCACCTGTAAGCACAAGAAACCTACGCACCATTGGAAATTTATCAGATAATAGATGAGCCACAAAAAAGGGTACAAAACTTTTCAAACTACTGGTACAGGTTTCTTGGTCTGGAACCCAATCCTTCAACTCTCTCTTGTGAAAGTATATTAAAATGTGTTTTCATGTAAATAATAAAGGTAGTTAGTTATTGACCTATTTTAACTCAAAATGACCAGCACTGTATTTCAAAAGTATTAAACCAAGTGTGTTACCTGGAAGTCATCTGTCAGCAGTTCCTTCTTTTTCATTAATAGCTTCTTCTTCTTTTTGCTCAGGTTCTGCTGTTCCACTATCTTGTCATAATTGAAATGCTGCCTTTCATCCTCCTCCTCCTCCATCACAAGCAGAGCCATTTCAGCCTGCTACAATTAGAACATATAAGACTTGTTTGTACAACATTTCACAGAATATGGGTTGCAGATGTTTCTGTGTCTTGTCCAGAGACTGAGCTGCTAATGTATAACAGGAACTGTTCTAACTCCTTATCTGTTTACAAAACACTTTTATTGGAAAGTATCACAGTACTTTATAATGAAAGTAAAGGCAATTAAGGGCATCATTCTCAATACAGTGAGGTTAGACTAAGTATTTTTGAGCAGATAACTATGATTTGCTTCTTATGCTTTCCTTCCATTCTTCCTTTGGCAAGTTTAGCATAGTTTGTATGGGGCTCCCAAGGTTATTTCCTATCCAGATCCTGACCATACTGAGAATTGCAGCTTTCACAATATAGCATCAGTATGCACCCCAAAAAGAGAACACTCTTTGAATGATGCCAATGCAACTCATGCCATTCCTGGTTACATGCGTGGGAGACAGTCTTGGATTTAAACACATACACAAGCATGTGCAGAATATTATATACATCCCTGATAGCATATATGGTCTAGTTCTTACATCTCAGCCCCAAAGTAACTTCTGTGTCCTACTGTGGGAGCACCTTTTTCAAGGTTGCCAGCTGCATTCCCGTTTCAGTGTAAGAGTACACTCTCCAGGCAGGGAACAGTGGCTCCTGGGGGAGGGCGACTGCCCATTCTGCCTCTTTTCCCTTAGAGTCAGAACATAACTTCAAAGGCTTTCTCCGGCCAATCCTAAATGGCCATTAGGTAACCAATACCCTATCTTAATTCTATCAATAATCTGTAAGATTGCTAAAGTCAATAAAAGGGAGTTCTTGGGGCCTTGCATCTTCGTGTCAACCCATTAACTTCTCTCTAAAGTTAATTGCTTTCTCTTTGTTCTGTGATCACCTTCATAATTAGCCTTTCTTTAGTTTTGTGTGATCACTACATCCTACCATGTACTGAGGGGCAGTTTTAACCAACTCTTTGATTACACCCACAAGATGTAGGAATGGGCTAGGGTTTTATGACACACTAGCCATAACTCATCGAACATAAGTACTTTCTGTCTAATTTCCCATTCTGTTTTGGCACAGCTTTCTTCTTTCAGCCAACAATCAGGTCACATTAATTCTAAAGTACTTTAAAAGGAATACAAGTTATTTTAAAAAAAGAAACATGAAAATGGCATACATCTAGGACCACGTCCATTAAGCAGCTGGGTTTACATGTAGTAGATCAAAACTTGCTTATCAAAAGATTAGTTTTTGAACTTTATATTGAAAAGGAAATAATGAAATATGAAGAACCCAGTACCCAGTGTGTTGCTGAGCAGAATCTGGTTTACTGCACTCAAATGTCAGCTTAAGATAAACAAATGCTTTAAAATGCTGTTTGTGAAAAACAGTGATAAAATATGCCAAAAGTTTTCAATGTATAGATATATAAATTTGCAGATTTTTTTTAATTAGACAAGTAATCTGGGTCAACACTGAGCATAAGAACAGCAAGATCTGCCATTTACATATAACACACAAAAGTCACAATCTACAACACAGCTGATCATATAAAAATCTTATTGAATGTTTATCCACAGCTCGCACATTGAGCACTTGGCCTGGTGACAGGATGCAGCCATTGTTTCCATGTACTCAATGAGATTACATTGGCCTGGTGACAGGTCTACATCCTTATGCATCAATGTCCAAACACAAGCTCTGAATAATACAGCGTGCAAAAGGTCAACAAACTCTACCCAGCCACAAGGACAGGGGATCACTACACACAAAAGACCAGCTAATGACACCCATCAATCACAGTGACAGATAATCTCTCTTCCTTATCACAACAATACACCCACAACAAGACACACTAATCACCCATCTTCTGAAAGGACAAAAGCCTATCTCACAGCCATAAATACTCTACTGGCAAGCATACTACACCATAGCACAGAGTGCTGTCCTCTGAAGATGCCGGCCACACAGACTAGTGAAACGTTAGGAAGAACAACCTTCAGAACATGGCCAAAGAGCCCGAAAAACCCACAATACCATGCAATATTCACTGTCCTTCCCAGCTACTGCCAAATGTTGGGTATCACTGGCCACAAACACTATGTTTGCTACATTTAAACTCTGCACCAAATCTGTGCGGATGCAGTGATGACTCAGGCCAGACGAGTAGCCTCTTGCTCTGTGCCAATCAATATTTATTTATTTATTTATTTATTTATTTATTTATTTTATTTCTATCCCGCCTATCTGATCATATTAGACCACTCTAGGCGGCTTACAGTAAAAACAACAATGTAATTTTAAAACTTTACAGCAGAAACTTAAATAAAAAAATAATAATAATAAAGAACAGAATAAGAAAAAAGATCGTCAAGGGTTTTCTGTTGGGAAGGCCCGCCTATACATCAATGTTTTTAGTTGTTTCTTAAAAATGCCCAGCGAGGGAGCCGCGCGAATCTCAGGGGGCAAGTTGTTCCAAAGGCGAGGAGCCACCGCCGAGAAGGCCCGGATTCTGGTCTTTTCCTTTCGGGCCTCTCTCGGCGTTAGGCTCCTCAGCCTTATCTCCTGGCTCGCGCGAGTGACACGGGTAGATCTAGATGGGAGAAGGCGTTCCGCCAAGTATCGAGGTCCTAAACCGTTTAGGGCTTTGTAAGTAAGCGTTAACACTTTGAAATCAATGCGGAATCGGATTGGCAGCCAATGCAATGCGGCCAGAGTGGGGGAGATATGTTGGTATCTTCTCAGCCCACTGAGTAGTCTGGCCGCCGCATTCTGCACCACCTGTAGTTTCCGCAGCAATCTCAAAGGTAGCCCCACGTAGAGCGCATTACAGTGGTCTAATCTCGAGACTACAAGCGCATGCACCAGAGTGGTGAGAGACCCCACATCAAGGTAGGGCCGCAGTTGGGCTATCCGCCTGAGATGGAAAAAAGCGGAACGGACCACGGACGCCACCTGGGTCTCCATGGTGAGCGCCGGGTCAAGATGGACACCCAAGCTACGGACCCCATCCCTGGCGGGCAGGGTCACCCCCCCAAAAATGAGGGAGTTTCCCATGTCCCCAGGTGTGGGGGCGCCCACCCTCAGTACCTCTGTCTTGTCCGGGTTCAACCTCAGCCCGTTCTCCTGCATCCATTCCTGTACAGCCTCCAGGCAACGCTGAAGGGACAGAACGGCATCTCCTGCAGTTGGAAAAAAGGAGATGTAGAGCTGTGTGTCATCCGCATATTGATGTCACTGCGCTCCACACCTCCTGATGACCCCTCCCAGCGGCCTCATGTAGATATTAAACAGCATTGGGGAGATGATCGACCCCTGTGGGACCCCACAATTAAGGCACCACGGGGCCGAAACATTCTCCCCAAGCTGTACTCTCTGGGGACGGTCCTCCAAGAAGGAACGGAGCCAAGCAAAGGCCCGGCCACCTATCCCCAACTCGGCGAGCCTCCCCAGGAGGATACCATGGTCAATGGTATCAAAGGCCGCTGAGATATCGAGGAGTACCAACAGAGACACTTTGCCCCTGTCGGCCTCCCTCAATAAGTCATCACACAGGGCGACCAATGCCGTTTCTGTCCCATGGCGCGGCCTGAAGCCCGACTGGAATGGATCCAGGGCATCTGTTTCATCCAGGAACGCCTGGAGCTGATCGGCCACCACCCTCTCGACTACCTTGCTTAAGAAAGAAACATTGGCGACGGGCCTATAGTTGCCAATTTCGTCCGCCGTCAAACTGGGTTTCTTTCTTATGGGCCTAATGAGTGTTTCCTTGAGGGCAGAGGGAAATCTACCCTCAAGGAAAGACCCATTAATTATTACAGTAGCCCATTCCGTTGTTGAGGGCCTGGCTGCCTTGATTAGCCAGGCCGGGCAGGGGTCCAAAGAGGAGGTGGTGGCACGACAGCGATCAAGCGTCCTGGCCACAGTGTCGGGCGATACGGGCTGAAAAGAGTCAAAAGACACCGGGCAAGACGGAGCGCTGGACATCCCAACTTGACTCACTGTATTCAAAAAAGGAGCGAGATCCCGGCAGATGGCCTCCACTTTGGATTTAAAAAATGCTGCAAATTGGTCCGGGGTAAGACTAGGGGGAGGCCTATCTCCCGGGCCAACTCCGGATAGGTCACGTACTATACGGAATAGTTCCGCCTGCTGGTTAGATGCCTCACTTATCCGGTTAGCGAGGTAAGTTCTACTGGCAGCCTTTACCTTAGACTGGTAAAGGTTAGTTGCGACCTTAACAGCTATACGATTGAAAACCGTCGGGTCCTTTCTCCATTTGCGCTCCAGCCGTCTCCTGACCCGCTTCGACACCCGAAGATCCTGGTTAAACCAGGGCGCCGGGCGATCTCTGCGGCGGAGAGGGCGTTTAGGTGCGATCGTGTCAATGGCACTAGGTAGGTACACCTGGAAACAAACTGAGAACTCTGTACAGACACTTCAGCAGGCAGGAATACTCTCTATAGAAACACCAAAAATGCTTAATAAAGATCCACTCATTTTTGGTACTCTAAACTGGGGACTCAGTTTTATGCAAACAACTGTAAACTATTTCAAAGGACAGCTAAATGTATGCTCTGCTTAGAGATTAAAAAGAGAAACCATATTATATTGATACAGTTCAATATGCACAAGACTATGAGAAAATGTGAACTGGCTCTTCCTCTAACCAAAGCACTCTTGACAGTGACGCAACCAAGGAGACCTCTAAATAGCTGCTTAGAAGCTTGAGGGACAGAGTCAGATTGATGTTATTCAACCCAATGAGTTACGTCGAACCTGCTGCTGCATTAATCCCTGGGAAAAAGGGAATACCAAAGTGACTGTACTTCCCCTTCCATTTGCTCCTTTTTCTTCTGATTGGGAAAACTGGATAACACAGTATGGGTCTGGTTAGTGTGGACATCCATGCAAATGAAGAGGTTTTCAAGTAACAAACTCTTTACATCACTGATCTCTATTTCATGGCTGGTTATGATTACTTGAAAACACTGCACCTCTTTACTGAGTTTACTTTTTCTACTAAAAAATATTTTGCGAATGAGAATGAAAACTAATGTTTAAAGTAAAACACAGAGCTGAGAAATCTGCTGATGAGCAGCTAATCCTTTAGGATTGCTGTAGCCAAACACCATACTGTATGCTAGTCTTCAGGTTAAAGAATGATCTCATTATTATTTCAACCTGAAGATGTAACATTTCGTCTCTTTGCTTAAAACACACAATCCAACCCTTTCATACTTGAACTTCCTGACTCTTTTCACCCCAGACAGTGAACATGTAGTAAAATACACTCATTGGCAGGATCACATCACTATGACTAATCTTAACACTATTTCAGCACTTTTTCCTCTACCTTATGCTTTTCTGTATCCTCTTGCTTTTCTTGGGTATCTCCTTTTTTCTTCAACTTCTTCTTTGCACCTTATCACAAAAACAAATAAAGGATTACAAATACACATATGTAACTGAAAAATGACGAGTATGACTCCCCTCCATATACATATTCTAAAATACTATCTTTTTAATATTAAATAAGTTATGAATCATAACAAAGATGTCCACATAAAATTCTTGAACCAGAAACTATTCTGAATTTTGAGTAAGTGGAATGTAACAGTTAAGGAATACGAAGACCTTCCTACATATTGTTCTTATGTAAATTTACAGCCCTGAGCCACTAGAAAGGCCCTTCTTTTCTCAGAACAAGTCCTATATAAGCTTATTAATATTCATACCATACATACTATACCATACATAAATCCTTCTGCATAGCTAGGAATCCAAGAGCACTTCTCTCTTCCTTCCAGTAGCTGTGATGGCCCTCTAGAATGGTATATTCTAGGGGGTACTACTACCACAACAAAAATTCATATGTTCTCCCTTGCCCCCATGTACATATGAAAATACATTCCCCTCTGAAGTGGCACAGGAGCACACCACTATCAGAAGTGGCTAAAGTCATATTTGCTTGCAAGTGGTTCAAGTACAGTTTTCTGTCCTTTTCCAATTCCAGTCCAAAAAAACCCAACCTCCCCCCCCAAAAAAAACCCAACTTCCTCAAACAACAGCAATAACAAACCCTCTTGATATAACTATAATTCATTTAGCCTTTTGTGTAAATCAAGATCAAAGTATTCCACTGTCCCTGAATATTCTGGAGTCTGACTCAGAGTTTACAGGGCCCCATTACGTCAAAAAAATGAAGCCAATGACATCTAAAAAATAGCACTGAGACCTGTACTAGGCATTCTAACACAGATAAAATAATAACATGACAATCAGGGCAACAAGAAAGGCAGGTGCAAAACAGAGGTCTCAGAAAGAAAAAGAAGTAGAGGAGGATCAGGTTATAAGGAGAGAGGTCAAACGTTCACACTGGGGGTCATTAATTACTATTTTGTTTTTCTGCCAAGCCCACTGACAAAGAAATCTTCACAGCTTCAAATACCTTGCATATTAAACAGAATGGGGAAGAATAAACCAGGAGCAATCTTATTTGTGAACAGAACATCCCTTCCATGGAGATGTCGGTCCAGTTTCAGCCAAACAGATGCAGATGCTTTTAGAGAACTAAGGAATGACTTGATGGACCTCTTTCTTTATTATTTTCTGAGAAATATGCTTGAATACATTACAGAATATACAGAATAGATGCCGATAGCTAAGCGTCGTGCAAAGTTTCAAAATGAATTATATGTACAAGTTAGAAACTTATGAGTAAGAAACAGTATATGAAGCTATCTAAAGAAAGATTTTATTCCCTACTCACTGTAACAGCTTCCAACAGGTTTTCTCTACACCCCAACATACTGTGTATGGAGTAGAAAAAGACATTTGGTAAAGTCATCAGAAACTAGAGTGGTCAAGAACAGAGCTGCTCCCCTTTGCTCCAAAAGGTCCTTTCATTTCCATTGCATTGTCCATTAATAGAGAATTTTGAGGATGCTATAATACTGTATTGAGTAACTAAAAACAACTTAGAAGTTCTCTCAATTTTTTTAAACCTTTGGATTCTGAGGTGGTTCAAATACAGTGGTGCCTCGCTAGACAGTTATTTATTTATTTATTTATTTATTTATTTATTTATTTATTTATTTATTTATTTATTTATTTATTTATTTATTTATTTATTTATTTATTTTATATCCCGCCTATCTAGTCAGCTCGGACCACTCTAGGCGGCTAGAGTTACCCCGCATGACAGTTTTTTCGCTAGACATTGACTTTTTGTGATCGCTATAGCGATTCACAAAACAGTGATTCCTATGGGGGAATTTCGCTGGACAATGTTTGGTCCCTGCTTCGCAAACCAATTTTCGCTAGACAACAATTTTGATAGCTCCCTCCGCACTTGCAAAACAGGTGTTTTCGGGACCTAAGCTTTGCAAGACAGCAATTTAAACAACTGATCAGCGATTCGCAAAGCGGCTTTCCTATGGCTGATCTTCGCTAGACAACGGCGATTCTTCCCCATTGGAACACATTAAACAGGTTTCAATGCATTCCAATGGGGAAATGCTTTTCGCTAGACAATGATTTCGCTAAACAGCGATTTCAGTGGAACGGATTATCATTGTCTAGCGAGGCACCACTGTATCTCTGAGGTGGATATCTTCACCTTAGATTTATGTTGTATCCTATACAGCAGTGGCCCCCAACCTTTTCTGAACCACAGTGCGGTTGGGGGTCCACGAGCAGGGGGGCACCCCCGTGCTCATGGGTGGGCAGGGCAGGGCGTGCTTGCGTGCATATGTGGGGCACCCATGCGTGCCGGTGGGGTTCGTGCCGGTGGGAGATCTGTCTCCGCAGCCCGGTCCTGCCATGGGCACGAACCATCACCAGGCCACGGACCGGGGGTTCCGAACCCCTGTTATACACCACTAAAAACTATGGTGAGGCTTAAAAACAAAAAATACCAAAGCTCTAAATAAAACCACCAACACTTCCAATGCATAAAGTAATATGTGAAAAACTTAAAAAATGTCCAGTTACACATGACTAAAAAACAATAGATTGGATTAAGAGTCTGGCTTCTGTGAGCAAAAGAAAAAAAAAAAGCTTCATTCACAAAAGTTGTTCCACTCAGTTTTCAAGGACTCCTTCCTATTACAACTTACCCCATTCACTAAGTAAAAATGGCCCTTGGTAAAACAATTCCAGGTGTTTAAATGGATGCCATGGAGACAGGGAAGTCTAATTCTATGTGCCTACATATGGATCGATCCTGAGAGAGTTTAAATATAAAGTAGTAGAAAAATGTATGAGAACATTGTGATCTCAATCTCTTTAGTCAACAAAGCTGTCAAGAAAACAGTAACTGAAAAAAAGAGATGTAACAATTACATTTGTTGTAACGGAATTTCCATTGCTGAAAGAGGATTTTTTTTAAAAAAAAGGGAAATCCCTGCTGAAAAACGGAATAATAGTATGAATGTGAAAATCTACAGTAAAGAAAAAGCTTGCTGGGGGGGCAATGTGTAGCCTGTATAATGAAATTGTAAACCGCCCGGAGAGTGCTTGTAGCACTATGGGGCGGTATATAAGTCCAAAAATAAATAAATAAATAAATAAATAAAAAGTAATAGAATGCAAATACAGAACAAACAGGGAAGGGAAAGAATGGCAGAGGATTGGCTCAGGAAAGACCTTCTCAACATGAAAGATAAAAGAGAAAAAGAAATTAAAGGCCTGTGCTACAACATACTATACAGTGTCACACAACAAGCCAACTGCAGAATGGAGCAGCAGAATTCTGGAACACTGATATTTAAAGGCTCCCACAACAAAACAAATACAAAACAGTAACTCTGTCATGTGTCAGAGAATGCAGATCCTCATGTAGCCTTAATGGCTTAGCTATCAAGAAGTGCCAGAAAAAAGGTTTAGGTATGAAGTGAGTTTCTGGCTCTTTCTGCACAAAAGCCATATATAGGGAAATCTTTTCCCTCGGCTCCACGTTTGTAAATATCTCGAATGATTTTTCACTCTGTCTATCGAACACTCCGCCCCAGGATTTATTTCTACTGCCTTTAGTTCTTGAAAACTTTCCATTAATATAGCAACCTAGGCTTGAGATGTAATTCCCTAAATTCACTGCAGCCAGAATAAAATTCACATAATACCACAAAACATTAATCTTTTCTCTCAGTTTTTCATCTGCCCTTGCCTCCCATACCTATAATCAAACCTCTGCTCATCTAATGGGTTCTCAACTGCCAGAACAGAAAGGAGTTTTAAAAAAACCTGGGTAGAACTTTCAGCCAATTCTGGTTTAAAGGTTTCCACTCTAATCAGACTGAATTTAGTTGGTGTGCCATTATCCTCTGAATTAAAAGGTGCACAGAGACTAGCTCTGGTATTGTGTAACCAATCAACACAACACTTAGAGCACAGGTTACTCTGTGCCAAATTGGGACAAGGTTTGACAAATACTTTTATAGATCTGATTTCTGATTTTAAAAACCATTCTTACCCTCCCATGATTTTGTTTTGCTAATATTTTTTATCAACGTGTAGCAAATTTGGAAGATATTTTTTGAATGCCTACCACTGCTTCTTCAAAATTAAATGATATTATTACAAGCTTTTTGTTTGTTTAAAGTTGGTCTGTTCTGTTGCTCAGAAGATACAATACTTTAAAGATGCTTATTTTACTTAGGAAAATGTTGTGGCTGCACGTGCTCACTGAAGTATTCCACAGCCACTGCCCAAACATATTGACAGTACTGTACTTCAGGAAACTAATGAGTCTCTACCATTTTGCCCATCTGGGCAAAATGTAGATTAGGACTTCAGCCTTACTGCAGGCAGAAGTGTCTCTAAAGAAATAGATAGACACAGGCTGAGGAGAGAGATGGTAAAAGAGACAGGAAACAAAGAGAAAGAAAGACAAGACACTACAGAAAAAGAGAGAACGCACAGGGTGAGGGACAAAGAGAAAGAGAAAATCCACAGGGATATTCAGAGCGTGGAACCACAGAGAGGGGGAAAAGGAAGAGTAAATATTGGCAAGGAGCCATGGACTGAGGAGTAAATACAGGCAAGAGAGAGGAAAATCACAGCGCCAGAGGGATGGAGAAGAGCCAGAGAGAAGACAAAGAAAGAATGCTTTGTGCCCTAAGCAATAAGCAGTCAGAAAACATGTTTATAAACAGCCATGGGTAAGAAGTGGTTAACTGAAGAAATAAGAAATAAGGTTTTGGGATTGGTTTCCTTTCTTGGTGCTTCTTTATGAATGGTATTGAGCACAAAAGAGGACCATGCAGACCAGCTTGACTGTTGACATTGGTATCATCAATATTCAAGCTGGCCTTTGCTTTGTAAAGCTTGACATCCTTTGTCTTATTGGCAACATGTGCATGATACTGCAAGGGCCATTTCCTGGCATTTTAAAATTGTGGATGCAGAAACAATATCCTACTTCATTTTTTTTCCTGGAAGGATTGAATCTAATCTAATAGGTCTGTTTCTATTCTAAAGTTCAAACCCCACAGGCACACTAACATACAGGCTCCAGAAAAGTACTCATTAAGATACAACAAAGCTGTCATCTTCTGAAAGGATCAAATATCCTTTTAATGAAACTTTTCCGTGCTGTGAATACTCTTCAAAAGATCCCAAGCCACAGTCCACAAAGAATATTAAATGGGCGCATCTCTAAACTTCTTCTTTCTTTCCTGGCAAGCATACAGTGGCCACTGTAATTAATTCCTCCAAGAAACTTTTTAAAAAATCTAACCAGCATAAAACCACCTAGGTATGAAATGCTTTGGAACATGCAAAACCCTTTGTTGTATCTGCTCCTTACATTGACTTGGTTTCCAGGATTCAAAGGAGAACAACAATCAAATTCATCATCTTATAAAAATTATACAGGTATGCTGAAAAGCAGAATATATTTGGTATACATAGCAATTCTAACACTCCTTCTCTAGTTTATATGAACTTTGTTTTATATGTCTATCAGGCCCAATTAATCTCAATTTCTTTTCCATCGTCATCACCCACTAGAAAGTATCAATTCTATCTTTTGTTGAAAGAATATATTTACTACTGAAAAGTTAATAACCTTGCTTGGAAAAGTCAAATTTTATAGCTATCCCTTGGAGTATAGCTGAGTTGCAGCAATTCTCTCATGTTTTGATCAGCATTCCACAGCCAACCAATTACTTTTTCAAACTGTCAAGTACACCCAAACATTAAGTGAAACTTTTGAAAGTTAGAACGAAATTCAAAATTCATCACTTAATTTAAATGTTCAGCTACAATCTATACAGCTGCATGACTTCCCTGACTGCCTAATAGAGTTTAGACTTACTTAAGACACACACACAAATTTTGACACAGTATACTGAAGCAGTTTATGGAAGAGAGCATGAAAAGCTGCTGTATAAAAAAAGGTATTGCCTGGCCCACTAAAAAATAGCCCACAAACTACTGCAACCTCTTACTCCAGTGTATCATTGTGCAACACCTGTCAACTGATCAGGAGTAGATTAACTAGTTTTTCAACACTGCTTAAGTCTTCTCCACTGCTAAGGGAAACAGTCAAACTGTTTTTCTGCATCTCCTCCACAATGGAGTACAGTGGTGCCTCAACTTATGAACGTCCCTACTTACGACCATTTCGAGTTACAACCAGCTCCGGCTGCAAAATTTTGCTTCTACTTGTGACCGGAGCTTCCACTTACGAACAGAAAAAGGCAGGGGGAAATGGCGGGAAATTCAAATTGCTAACTGTAGGTGGCGATGAGGCTGCTTCTTGGTAGCTCTTTCGCCCAGGTAGTTATAGAGTGTGCGTGATTGGAGGAGGCTTGGGACTGCCTCGCTTCTGCTTCTGAGTGAGTGTGTGTGTGTGTGTTTTCAGGGAGGCTTCAGGCTGCCTGGTAAGGTAAAGTGCTGTTTTCTGCTTTTAAAAAACTGTTCTGGGTGTTTGTGCAGCATGGTTTTGAGCTGGAGGGGTTATGCTTCTGTGCTGTGATGGGTCTTGGGGATTTGTTGGTTTTTTTGGTCTCTACCCCCCCCCCCCATTTCCGATGGGTCTTGGGAGATTTGTTGCTTTTTGGAGTGTTTTTCCCCATTTCCAATGGGTCTTGGGGTTTTCTTTGTTGTTTTTTTTTTCATTTCTGATGGGTCTTGGGGGGTTTGGTTGCTTTTTGGGGCTTTTTCCTCATTTCCAATGGGTCTTGGGGGGTTATTTGTTCTTTGGCTTTTCTCCCCCATTTCCGATAGGTCTTGGGGGGTTTGGTTGCTTTTGGGGGGGTTTCTTCCCCATTTCCGATGGGTCTTGGGGGTTTTGTTTGTTTTTTGGCTTCCCCCCATTTCCGATGGGCCTTGGAGGGTTTGGTTGCTTTGGGGTTCCCCCCATTTCCAATGGGTCCTGCATGCTCCCCTTGCTTTTTCCTTTGTTTGCATTTCCAATGGGTCTTACACGCCTGATTGCTCCCCCCCCCCCCCCGGCCAGAAGGGATTAATCATGTTTCCAATGAGTTTTGCAGTGATTTATATTTTTTGGTGATTTTTTTCCTTCGGCAGGAATGGATTAATTGCATTTCAATGGGAAATCGTGCTTTGCCTTACGACTATTTTGTGTTACATCCATCTTCTGGAACAGATTATGGTCGTAAGTCGAGGCACCACTGTAGTGGGATTTCAACACTATTAGCTCCCTATCTGCCCAATACCTCTTGCTGTTCTTTGTTACAGCAGAGGTGGAAACCTTTCTTCTCTTAGGGACCATATTATCTCATAGACAAATTGTTAAAGGCAACACAACAGGAAGGTGGCATTGCTTTTATTTATGTTTTTCTGTCACCTCCTTTTCACTCTGCTTACTCCAAAGAGTAATCCCAGGAAAACTGCTCTAAATCTAACGTAAGTCGCAATACAAATACTTGACCGACAGAATCTGCTATTAGTTTCACTACATTACAAAACCTGTCCACTTGCTCCTAGCCATGCTTCTTACTTATTGTCCAGTAACCATCTCTGTGTCAGAAGCACTAAGTTATGATCAATAAATACATCAGATAATTTCCATCCAATAATGGGCAATGTCAAGAGCACTGACATAGGTGTGATATTGCCTGTTCTCTACATTCACAAAAGACAGTGTTGGTGCAAACTGTCCATTTTTTTTCAGTTCACTTTGGTTCTGCCAGCTCTAGTCCATATCTATTATGGGACTTCCAAGTATGAGCCTCGTGGCGCAGTGGTTAAAACGCTGTAATGCAGCTAAAACTGTGCTCACGACCTGGGGTTCAAACCCCAGGTAGCCGGCTCAAGGTTGACTCAGCCTTCCATCCTTCCGAGGTCAGTAAAATGAGTACCCAGCTTGCTGGGGGGGGGGGGCGGCAATGTGTAGCCTGTATAATTAAAATTGTAAACCGCCCGGAGAGTGCTTGTAGAGCTATGGGGCGGTATATAAGTCCAATAAATAAATAAATAAATAAATAAATAAATAAATAAATAAATAAATAAATAAATAAATAAATAAATAAATAAATAAATAAATAAATAAATAATATTCTCCACGTTGCTGGGAGGTACTCTCCTGAGATTCCATCCTTTTAAAGAAGTGGCAGTTCTTCTCACCTCTTAAGAGGATCCACCTACTACTCGATATATGAAAATTTTCTACAGAGACCTTTGAAGGGAGATACTGCAGAAGTTTACTGAAAATGTAAGCATACTATATCTACTGGACCCTCTTTAACAATGAAGGACAACAAGAAAGACATTTAACCTGCTGGTCCAAGTTCCTCAGCAAAGTAGGGATCATTCCAATCAACATCTGATGGGCATTCATCTTCTGTTTGTGTTTCCTCAGCAGTAGCCTGAAACAAAACACACTGCATTACTATTATTAAATACCCATAATTCTTTAGTAATATAAGCAAATATATAAAACAGAAGGTTGCCAAATACATATTTTGAGTAGTAACCTCTGAGAACAAATTTGTAACAGAGGAAGCAAATTATTTAGAACAATTGCCCTCACCAGGATCAAGAAACTATAGCACTGTATGCATCAATGTGGGCTTCATGAATCATTCCATGTGTAACTTTAGGCATACAAATGCACAAATTTCGTAACTTTTTTGATCAACTGTAGGATAAGTGATACCACCACAAGATCACCCAATAAGCACAAAGAAGTACAATTCTACACCAAATGGTTTTTCAGTGGTAGGAACATTTGGTGCGATACAAATCGCGGATGGAAACTTTTGACTCTCTAGATTTCCTGAGTCACAATTCCTATCAATTCTATATCTAGCACTGTTGGTAGTGATGAATAAAGGAAGCTGTACACCAAAACAACTGGACAACCAAAGATTGCCTGTCCTAGTTTATAGTCTACTACTTGATGGCATTTTTCATTGGTTAGGCCTTTTATTCCCCTAATCAAAAGAATAAGCACAATTGGGGGCATTAGCTGTTCTTTTAAAGACAAAGGCAGGGTACAAATATTGTATAAATAAATTAATAAATAAAATATGTATAAATGCATGTGACAAAGCATAACCATATTGTATGGAAGGTCCCTTCTTTGCATCTTTTTGTTAGAGGTCTATAAAGGTCTAGAGGGCTCTTAGGAAGGTGTTCAAGCACCGGATTTTCTGACCTGACAGGATATGAGACCACAAACTTGTATGACTCAATATGTACTCCTTGGGAGTAATAACCACGCTACCAGACTTCAGAGGTCAGAGAAGTGTGGTAAAAACATATTATCAGAAGGAAAGCCCTCAGATTTCTCTTCTATAGAAAACTAGACATGAGTCAAAAACTGACAATTGAATCTAACATTACATATCAACACATCTGGGGTAAAAGGTCTAATCATGATGTACATCTTCAAAGAAGTTAAGCCATTACAGTCACCCAAGAAAAGCTGTGACCTACTTTGTCAACTGTAATTGGAAAGACATGTAACCTCACAGCTTTACCGAATAAAAGGCCAGCTAGGACCTGTTTTTCTTATTCCAGAATAATCTACATTATTTCCTTAAAGTGTCAAATATTTTGCTTTAAGCCTAAGTGAGAATTCCCAGACCCTAGGTTTTCGGCAACTATTAATACTGGAGGGAAAAAAAAAAACACAAATACCACACTAAACCTCTTATTGTGCTTTGGAAATGGTGAAAGACTTGAGAACTGGACAAGCTCCTACAAGGGCGTGGAAGATCACTACTTACACAAAATTAAAAGAGGAAAGCAATAATAGCTTGGGCAGAATAAAATGGGTGCTTGGAACCTGCAGGCCTATAAGAATCAGTGAATTAGAGTAAAGGAATGATACGTACTTGTGAACTTAATCGGTGATGTAAACTGGGTTGCCAGCACCCAGGGCAAGGCAAATATTGCGTCCCCTCAAGGTCACCTTGGGAAGCAGCAGGGGAGGGAGCTCGGCACTGGCTGAGCATCCTCCCCACACTGCCCCCTCCATGTGGCCTGCCTGCTTTGTTTATGTGGGGAGAGGTCAGCCAGGCTGCTCTGGGCCACTCTCGCCAAGGAGGGGGGTCTGCTTGGCCTGCTGCCGCCTGCCCAGAGGAGGAAACAGACCGAGCGAGGCAAACACAGCCAGGTAAGGCTTGCGTACTTTCTTGCCCATTGTGAACTCCACCTGGCCTGATGGCTTCGTGACAAGGCTGAAATTTTGCACCCTAAGAATTTTGCACCCTAAGAATTTTGCACCCAGGGCAACCAACCCTGTGGCCCCACCCACACAGTGCCACTGTACTTCATGAATCTGGAGAAGACAAACTATTTTCAACTGTTTTGTTTGAGATCTGTTGGTAATCTTTCAATAACAAAGACAGGGAGATGAGCCATACTATTTTTAATACATTATTTGCCTGCCACCTGATTTCTAAATGAAACCCAAGAAACGAAAAATAATGTAAATAAAATAAGTTTTTATACAAGAGATTATGGCAATGCTATGAACCCATACTTATGAGACAGAAGAAATACCTGACCTCTAAGAGGCTGCTTCTGACAAGAGGCAAAGATTTATCAGACTTAAATTTCTGATGATGGCTGTTTTCCTCAAACCCTTCTAAATTCCACTGGCTCATAACTCAAAAGTACAAATGGGATCCATAGTTCTGGTCCAGTTCTTCTCCCTCCCACATCATTGTTTCTAAATCATCCTTATTAAAATCTTGCTCATAGACTTTTAATTTTTTACTAAAAGGCTAATTAAATGATGAGTATGTAAGCCTCACCAGCCCTGCCCAGGTTGCCCCTTCTCTACTCCCTGATCCATGGGCCTGACAATAGGTAGTTCAAGCAAAACAGAATTTATTCTAAATGGGAAGGGGGCTGAGGTAGTTCACTCAGTCTTGTTTTGTTCCATACACCAGGTTTATGGCATCAGAGTGGGCACCATGTGGCTGGGTAGGGCTTGTGGCATAGTTGGGGCCTAGCCAAAGTGTTGGCTGGGATTAATACCTACAGTTGCCCCTGTTCCAGGTGGTGCTGAAATTCCTTTCAACGTTTCTGTCTCCAGTGTCACAGCTGCGCTGGAGTTGGATCCCCCAGCCCAGTTCCCAGCTGTAGTCAAGGGCTCTGGCTCTGCCAGAGGTGGGTGTGGGTGCAATGGTTCCTCCAAGAACCCCAGTGTCTGGCTTGTCTCCTCCAGCATCTCAGTCTCCTTCTCTTCCCGAGGCTGGCTGCCTACATCTTCTAATGCCTTTTATATCATCTACCACTCAGCTAAACTCTCCTTCTCTAGGGGCCACTCTGTACTTCCCTGTGTACACTACCGAAGGCTATGCCTCCGGGTCTGGCAGTCCCTAGCCTGAGTCTCAAGAGCCTCTGGTTCCCCCCAACTTCTGCATTACGACTCATCCTGCAGCCTGGGCCCAGGCTAGATGGCCCACCAGAAGTAACCTCACTAGCATTCTCCTCACAGAAGATTATCAGGCTTAAACTCAGTTATTTGAATCTCTGCAATCTACACATGAAGCAGTGTTCAATGAAGCATACATGCAAAAAAAGTGTTCACAAGACTGCAGCTGCAAACCAATGAATATTTATTCATAAACAGATACAGCTTCTCATTCCTATGCTGTTATTATGTGACATCAAGCCACTGGCAACTTATGGCAGCCCTAAATTCGAGAGTTTGATTCCCCACAACGCCTTCTGAGAGAATACCCAACCTATGTAGCCTTAGGCAAGCTGAACACTTCCAGAGCACACCCACCCACCCCAAAGATGGAATTGCAAACCGCTTCTGAGTAATCTATACATCTCCAGAAGATTTGAATTTCCAAATTCAAGACCATAGTTTCTATAACTGAACCAATCCATTTCACATTCTGGTTTTCTACCCCTCTGTTTCAGGCATATCATCCTCTTCTCAAAGGATAAAGAGCAACATACCTGGGGAAATGAGATCAAAATCTCTTAAAACCCCACCCATGACCACAGGATATGGGATCCAGTCTCCAGAATCAGGAGGGCTGGTCACAGAAAGCAATTTGTTGCATAGGGGCACAGCAGAGGCAGGAACGGATGGCTAATGCTCAGCATGAGTTCAAACTGACAATCCATCCAAAGCTCAGACAGGTCTCTTGGGAATCTCACTTCCCCAACAGAAACTGCACCCATGAACAAAGCTTTCAACACACTCAGCCCTAATTTAGTGACAAATCTGGAGTTAGATTCCTCACTCAGGTATTTCCAGTGTGTACTGAACCAAGGTCCAAGAGCTAGAGCTCTCGTGACTTTATCCTCCTCCTCCTCGCTGAGGCAAACTGCTTAGGAGGAAAGGGGAATCAGTCTGCCTGTAATCTTTGCTTCTCAAACTCTGCTGCTTTTGGAAAAGAGGTGGGACATGGTGGACAATCACAGTAGAAGGCAGCAGAGGGAAGTGCCGCTCTCAACGTTGCTTCTCAGGTTTTTCCTAAGTGTGGTAATGAAACAGAAACCTTATGTTTAAGTTCCAACTGATGTAAGCGCCAACTTATTTCTAATAGTTCATACACAGTTTATGTTTAAATCAAATTTAAACTGAGCTGCTGTTGCCTTACCCCACAAAAAACCTAACTCATTTGGCTAATTTTGCTATTTCAGACAGCTATCTTTGATCTCTAAATAAAATATGAGATGCAAGCTAAAAAGTAATTAAAATAGAAGCAATTTATACTAACAAAAAAAAAAATACTTGCAACACAGACATGGAACTTGAGGATATAACCTTGGCCACAGGATTTGAGGGAAGAGCTGCATTTCAAAATGGCTGTTTGTCCAAGAAACAAAATAGCTCAACAAGAATTATCCATTAGATTTGCTGGATCAACAGTTCCAAAATAAAGTGTACTTTGAAGCCCAGTTGCCTCTTTAGTGGAGCTCCTTGGCTGCAGTATTTGTGTAATAACAGACATCCACATGGAGTCAACAGGCTCTAGGAGCAGAAAGTGAGCCTTGAAATAAAGAGATGTCTGGCATCACTATTGTTGACTTTAGAGGAAACAATGAAGAAAGTCAATCACCAAGACACAACAGTTTTCTCAAAGAATCTCACAATATGCACTTCTTTGAAGAGTATCCCAATGTTAAGAAAAGATATGATTCTAAAATTCTACAGGCAAAATTTCCTCACCACCTAAGACTTTGGACTAAGCTATTAGCTTCATGCAAGGCTTGGCAGCTCAGTTCAAATGTGATGATATTCTAGCAACAAGAATGACCAATCTCTTTAGTAATGCAGAACTTATCAAGGACACAAGATCAAAGGAGAAATTTCTGGACAGACTAGTACATTTATTCCACCATCCACCCTATTCCTTTAATCACAACTTGTTTTTCATTCACACAGCTGCCAAGGCAGATGAAAAGCGCTTAGGTCTGTTATGACTTAGTGCTACCTTGGTGATCAATCATTGGATTACTATCACATTTTCTGAAAACACACTTTAAAAATAAGACATCAAGAGCAAAAGTGCATGAATGTTCAATGCACAGGATTCCTTAGAAGTTTATCAGATGTTCCTCAGTAATAAAATCAATAATGGCAACAATCAACATCAGCGTGACTGCTCATCAGCACAGACAAAGTGATGTCCACACCCCCATGTAGCCCCCAAGACCTTTCTTACACCTTTTCATATGTCTCCCCAAAAACTTTTTAAAAATGTTTTTGATTTGAGTTTGCTACAAATCGGCTGTTTACTTCAACATGGACACTGAAGGCATTCAAGAGAAAACTGGACAATCATCTGTCAGATCTGCTGACCTGGATTCCTGCATTGAGCAGGGGGGTTGGACCTGATGGCCTTACAGGCCTCTTTCAACTCCATTATTCTATGATTCTATGGCTTACTGGAAGATTCTTCTTCTCCTCTCCTCCCCTTTTTAAACAGTTAATGTAAGGAACATATTTCTAATCACCACACTCTTCCCTAGTTTCCCCAGCATCCATTTTCCTTAACCTTTATTTTGAGAGAATTAATAATTTTGTTATTTAAGAGGCTTAAGATTTTGCAGTTACTAAAACAGAATTCACTTTAAAAAGGAAGCCTTTTAAACTTTTTTGTACAGACTGGCAATTGCTGCAGCCTCTCCCATATTAATTAGACATGGGATATTAGACATGGGTCCAGTTTTCCCAGGCACCTGTAAATTTCCCAGGGATATGAATATGAACATCTCATGTCTAATACACATATACATACACACACACTCTGTAATAAACATAATCTGTAACGAGTTGTAATTTACCTTTAATAAAGCCTCAGTAGATCTGTCAAATAAAAATTTTTTTAATGATTTCATTTACAATAATAATTACCTAAGTCTGAATGAGATGTGAGGGAAAGGAATTTCTTAATGCTCAGAAACATTGTAATTAAATATAAGATAATAAAACCGTTCTACTCTCTTTGGTGAGCAGCCTTTCAGTGGTTGGCCAACCTGAAAAGTGGTTTTGTGAAAGCTGCACATACACACACATACACCCTGCTATATATGGTGAGCAAAGACTGTGGAAAACAGCCTTCCTGAGAACAGCACCCTGCCAGGAGTACTTTTGTTTAGGTGAAAGAAGATTTGAAAGCACTTGGTTAAACTGAACACTACCTTCTGTTTTTTCTTCAGTTTCCTCTTCTCCTTCTTCTTTTCCAGAAACTGTTCCCATGGAGTCAGTTTGTCCTTCCCTTCTAATTTGTTCCGTACCATTTCTTCAGCACTTTCTTTCAGTCCTGTGGACAACCAGAAAATACATGTAACCAAATTAGATTCTGAATAAATGGCCTTCCTTTTAAAAACAGAAAATATATGATTACTATTGCAAATGAAAAAGTAGACAGATACTGATCACACTGCTTTGAAGGAACAGTGTCCTTTTCTAGCAAAGAGCTTCGTAGAGCTGAAAAATGCCTCTGTCTTCTTAGGCAATTCCAATGTGGGATTCCATCTTACAGTGTGGTATTATAATCAAGACAGGACTCTCCAACATCTACCATGCATGATGTTTCACAGGACTCACTGTCTTGATATCCAGTGTTCACCGTGGTTGGCATCTGGCTATAAGCATGTTCATATAAGATGCACCAAGATGAGACTAAAGTACAGTACAGAAGATACATGGATTCTGCAAGGATGAGGCAACCCCAAGATTCTGCAAACAGCCTCCTCTTATGCTTCAGCAACTGCCTGTGGCTCCGTAACTGAGCTTGGAAGTCGTGGCAACAATCAAGCCTAAAACTGATTTTCATGTATGCCACCTGGGGAAAGAACTACACTCCTTTTTATTAAACTGATAAACTGTCATTCATGTATTTTTCATCTCAAGACCAGAACTAGTGGGCTGTATTTACTCACTTTGCTCAGAAACAGCTGAGATGTTTCAGCTGACAAAAAGCAACACCCTATCTTCTGAGTTAGTTGCCAAAAACACATATGCTCAAGTGTCTATTTTGGCTCTCTCTCCCCCCCATCTTCTAGGTAGAATTTGAGTAACAGTTCTTGAGTGTTAATAAGACTGTATGTATTACAAGAAACCAAGTGGGCATTAATTAGCATCCTGAAAAGTTCCTGAACCTTGTGAGTAGATAGGAACGACTAAAATTACATATGCACATTTTTAAAAGACTTGCATGCCTGCACACATACACAACAGCTCCTTTGAAGACATGCCCCATGATGCAATTTTAAAAAAACTTGTACACCTTCACAGCTACTCTGATTACAGAAGCACTTTGGTAAATTAAAAACAAAAGGCTTCTGCTATAACATGAAATCCAGAACAAAGCTTCAACTGTGATCTGACTTGGTTTTAAAAGAAACAGCATAAACGTTTTTCAATAACTATTTGTAAAAATGGTCATACTAAAATAAATAAAATTATCCTTTTTATTTGGTTTAATGTCTAATTATCTCACATATCCATTTATATTAGCAGAACCAAACTGTAGAATTAAAAGAACATGAGGTTACTGTTCTCTAGCAGGCAAAAGATTATGTAATCCCACAGGGAGTTGAAATCAAGCCACTTCAGATTTTCATCTCCCTGGAGCCCTCTTGTCATGTTTGCTCACTAGCATAAATCTTTTAAGTTAGCCTTTCCAGACTTGTCAACAGTTGGAAGAACCTAGATATCATGTTAAATGTGTGGAAAGAAACATCCTTTCTTTCCACAGCAAATGACAACCACATAAGGCCAAGTAGGGAAAACACATTCCACAGCATAGCAGACTATCTCATGCAAGCTTCCCTAGCCACAAATGGATAGGAAAGAGCATGAAACAATTTATTTTGAGAGAAGTTAAAGCCATCTATTATCAAGTTTATAGCATTCTACATGCAATGTGGCATGAATCGCCGCAGCCGGGATAGTGCAACAGTTGGCAGAGTGTGGTAACAAGGAATCCAAGCCTTAACAAGCCTTTTTATTCATATTTTTCTTCTCTTCCTCTCATATACATAACTTGTTTAACCATAGTGACTGAGCAATGGTTTGATGTTGTGAACAAGCTTTGTACTCAAGAGCTCATTCACTTCTTCTGCATGTTTCAATGCAATGAATTATTTTCACCTTCAAACCAACTCAGTTTACCATTACATCTGAATGACCAAACAATGGTTTGCAAGACCTGTCCAAAACCAGATGAGTTGTAATTAGACAGCACTCAGCATGCTTGGACATACATAAATATACATATATATGGTTTTGTTTTTACACACGGGCTATTTGGTGGAAGGAGAAATCCCTGTTTTTAAAGCTTGGATTAAAAGTGTGAGCTGGAAGAAAGAGTCAAAGAGAGAAAAGAGAGTGAGCTGTCCCCTCCCACGTCTATAGAGGAGAGGAATGACAGAGAGGTAAAGAAAGTGAAAGAAGTGAAAGGACTGGAAGTGGAAGAAAAGGGGGAGGAGACAGTGGAGAAAAAGAGGGTGGATGTGTTCTTGATGTCAGAAGAGTGGAATAAGTCAGGAGAGACAAGAAAGGTGGTTGTATGGGAAGAAGAGAGACAGGAGGAGGACGAGGTACCAAGAATATTTAAAGTGCCACAGAAAAAAGGGATAAAAGATGAGATACGTGGAACAGTAGAGAGAGGAAAGAAAGAAGGAGAATTAAAGATACCCTTAGAAGGGCTAGGATCGGAGGAATGGACCATGCTACTATATCCTCGAGGCCGAAGTCCTTGGAGGAAGGTGGTCTGTCAGGGACCTAACCTGCTGAATCAGAAGCCACTGGAGGGAGAGTGGTCTCGTCACCCCTGGTGCGGGACTATCTGTGTGGTGAGGAGTGGCTCCTTACGATATCCAACAGATCAAGAGCAATTTGGACCCTCTCCCCACTGAGGAAAGAAAAATCCCGCAACGATTTACCTTTGTTATGGAGAGTTATCTGTAGACTTTGATCATGTAGACCCTACAGAAGTTGTTGCTGACAAACCCAACAGTTCTGTTAATAAAGGCTTTATTGTTAAAGAATCGGTTTCTCTACTTTTCCCTGCTAAAATTAAGGAACTGTCATATACTAGTGAAGAACCCTGTCACAAAAAGCAAGTCCTTATTTAGCGTCAATGTGCCAATGAATGATGGAACTGTGCAGCCAATTAGAGGTGTCTTCAGAATTTTTTTCTTCAACAGCTCCAGCTCAGTAAGAGGCAGGTGGACAGTGGTACTTACTGTGCGGCTGCGACACTGCCATGCTAGTCTTTTCTGCCTGGGAAAACATGATTCTGACAGTCACGTAGAGACAATGCCTCTCCACAAAGGAGCTAACTGATACCTTTGACATATCTCTTTGAATGTATTTACAATGGATAGACCTGGTGAAAGTAAGAGATTTGCAGCCCATGTAGTAAAATATTCTCCTGCATTCGTTTCTGGCAACAGAATTTTACTATTGTTCTTGACATAGCTACTGAATAGCACCTATTCTTTCCTGACTGCACACTCTCCAGTCAGCAAGACAGCATATGAGATAATTCCAAAGCAATTCTGGTTTGTGTCAAAGACAACCATAGAAAAATGTACAGCAGAACTAAAAACTAAATAGGTATAAGACACTGTATGGATGGCTTTCTTGGAAAATTGTCTTGAAGAGGTAATGTTAGAAGCTGAAGCATACCAGTACATACAGGGAGCCCTAAAAGACTGAAGGGGTTTAGCATATTTCTTATTTAACTGCCTAGAAAATGAAATCAGCTACCATCTGGAAAAGTGGGACTTGGATGTAACACAGACTTTCCATGAAAGAACTGAACTTCCGCCACAGATTAGATTGCCTCAGAAACTGTAGCCCAAACCATTCCCCAAAAATGAAAGTGATCGTCTCTAAGTTGTCACACTATACAAAGCATAAGAAATAAAAGGAATTGTTTGGAGCAGACAGAACATATGGTTAGAAGCTGAAGAATGTACTGGATGCCTGTGTTGATTCATTTGTATGTGTATTTTGAAACCACAAAAAGTTTTTATTCAGACTTCAAGGAATCGAAGTACTGCAAGGTCAGTGGAACTGTTGTACTAAATGAACCACTACAGTCTCCCTCAACCTTGACATATGGGATTTGGTTCCTCCCCCCCGCTCCCCCCCCCCCCGCAAATTGAGAATTTTTCTTTTGCCAAGGAAGAAAATATACTGTGGGCATATTTGTTTTTTATGATTTATGAGCCTCCCTTCAGGACATATATTCTACTTTAAGACAGGGTATACATTTCGTTATATATAAATTAAAACAGAACACAGACATAGAGGGCACAGCAGGAGAAACATAGGTGTAAAGATTTGGCACTATTTGTCTCTCCTCTCTATATAACAGTCTTACCACTCTTTGTACCCACTCAGTGTCCACACAGAACTGTTTGTGGAAGTCTTCATAGTATGATTTCACCATTCCACAGATGAGGACTTTTACTAGGCAAGCCAAACTGTATGTGCAGCAACTTAAACCAGAAAGTGGGGGCCCTGAATCACTACAAATCTTTGTTTTGGAGGTTTGCAATGGCACAGGTAGCCCTATCTAGTCACTGCATAAGAATGGTATGGTTGTAGTGGCAGGTGCCCCAGAGGACTCACCTGGAATTTGTTTAGGCCCTGCATCTATGCAGGATGCATTGCCCGTTGATCAAAGCTTTAAAAATGTCTTTGCTCAAAGTCCCTCGGCAACAGTCACTCGTATTAAAGGCACAAAGAGAGCTGCACTTGGCAACACATTATTACTTTCACAAGGGGGTAGGAAAGCCACAAAACGACAAGGGAGAAGCACAGGTGCATTCTTAGTTACTCTCAAACCAATTTCTCTCCTCCTTTGATACACTTGCACCTCAACAGCCAAATGGTTCAAAACTCAGCAGAAAATTGGCAAGAAAAATACAGAAAGTGAGTCCCATATCCTGCTGAATATTTACACACATGGGGCTCCAACTGTGAAAGCTCCCACAGCAATCTGATTAGGTGCCAGTCGCAGATGGCCAAGGGCCAGATCATGTGACCAAGCACACAGCTGCATATGACCAGCATCGTGTCAGATCACTGCAGCAGGTTTTCCATTTGGCACTCCACGCGTGTAAATAAGCAATAGGATATTGGGTCTGAGCCTCAACTAAACTTTCGAATGTATTTCAACAGGGTAAGTTGAACTAAGTTTGTGTTGCTGAAATTGTTAAATACTTTGGTAGATCCATGCAACCTCTTCAACATTTAAAAATGGACAAATGATCACCTCAGAAACAGAAAATTAACACTGCAAATAATATAAGCCACCTACCTGGAACCCACTTAATCTCCATTTCCATATCAGTCTCCTGATGATGCTTCTCTTTTTCCTGGATACTCCGGAGAAGTTCTCTATATTTTGCAATTTGCTCTTCATCATCCCTGGGGTGAAGCTTAGGTTTTTCAATGTCTGTTGTGTGTGTTGCATCACTACCTTTAAAGAGGAAAGAAGAAGAAATTTCCAGAAACTATTTACAAGAGTCAACATGATTGAATCAAGCCATATACACAAAACAAATGAACAAAATACACTGGGTCAGAATATATGCCGTTCTGGATTTATGTACAAACTAAGTAACCTCTAAATATGATAAAACATTATACTATAACATACCATAAATGTGTCAGAATTATAGTTAGGGCTTTGGAGTGAAGTGTTATGGGGCTTAGACTCAATGCAGATTTTGGGCTTCAACAGGTCTTAATCTGGTCCTCATGTATATGCTAAACTGCATTTGTTGTATTGTACCCTGCTGACTTTATATTGTGTATTTTGCAAAGACCTGTGTGGTACGCAATAGACTACATTTGTTCATTTGTGTAAGTTGACTTTTAGACTGACAGTTAGGCAGCAAGACCTTAGTTGCATATCAAGGACACGAGAGTAGAAAATACAGGAGTTTGACTGGGCAGAGACAAGTACCTTCCCTGGTCACATGTACACATGTTCACATTTACATAAAAAGTTGTCTTGTATAAAAAAAATCAGACCACGATCTATCTAGCCAGGACCAGCCTGCTACGTGACGCACAGCAACAAATGGTGCTCCCCCAGCCCCAATTCAAAGTATGTAGTACTGAACACCAGTCATTCTGGCACCGTACAACAGAAATCACACACAGACCCCTCCCTGACAGTAAGAATAAGATAATCAAGTACCATTGGGTTCCATTTTCTTGACACCAAAAATCTGCTCTCTTGGCTGATTGTCTGACTTTGCCTTATGGCAGAATCAGCTCTTCAAACAGTTCAGTACTGTCAACTCTAAATGGCAATGGATTGCTAGCTATTTATTCAGGAGCTTTTCCCAGCCCTACTCAGAGATTCTGAGGACTATGTTCCTCATCCCGACATGAAACAATCTGCTCATGAATCCATCCCTGGATTTCAAAAGACGCAGCAGTTAGGAACCTTTACCAACTGTGCTTTATGGAAAGCTAATTCAGATTTTGCTCAAGAACTGCATGTTAAAACTTTAATTAAAATTCATTTAGGATTTGATACCTCCCCCAAATCTATGCAAGCACAGCTGACCAGGATGAGACAGATTGACTGCTCTTTTATATGTAACACCTTTTTAATAACTATACTGAGTAGAATAAGAAGTACAGAACATTCTTTCCATCTGATCACACATTTTACATTTCTATTCAAACAGCTGAAATTCATTTTTTTCCCCTGTTTGTGCTTAGTGCCACAATAAACAGACTGGCTAGAACTCTGTCGTCTATCCTACTACTCAATGAATAAAACATCAGGAACATGTTAAAGAAACGGCTGTGTATTTTCTATTAAAAACTTATTTTGGAAAACATAATTAAATTCAAGAACTTTCCAGGTTGAAAATATACCAGCAAGTCTCTGGTCTGGTCACACAGTTAAAACCAAGGTTCCTAACTGTAGCTAGCAGAGCACTTTTCATGTGGTTTCAGAGGCCACAATGAAAATAATACAGGAAAATGTAGATTTGTTCCAGAGCAAAAAGTTAACAATGCTAAGCTAAAGCTTCCTCCTGTGTTCTGCTGCAGATGTATTAAAACATGCATGAGATGAGCAGAAAGGGAAAGAACTGCTGGATGCTGGAGAGCAGAGTCGAGGGCACTGTGGGCTTGGTGCATACACCGTATGATCTTTGTCAGGCATCTTTATTTAATTTGCTTCTTTACAGATGCGTTGGCTTTGAGTTGGCACTTCTGGTACCACATTTTTTCTTTGAAACTCCCAAACAGTAGGACATTCAGAAAGTTAAAGCTCAATGGAAATTAAGCTAAAAAATAACTGAAGCAACTAGAAAGACAGTTCACCCATCCCACTTCCATTCCATATTATACAGTCAGGTCTTTCTGAACTCACTTAGGTAACTAGGGGGAAAAGATGCACAAATCCAATCCAGTTAAGCACTTTTAAGTCTCAGTGACTGGAAACCTGTTGCTCGGTACTGTAAGTTGCAATTAAAATAGATCCACAGAATCAATGGTATTTACAGAGACAAGGCCTCACCAAATCCTCACTGATTCAATGGACCAATTCAAGTTGCGACTTACTACACTATGAACAGGATTTCAGACAGCAAGTGAATTTGTATATCCAGCAGCATTTAGTAACTGAAAATCAAGGTGTGTGTTTGCAATTCAACACCAAAAATCTTTTCCAAGACTTCCATGTCACTTGCATACCCTTAAATACACCCTTACAAATTGCTCAGGTCCCAGCGTATAGCTTCAAGGAATACAATGCAGATATATGCCTTCAGGAGATGTCTTAGAACTTACTAAAGCTAAACAGGTCTCAGTCTTGTCAGGCCTGGATGAAAAATTACCTGCAAATGCCATGAATGAATCTATCTTCAATCCCACTCATGATGGAAGAAAGGCATAATATAAATGTAAAGAATAAAGTAAAATGAATGCTCAGCTCCATCCATGAAATGCTGTACAGTGGACCCTTGACTTACAGACGGCTTGACTTACAGACTTTTTGAGTTACAGACTTCTCTGGCCGCAAAATTTAGGTTTGACTTGCAGCCTGAGAATTGACTTACAGACCAGAAAAAACCAAAATGGAACAAAAACGGCCTGTTACGGGATTAATCGGTTTTCAATGCACTGTAGGTCAATGGAGACTTGACCTACAGACTTTTTGACCTGCAGCCACTGTTCCAATACGGATTAATTCCTTAAGTCAAGGGTCCACTGTACTTGTTCACACTACAACAACCTGTCTCTCTCTCACGCTGGCTTAAAAGCCAAAGAGTAAAAGAATATTATTTTAGTTAAAGAGAGATTGGAACTGCACAATTGTTTACAGCATCAGCTGTTAAAAACACATCTCAGCTGTCATGAAGTACTGTATATGAAATTGCACTTCATGGTGTTAATGCACGCATTTCTGACTCAAAGATTTGATTTTTAGAAAGGTTGGGGAATGGGGGGCAGGGGAGAAGTCTTGAAAAATGGCAATGAATGTAGAAACTCAGTCTAAATACTCATTTCTAAAAAGGCAAAAACAAGAACAAGGTAATAAGAGGAAAGCAGTGACCATTCAAATCTAGGAGACTAGCATGTGCTGAAATGAGAGTGACTTGATTGATCACACCATGGATGTGACATCTTGATAAAAATGGATCTTACCTTTAATTGAAAAATTAAATAGACGTGTGAAAGTGGCTGCCAAAGGAATCAAACAATAAACATATGAACCCTCCTTATTCTAAGACACAGGATTCACCCACCTAAGCCCAGAACCAGGCCATAGGCAAGTTATGATTTTGGACTACAAGTCCTAGAATTCCTCAGCTAATAGGGCTACTGGCTGGAGTTTTTGAGAGGTGCATTAAAAAAAAACACCTCAAAATATTTCAAAGCTCTGCCCACTACAATTGACAACACCTATTTTATGTGTCAGGTACTAGTCTTTCCCTCACCTCCTATACAAACCTTTAAAGGTGGTTAAAAAAAACTGCCACAGTAAACACACCTAGTACCTTCCAGACACAAACACCAGATGCCATCACTGACCTATGCTGCCCCATAGATTGACGGGACTGGAATAACTGCTAGCAACATGGTGGATTTATGGCCCCCTCCTCTGTTCATGTAAATCATCTACAATTAAGATTCCCTGCCAGAGTGCAGACATCTGAAGCCAGCCTTATTGGAACAAATTACGTACATGTTTCATGTTGTTTAACATTCTGTCAAAAGGCTCATTCTCAAGGGTCAAGTGACAGATGCAAGTGAAGACACCAAAGAACACATAGGATAACAAAGAGAATGGTTCACTAACGCATTAGAAAATGTTTGGAGGTACAGTGAAGGTGGGCTTTTTGCTTATCTGACAGAAGTGGAGAAGGATTTTACATGAAGGGGTCCTAGTATAAGTGTAAATGTCTTGCTTTCACAGATCTGGGCTTGTAGTCAGAATCCAAGCAAATGGGTAAGATCCAAAGTTGTGCAAGCAGCTGGAATTTTCCTCTCTGCCCACTCTATTCCATGTTTCTGCCCCCTCAAATCTACATTGGGAAAAGGGGAATAAAAATATTTAGCTGATAGATGTTATTCCACTAATATGGAAACACTATTGAACTCAATCCATGGCTTTACATATTTTTTCTGTTCTTCTTGTCTTTTGCACTCAGCATTAACAACCTCAGTGTCCACTGAACTGCAGAACATTTAAAGTGTTTGCTACCTCTCAGCTGGTATCTCTGAGGAATTAGAAAAAGATGGTAATCATTTCAAAGACATTAATATTGCTCTCAGTGCCTGGGTAATTACTATTATTTCAACTGTCAAAAGTGCCAAACAACTCAAGCCCATAAAACACACACCAAACACTGTCCAAAAATGCTCATGTCAGCTGGCAAGAGTTGGCTTTCACAACCCACAGGGTATTATGTTTCTTTACAATTGCACAATTTCACAATCCCAATTTCCAAAGAAAGGAAACATTTCCATGAACAAAAGGAACATCAAGTGCAACTGCATTCCAATCCTTCCAAAGGTTTAAAGGAAAATTATTCCAACTATGTACAAGACTTTGAGGCCTTGGTTACACAACAATGGCTAATATGCTTTAACCTGCACTGTCTCAGGTTAAACCTAGATTATGACTGCTTTAAAATTTTATTTTTAAGGTAACTCACAGGGCAAAGTCAGAAAAAAAACATTTTTCCAATAAACCTACAGCTGACAAGTTATGCAGATACAGGATCCTAGACAACTGTATGATAATACTTGTAGAAAACTATTTTTCATATTATACCTCTCATTCCACTACACTAACACATAAAGACTTAAATTTAAAAAATAATCTAAATAACAGATACACCACATTGTTGTTTAATAAATAAATCCACAGTAGAAAGATCTAATCTTTTGTCTTACAAATGGAAACCAGTATTGCTGTGGAGTGAATCTGATATGTAGATACTCCAAGCATATTACCTATTGAATAAGCTGGTCTGTCTTCAAAATTGGATCAGATGATCAGGAACTTTACAAGTTTTTTTGCAAGAAAGATTACACATGCCCATTATAGTAAAGCTGCACATTATAAATTTCATAGGGTCTCCCAATGTTCACAAAGTTCTGTGCAATCACACACACAATCAAGTACTTTCTATTCTCCTGCACAAGTAAAGCATACAACAAGGGCTGGCCATGACCATCATCGACTGATTATTTACACATTGTTCCAAATCTTCCTACCTATTTACACTAGCATGAAATTAATGGAGTAACCATTGGAGACAAATGGCCCCAAACTAAGAAATCACCATAAACAGTATCAGTTGCATGTTGAATTGTGGGACTCAGCATGCAATCACACCTTGCATAGCTACATAAAAGAGGATTTTGACTGGTGACTTTCAATAAATATGTTAAGAATGAATCCTATTTTCGAAAGAAAATATTGTTAAGGAAAATATGAGGAAGAAACAGCAACAGACAGTACTGGAACTCAATTAAGAAATATATGGCTTCTGTTAAATATGCATCTACTGTATTTAACTTCATTGTAATTCCAGGTGGCTAGGCTTTAAAATCCTGAAACCCTTAACTTCTTTCAGGAAAGAAATTGTCCTTAGCATTTATAGCTGCAAAGAATACCTCAACATACACACCGGAATAGAAGGAGACAGCATGAACATTCCCCCTAGCCAAAACTCCATTATGAGAACAGGGATTTCCCTGAAGTCATTTGATGTTATTCAGCTAGCTACATTCTCCAACCCAACTACAGGAAAAATAAATTAAACCTTTTCCTTTTACAGGACTGTTGTAAATACAGCTGAATAATACATGCAAAGAACACCAGGCAGTCATGAAATGCTCTACTGAAGGCACAAACTGGTGAGCACTAGCAGTTGGATTTTATCTAGACGCGTTTGACTGGGTTCATAAATGAACAGTGCAAAGAAATAGAGGAAAATAATAGAAAGGGAAAACCAGAGACCTGTTCAAGAAAATTGAAGATATTAAGGAAATATTTTGTGCAAAGATGGACATGATAAAGGACAAAAATGGTAGGGACCTCACAGAAGCAGAAGACATCAAGAAGAGGTGGCAAGAATACACAATTATACCAGAAAAATCTGGATGTCCCGGACAACCCAGATAGTGTGGTTGCTGACCTTGATCTAGACATCCTGGAGAATGAAGTTAAGAGGGCCTTAGAAAGCATGGCTAACAACAAGGCCATTGGGGGTGATGGCATTCCAGTCAAACTATTTAAAATCTTAAAAGATGATGCTGTTAAGGTGCTACACTCAATATGGCAGCAAGTTTGGAAAACTCAGCAGTGGCCAGAGGATTTGAAAATATCTGTCTACATCCCAACTCCAAAGAAGGGCAGTGCCAAAGAATGCTCCAACTAACGTACAATTGCACTCATTTCACATGTTAGCGAGCTTATGCTCAAAATCCCCCAAGGCAGGTTTCAGCAGTACAGTGGTGCCTGGCAAGACAAATGCCTCGCATGACAAAAAACTCGCAAGACAAATGCTTTGGGCAATGGGGTTAACTACTCGGAAGACAAATGTTCCTATGGCCGTGCTTTGCAAGTAGAATGTTTTCCGTTTTTTGTTCCTACCTCATGTTTGCTGATTTTTAAATGTTTTTCTATGATGTTTAAAAAGTTAGTTTTTTGATTGAAAATTTTTAAAATCATCTGCACAAGATGTATGGCTTCAAAGAGCACTTAATAAACCCTTTGTAAACCAAATTTGACTTTGTTCTGACTTTTTTTGCCCACAGGAACGCATTAATTAGATTTCAATGGATTCCTATGGGAAAATGTGTTTCGCAAGACAACATGAACAGCGGAACGAATTAAATTCGTCTTGCGAGGCACCACTATATGTGGACTGAGAACTCCCAGAAGTACAAGCTGGATTTCGAAGGGGCAGAGGAACTAGAGACCAAATTGCTAACATGCGCTGGATTATGAAGAAAGCCAGAAAGTTCTAGAAAAACATCTACTTCTGCTTCATTAATTATGCAAAAGCCTTTGACTGTGTGGACCACAACAAGCTATAGCAAGCTCTTAAAGATACTGTAGTGTCTGGCCACCTTATCTATCTCCTGAGAAATCTATATGTGGGACAGGAAACAACAGTTAGAACTGGATATGGAACAACTGATTGATTCAAAATTGGGAAAGGAGTACAACAAGGCTTTATATTGTCTCCCGGCTTATTCGCATAATACATCATTGGAAAGGCAGGACTGGATGAATCCAAAGCCGGAATTAAGATTGCGGAAGAAATATCAACAACCTCCAATATGCAGATGATACCTTTCTGATGGCAGAAAGTGAGGAGGAATTAAAAGAATCTCATAATTAGGTGAAAGAGGAGAGTGCAAAAAACGTTCTGAAGCTCAACATCAAAAAAACTAAGATAATGCCCACTGGTCCCACCACCTCCTGGCAAATAGAAGGGGAAGATATAGAGGCAGTGACAGATTTTTTGGGCTCCATGATCACTGCAGATGGTGACAGCAGCCACAAAATTAAAAGACGCCTGCTTCTGGGGAGGAAAGCGATGACAAACCTCGACAGCATCTTAAAAAGCAGAGATATCACCTTGCCGACAAAGGTCCGCATAGTCAAAGCTATGGTTTTTCCAGTAGTGTTGTATGGAAGTGAGAACTGGACCATAAAGAAGGCTGACCGCCAAAGAATTGATGCTTTCGAATCGTGGTGCTGGAGGAGACTCTTGAGAGTCCTCTGGACTGCAAAGAGAACAAACCTATCCATTTTGATGGAAATCAATCGTGAGTGCTCACTGGAAGGACAGATCCTGAAGCTGAGGCTCCAATACTTTGACCATCCCATGCGAAGACTCCCTGGAAAAGACCCTGATGTTGGGAAAGTGTGAAGGCAAGAGGAGAAGGGGACAACAGAAGACGAGATAGTTGGACAGTGTCACTGAAGCTACTAACATGAATTTGACCCAACTCCGGGAGGCAGTGAAAGACAGGAAGGCCTGGTGTGCTCTGGTCCATGGGGTCATGAAGAGTCAGACACAACTTAACAACTAAACAACAAAATAGAAGCTTTAATTGTACAGGCAAAAATGGTACAGGTATTTGCAAACTGCTCTCAGATGACAAGCACACACCTTAATGCTAGAAGCAACCAGCCAGTCACCTCTGACTGATTTTATTCTAGAAGGACGAAGTTTTCATTTTTATCTTTTACTTTTGTGCAAAATACCTTTTACTTCAGTTCTTTTGGTAAAAAGACAGCTCCTGGCTGCGGAGACTTCAAATCCATTGGAAAAAAATCCTTCCACGAGAAAAAGTCAAGGGACTTTTTTAAAAATAGCCCCTTCCTTTGGAGGAAAACCTCTCCCCACACAGTGTGTGAGACAGTGTGTAAATTACTGTTTTGTCTTTCAAGTATCAGGTTCCGTTCTCCAGTTGTTTTAATCTATTAAGACCTCTTTCTGTGTTTCAATAAATACTCTATTTTTCTATGACTGTTTTTTGCTCTATACAAGAAAGCAAAGTTCATAGCAATTTTACCACTGAATAACTTTCATATCTTTTGCAATATTTTAGAACTAAGAATGCAACATCAAACAATTAAGAAATTCCATCCCGATTTTTTTAAAAAGAATCCTGATTAACCAGGCTAGCTCTTGGTATGGAACAAACCAGGATCTGAAACCCCCTTGCAGTGCATTTACCTAAAACCAAGTCTCACTACTTTCAGTGGGGCATGATCCCAAGAAAAAGCTGCAGAGTAGCACAGTCTCATTTTCATTAACTTGAGTGAAAACTGCTAACCACAGTTCTCAGTTCAGACGTCATCAGGAACTGTGGTCTGTTGAGATCCACCAGCAAAATTTAATTTTCTCATGGCCATTAAAGAGGAGACAAGAATGAAAGAGCATGCCATCTAAAAGATGGAGCAGTCTTCACTGTATAATGGCAAGTCAGAATTTCCCACTATTTCTGAACCAGGTTATGTCTTGGTAGTGTGAAATGGATTTCAATGTTTTCCTTTCCTCTTGGGTTGCCATCTTTTTTAAAGGATTAAAGACTCAATTCCTGATTTACTAATGAGAGGCTGCAATTTATTCTTTTCTCCTTAAAAAGACGGAGTAACTTTGGAAAAGGTTTCTAACAAATTGCTTTTAAATACAGGACTATTAACAGAAACATTTGTCAGAAATACCTTGCTGTTTTTCCTCCTCCTCCTCCTCACTTGATGAAGCCAAGTAGGCTTGGAAGTCCATGTCCAGCAGTTCATCTTTTTTAAAGGTTCTGCTCAGTGATGTCACTCTTTCATGATCTGTCTCATCCCATGTGATATCTACCTTAGAGTGAAACAAAGAACTTATATTTTGCATCCACCACTGTAGACAAACATTTTACAATCACATATACTTAAAGCTGTGTACATTCATTTTGGCTTAAACAAACAAACCAAAGCCTACCCTGGAGGTGGGCCATAAAAGACTCAAAGATTAGCATTCAGAGCTCTAATTTACAACTGTCAGCAACTTTTGCTGTATGCTAAGAGACTTCAGAGTTGCCCTCTACTCAACATCTGCACAATTTTACTATAATAAAACATGGAGTGCAGAGGCTTTGGATGGGAACTTGTGTTTGCAAAGGGGGCAGAACAGAGACACACTCTCCTTGTTGAATATTGCTACAGTTCTGATCTCTACTGGGTACACCAACTGATAAGAGACTACCAATAAATATGGAAACATTCCTTCACTCTTCATATTTCGTCTATTTCAACCTTGCCAAAACCTTGAAATATTTTGGTTATAATGAGAACACTGTCACAGCTGGGGTTGGAGACATTGTACGACAGGAGAACTTGTTTCTTTGGAAAAGGACATGAAGCAAGTCACGAGGATATCACTCTAAGGCATGAAAGAGCTTGCCCAGAGCATCTCCAGTTGCTGCATCTTCTCCAGGCTAAGTACGCTAAACTAGGTTTTGTGGGATCTGCATGGGATCGCTGTCTGAGCTATAAATTATGCTGCCGACGGTCTGAATACCATAGCTGTTATGAGCTCACCTACACAAGCAATGGCTCTCTTTCTCTAAACTATCCTCCACAATCTGGAAATACCAAAATGACAATGATAATAATTTGTCTTTCACAGTTAATTGACCTTTACAGGAATGTAAGCCAAATACTGGTATGAATTACTGACAGTGATAATCACCTGTCTTTCAAGGCTGACATCACTCTTACAGCAATGGATGTCAAATACTGGTACAAACAGCACTTGCATTTATATAACATTCTGTGCTACACAAATGCTATGTATTCTTTGGGATGTGGAAACAACGAGTTACCAAAAACAAACCCCTCACCATTGTAATTAACTCCTCTTCCCTCTAATTAAGGCATAATTCTATTATCTTATGACTGCAAAGAAGAGGTCACTTCACTCCTTCTGGACTGTAATGGCCCTTTCTGAGTTACCTTTAGAATTCTGGGAGAATGCTACAGTTGTGTGCAGTTGAGCATTTCAAAGCAAAAACAACAGGCCAAGAAGGCATTTTAAATGCAGCAAGCACAAAAGTAAAGAAACTACAAAATATATTCTAAAGCCTCTTTATTCTCAGTCAGCATTGCTAAATTCACGGGTGGACATATTTTGTACTCTAGGGCACAGGGTACCCAGGACTATAATGTATCGTGACTGTACTTCTTCCTTTTGACAACTGCATCGACCCAAGTAGATCCTTTTGCCCATCCATCTGCTCTACCATCACTGTTATACTTACACAATTTACAAACCGAGAACACATAAAAGTAAACAAGCTCTGAATGGCTACAAAAACATGGTTAGGGTACCTTTGATGTTGCCACAGCAGCAGATGTGAAGTACTTTGGTTTATAAGCAGCTCCATCTACTTCACAGGCCAAGTCCTTTGGCTCATCATCAAATATCATCTCATCTGGAATAAATCTTAAAAGTCAAAGGAAAATGATTTATTATTAAAACAGATATCATGAGGCTTCAAAGGAACAAAACTGATAGGTCTCTAATTGCTCTTAGCTGTGAGAAAAACATTTGTTGTTCACTCCATAGCTGAGAGAAAAAAGGCTGACAGACAAAGATGTCACCTTTCACTCAGCAGAGGGAACATCCCACCGGCTCTGGTACAGTTACACTAGAACAGCAGTTCCCCAAGAAGTTCTTGGACCAGAACTCCTACAAAGTTGTGACGCACATGTCCATAAATTCAGTATACCTTAGAACCTCAGAGATAACATTCTTCAAGCATACCAACCTCCAATCTTAAAAATAGGGGACAGATACGTAGGAGAGGGTACAGATGACACCACAGATACAGCTTGATTGTGTCCCTAGCAAGCATACTCACTGGTTTAGACTGAGCCAATGAGAATTAGAATTCAAAAATATCTAAAAGAACACACATTCCACACCTTTGATTTAAACTAAGGAACGTAACAGGGGACAGGAAGCAACAGTTAGAACTGGATATGGAATAACTGACTGGTTAAAAATTGGGGAAGGAGTACAACAAGGCTGTATATTGTCCCCCGGCTTATTTAACTTCTATGCAGAATACATCATGCGAAAGGCCGGACTAGAGGAATCTCAAACCAGAATTAAAATTGCCGGAAGAAATATCAACAACCTCCGATATGCAGATGATACCTTTCTGATGGCAGAAAGTGAGGAGGAATTAAAAGAACCTCATAATGAGGTGAAAGAGGAGAGTGCAAAAAACGGTCTGAAGCTCAACATCAAAAAAACTAAGACAATGCCCACTGGTCCCACCACCTCCTGGCAAATAGAAGGGGAAGATATGGAGGCAGTGATAGATTTTTTGGGCTCCATGATCACTGCAGATGGTGACAGCAGCCACAAAATTAAAAGACGCCTGCTTCTGGGGAGGAAAGCAATGACATACCTCAACAGCATCTTAAAAAGCAGAGACATCACTTTGCCGACAAAGGTCCGCATAGTCAAAGCTATGGTTTTTCCTGTAGTGATGTATGGAAGTGATAGCTGGACCATAAAGAAAGCTGATCAAGAAAGCTGACCACCGAAGAATTGATGCTTTTGAATTGTGGTGCTGGAGGAGGATTTTGAGAGTCCCCTGGACTGCAAAGAGAACAAACCTATCCATTCGAAAGGAAATCAACCCTGACTGCTCACTGGAAGGACAGATCCTGAAGCTGAGGCTCCAATACTTTGACCATCTCATGAGAAGAGGAGACTCCCTGGAAAAGACCCTGATGTTGGGAAAGTGTGAAGGCAAGAGGAGAAGGGGACGACAGAGGATGAGATGGTTGGACAGTGTCATCGAAGCTACCAACATGAATTTGACCCAACTCCTGGAGGCAGTAGAAGACAGAAAAGCCTGGCGTGCTGTGGTCCATGGGGTCACAAAAAGTCGGACACGAATAAACAACAACAAGGAACTTAAGACAGCCACCATGTACAGATATTCCATGTTTCATATAGATTTAGTAAAGCAGGATTCAAACTGTGCTTGGCCACAAAATCACTAGTATGTCACAGGCATGTTGACTCCCTCTCCATCTCACAAATCATAGGCAATATCATGTGAACAATCTTCCACTCATGCAAGTGGACTTCCCAATGCATTTATCCCCCTACATGCTCTTGAAATCATGTGAGAGGAGTTTTTAAATGGACTGTTGTTTTCTGTTGTTTTAAATGTCTTAATATTGATTTTATTTACTGCTTTTAATATTCTGTCTTATGTATGGCTTGATGCCATAACAATAAAGTAGGTATGTATTTATGTACTGCTTTTAATATAATACTTGTTTAATTCTTTTTAAAAATTTGTATATTTACTGTTTTTAGCTTTTAAATATTGATGATGTAAGCTGTCTTGGATCCTTTTAAAGGAAAAATATTTAAAACAAAACCACTGAGCCTCGTGGCGCAGTGGTTAAAACGCTGTACTGCAGCGAAAACTGTGCTCACGACCTGGGGTTCAAATCCCAGGTAGCCGGCTCAAGGTTGACTCAGCCTTCCATCCTTCCCAGGTCGGTAAAATGAGCACCCAGCTTGCTGGGGGTGCAATGTGTAGCCTGTATAATTAAAAATTGTAAACCGCCCAGAGAGTGCTTGTAGCGCTATGGGGCGGTATATAAGTCCAATAAATAAATAAATAAATAAATAAATAAATAAAATTAAATAAAATAAAATTAAATTAAATAAAATTAAATTAAATTAAATTAAATTAAAATAAAATAAATAAATAAATAAATAAATAAATGCCTTTCAAGAAGACTCTCTAATTTTCTAGTAATGATCTGTAGGGTATGTGGGAAAAGTACACAGAACAGAAATAGCTGTACTTTTAGTTGAAAAACATCATTGGACACAATGGCCTATCTCTAAAATAAGAATGGTGAAAGTCTTCACTGAGCTGTTGAAAAGCAGGGGGCAACAATCAAACCCTCTATTGTGTTAAAGAACTGCAAAACTGCATGTCCTAGAACAACAGAGGTCCCAGTTATTGTACCAAACACATCAACAACCATCAGAAGTATCAACTTTTGGATCTGCCCATCTTCTTTAAGCCCATTAAGAGGCTGCTGACGTTTTAAGACTTTCAGAACAGATCTTATTTCTATCAATTTCTGAAGTGCATCTGGCACTTTCATAGTCTGTGATCATTCACAGATTGTGGAAGGCCAATCTAACCCCTTCTTTGACAATCTTCTGCTTGATAACAAATTGCTTCAAATTACACCATACAGAGACTTTTTTAAAAATACAAAGCCAAATGCATATTTTAATCAAAGAAAAAAGAAAATAAGGATTCCTATTTAAATAGATCTTTTGACTACAGGATTACTCAAAGGCAGTGTACCTTACCGTACAGATAGCTGTGTCTGCCTTGATATTTTGTATTTCATGTTGCATTTTTATTGTTATCTACCTTAAGCATCAATTGGTAGAAATGAAGCTTAAACACATCCTTTTAAGTTTACAAACAAACAAGCAGTGGCTGAAATCCTGTTGCTTTGTCATACATGAAGAAAGCAAACAGCCTATCATTCACTTTCTTCCAGGTGACAATTAACAAGTCCCTGCTGGGATTCTCCAGTATATACCAACCCAGCAGGTGCCCCAGAGAATGGCAGTGCTGACTCATTAATGGCCATCTAGAACAGTGGTTCTTAACCTTTTTGAAAGAAACGCCCCCTTGAGCCATTGAGGAAGTTATCATCGCCCCCCTCCCTGCGGTGATGATATCTTGTTTGTTTGTTTGCTTGTTTGTTTGTTTGTTTGTTTAAGACACTTAAATCCAATGACCCCTGAAAACAAAATTAAATTCCAAGAAAATGAAATGCCCCCCAAAAAGTAACATTTAATGATTTAGTTGCAAGTGAATTTTAAGACGCAAAAAGAAATATAAAAAGGGCATAAAAACAAATGCAGGAACTAAAAATTTCAAGACTAAAAGTCTGAAACTAAATTAAAATTGGAGGAAAATATATATTCATGCACACTGTAAAAAGGCTGCAGCCATCTTCAAAGGTTTGGCTTGCTCCAGCACCCCCCTACCGCCCCCTTCTGCTCCAGCGCCCCCATGCCGCCCCTTTTCGTTCTACCGCCCCCCTGAAAAATGAAATCGCCCCCTGGGGGGCATTATCGCCCACGTTAAGAACCACTGATCTAGAAGAAAGTAAAAAGGTAAAGGTTCCCCTTGACAATTTTTTGTCCAGTCGCGTCCGACTCTAGGGGGCGGCGCTCATCCCGCTCTTCAAGCCATAGAGCCAGCGTTTTGTCCGAAGACAATCTTTCCGTGGTCACATGGCCAGTGTGATTTAGACACGGAACGCTGTTTATCTTCCCACCGAGATGGTCCCTATTTATCTACTCGCATCTGCATGCTTTCGAACCGCTAGGTTGGCGGGAGCTGGGACAAGCAATGGGCGCTCACTCCATCGCGTGGATTCGATCTTACGACTGCTTGGTCTTCTGACCCTGCAGCACAGGCTTCTGCGGTTTAGCCCACAGCGCCACCACGTCCTTAGAAGAAAGTAAATGCTATGTAATTTACCTTTTGTGTGCATAACAAAGCAACAGGATTTCAAGTCAATGCCTATCCATCTTTAGCTAGCCTAGCTTTGGTGGTATCTCCCTAATAAGTCGGACTGAAAGTGACTGGACTGAAAGTGACTGGCCGCAGGCCATTTGAGAACAGCTTCACAGCTGAGAGAGGATATAAACTTGGATCTTCTCAATCCTAGTCTATGACTGCTATGCCACACTAACTCTCACATTAGTATGCAATATTAGATTTTTTTAAAAAGTTTAGTAACCACAATAATGTATACCTGAGGTCCACAAAAGAACAGCTGCTTTCAAATTCCAGTCCATCACATTCTTCATAGATTTTATTAGCTGTTTCAGGGGAGTCACATTCTACCACTGCATAATAATATTTCAGTCGTTTGAACTGGTAGTCTCTTAGTTTCTCCTTATAAATGCTACAGCAAGAGGAAAAAAGGCCAAGGACTGTTAGTGAGACAAAGAAATCATGAACCAATGTACTGCAATCTAATTCCTTCACTGTCCACATGTTAAGTATCATGAGGTCAAAGTATAATCTCTCATCAAAGCTCTATGAACCAAATGGCAGACATTCTTTCTCCTTTTGATATCACAGAAATAAGAAGTGAGCTTATATCAGAGGTGGGAACCTTGAGAGTTCTCATTTTCCATTGTGCCTCCCTTATAAGCCTATTATCTGCTTGGAGTTTCCAGGAATTGATGTCCCAAAATCTGGCAGGCCAGAAGGTTTCCAACTGCAGCTTCCGGTACCTTAGACATTAAGAACTATATCCTAATGCTGATAACATACTTGCAGTAATAAAGATCTTATATTACAAACAATGCATCTTCTACGCAGAAGCCATAGGCCAAGATCTCAGAAGTTGCTTTAGTTGCACCTAAGGTATTGCTTGTACCTAGAGGGGCTTTTTAAAAATTATTCTTATGCTTCCTTTCTTTGAATCACAGCTCCCCTTGCCAGAACTTTCAAATACAGCTATTTATGCTCCATTAGGAGCTACTGTTTGAAGTATACAAATTTAGAGTTAAACTTGACTTGCTAAACTCTTGGTACGATGCTTTGAATCCTGGTTGAGTTTAACATACCTTTCTTGGTGACTACTTAGAAATATAAAATCAACACACAGGTGTCCCATGGAAAAGTGGGCATGCCTTAAAGCTCATAACCTAATCAAAAATACTGCAGATATGTCAACTAAAAGAAGGGTTTTAAAAATATTATTACCAATAAGCAGTAGCATTGGTATCACCATACTTGCTTTCCAGGAAGGAACATAAGAGTAATTTTTCTGATACCTTGTTCAAGACAAAGCAAATTCATCTCTGCCTTGGAAATTAACATCCCTCAAGTTTTCCCAGAGGAAAAAAAACACCACCAACCTCTTCTCCACAACTTATTTGTCACTGTTATCCTCACTCCACAAAAAATATGAGGATTGATCAAACAAATTTAAGAGCTACAGTAACCAAAGGGGCATAAATGTGTTCTCTGAAGCAGGATGTTAAATATAGATGAAATTGTCATCATGCTAACAACTAAAGTTTTTCAGATTTTTAGTACTGTATTGAACTTAGCTTACTAGTGATGCTGCCCTTCTATGGAGAAAGGTTCCATCTAGTGGTGGAAACCCATTATATAACAATAGATGATTTTTTACGATGTAAAAGGTGTAACACTCATTTGTAATTACACAGTCCCTGCTGAGATACTCAAGCACACTCCAAGCCAGTGGGATCTTGAGCCCCCAAGACTCCCAACAGTGACTCATCAATGGCTGGCTAGGAATTAGTGAATATTACACTTTTTGCTTTCTGCAGGTGTAACACAGCAACAGGATTTCAGCCTATATTTAACTACATACTGATGTTCCAGGGTCATCATGCTCCAGCAAATGTATGCACTCTAGTCAGAGATGTAGTTGCTTCTAACTCATGTTTAAGCAGCATCTCTTTCATATATTAAATTGGTAAATGCACATGGTTTTTTACACATTGTTCAACATCTTAAGTTTCCATTAAATGATCCATTTTAGAAATTAACAGGAAGCTGTAATTTCATATTGTGCAAAGCACTTAATGAAAGAAAGCACCTATTACCCAAGATCAGATAATATGGGCAACTATGATTTGATAAAAATTGGTAGTAAACTGTTCCTTTCCCATTAAACAGCAGCTCATTCATGGTTTCTTGCTATGCCTGAACCCTACTGTCCTACAACGATACTCTCGGTCTGACAAAAGTCAAGAGCATCATCATCACATCAAATCAATACTGTAGCTCTTAAATTGATTAGTTTTCAGCAAAAAGATTAATCATAGTGCTGCTAATAACAATTAAATAATGACCATAGTCCTGTTATTTATGCTCATTGTCATAAGTTCATTGGTGTTCATTCAGTATATAGGCATCTGCTATACAAGGCTGATATGAAAATGCAGATAATACCTCTAAAACACAATGAACAATCTGAAGTGCTGAATGAACTGCAGCCTCTGAGAGTAGCAAATCAATAAACTGCAACTAGAGCTTGTTTTGCTGCACAGTTATTTCTGGTGAACCTGATCACACTATGTAATTTTTGGGAGAAAAATACAATTTTTATTACTTAACCTTGAACATACAATTACATTGCCCAATGGTTGTTTTATACATTTCTATAATTCTTAACACACTATGTTTGTTCCAGATTTGGTCATGCTTAGAAAAGAACAGCTGAAACGAATGGATCTTAACTTCATCAAAACTGACTTGTGCCCTAGATTTTGATGGGTCTAAACATAGCTAATCCTAGCTCTAACAACACTATACACTCACAATTATTGTGACCCTTTCCTTTATTGTTTGCTTGCAATAGGTACTGATTGCAATAGGAAATAAGGAGGAATGTATTGAAGGTGCCTATTCTAAGAAGTCTCCTCCTCCCTTTGAATTCGTACGATTAAAACCTAAGAATATGCATGTTTATCAAAATAAGTGAACATACAATTTTGGACTTAGAAGGATAGAAATTTCATAAACATTTAATACCTGTCTTTCTCTGTGACATCCTCTGGAAGGCTTAATAGTTCTGTTGGGCCATTCACTACTTCTTCTTTCATTCTTTGTTTTCCAAACTCAGAAGGATAGATCTAAAAGCAATAAAAGATGTAGAAGCAAAGATGTAAATCTAGAAGCAATAAAAATATTGCATCAAAATATTGGGAGCACAGTCTTTAACTTAAAATAAACTGTTTCCACTATTTTCCCCACTACCCAAATCACTGCCTCCAAGCAGTGAGTGGGGTCATGTCCTGAAGTAGGCAGGGACAGTACACAGTGCATATGTTGACTCCAACATGATTGATCATGCACTCAGGTGTTCTAGCTTTCTCTGTCACACACATACTCCTCCAGAACCCTCCCTCCACATTTAGGGCTTTAAAAACTAAAAACAAAAACCCACCTTCCACTGGCATCAACAGTCTTCTCAAAAATCTAATTGTGGCTCAGGGCAGGCAATATTTTGCAGGGAGGAGGTTAAAGTACTGAGGAATAATAAGTCAACCTTCTCTTCCCCAGCAACAATCCACCTCAAATCTCTCTGTGTGCAATTATGTTTGAAGAAAGTATCCACTGGTACCAAGAGAGGCATTCTGAAGAACCTAAATACAGCACAGAAGCAAGGGAGCAGGACAAATATTTTATTGTATTCCCGAAGGATTTCGTGGCCGGGATCTGATGGTTGTTGTGGGTTTTTCAGGCTCTTTGGCCGTGTTCTGAAGGTTGTTCTTCCTAACGTTTCCCCAGTCTCTGTGGCCGGCATCTTCAAAGGACTGGAGTAGGAACTCAGTCCATGCTCTGTTGCTGTTTGTTGGATAATTATTTATAGCTGTGGGAACAGCTTTAGTCCTTTTCAGGAGATAGGGTGATGTTGGTGATCAGTGTTTTTTTGTTGTGGATGTATTGTTATGATGAGGGAGAGATTATCTATTACTGTGATTGATGGGTGTCTTTAGCTGGTCTTTTTTGTGCAATGATCCCTGGTCCTTGTGGCTGGGTAGAGTTCATTGACCTTTTGCAGACTGTATTTTTCATTGCTGGGAGTCAGGCCTTATTTTGACTTTCCTCTTTTTTGTTGAAGCTCTGCTGGGGTTTATGGATTTCAATGGCTTCCCTGTGCAGTCTAACATAATTCTTGCTGGTGTTGTCCAGCACTTCAGTATTTTGAAATGGAATTTCATGTCCTGCTTGTTTTAGGGCATGTTTAGCTACTGCTGATTTTTCTGGTTGCTTTAGTCTGCAGTGTCTCTGTGAAGGAAAGAACGAGAGTGTGCCGCCCTCCGCAGTACAGAGTATAGAGGAAGGGGAGGGATGTGTAGGAGGAGTGCTGGTGGAAATAGAGCAGGGGCCAGTAGAGGAGCAAAAGAGATTGGAGGTGTGTCTAGCTGAAGACAGAGGGGAGGAGTTAGACCTGATCGTCTAGGAGGAGGACTTAAAAGAGATGGAAAGCGTGCAAAGTTTTAACATCCTAACGGGCACTCATCCCGACAAGAAGGACCGGGCAGAGCAGACGGAGTGGAGCACCAGACAGGAGGGCTTCTCGACTTTAATCCGAGAATTCCGAAACCTACAGGTGGGCAGAGGTCTCCTGCCAGACTCCAAGGACTTACACGCGCGTGAAGGGGAATTGTAACCCTTGGAATGGACAGTAGTGGTTTACCCCCGCAATCAGCGTGGGGGGAGGAGGGTGATCCGTCCCAGTCCTTTACTCCAGCCTCAACGAGAGGGAGACTGGAGACACCCTTGTTGTGGGACGGTGTGTGCGGTGAGAAGCACCCCCTTGAGGCCCATGTCCGACAAAGAACGATTTGGTCCGGCCCCTCTGTAAGAACGGACATACAAACACCTGATGTGAAGGTGCAGCGTTATCATCCTTTGGCCGAGTTAAGTTTAATGGATCCGTTTGAGCCTATGGAATTAAGCTTGTTCACCAATAAATCCAGTTATGTTAAAAATATAGAAGAGCCTCCAACTCTCATTCCGGCGCCAAACCAGGGGTTGCACACGGCAACCAACGAACCCGATCAGTCTCTCATGTTCTTTGATTCTGGTGTGAATGCTGTGTTTTGTGGTTCCAATATATACTTGGCCACAACTGCAAGGTATCCAGTATACTCCTGCAGTGGTGAGGGGGTCCCTTTTGTCCTTTGCTGACCGTAACATTTGTTGTATTTTTGTGGTGGGTCTGAATACTGTTTTGTGTTTTTTCAAAAGTTTCCCCATGCGGTCTATGACCCCTTTGATGTATGGCAGAAATACTTTATTTGTGGGTGGCTGTTTCTCTTCTTCGGTTTGGTGTTGTTTTCTTGGTTTGATGGCTCTTTTTATTTCATTGTCGGAATAGCCATTTGCCTGCAGGGCCCAATTCAGATGGTTGAGTTCAGTGCTGAGAAACTGAGCTTCACAGTTCCGGTTTGCACAGTCTACCAGAGTTTTGATTATGCCTACTTTTTGTTGTGGGTGGTGGTTGGGTTTTCTGTAGACCTTGTGTCTCAATAGGTCAGTTTTGTGTATGGCCATGGCATCGAAGAAAGGGAGTTGGCCCTCTATGTCTTTTTCCATGGTGAATTGTATATTTGGGTGGATGCTGTTAATGGTTTAGAAATTCTTCCAGTTTTTCTTTGCCGTGGTTCCAAATTGTTTTTTTTTAAATAATTTTATTTTATTTTCAAAACTATTAGGGGTAGGGTAAGGAATACAGAAGGTAAGGGGCAATGGAAAGGGTGGAAAAAGGGTTTTGAGTATAAGAGAACATCACATATATAATCATTCAATCTCTTCATATTAAGTATGCAAGCATATAATCAATTCATATTCCCATGAAAGCTCATCTTTCTGATTCTTCTTCTTCTTTTAACTATTTGTCTATTAATTTACCCCCTTGGCTTTCAACTAGCAATTGTAACATAGCTTAAATCTAAGTTATTCCAACAACATCAGAACACCAAGACCAGTTGTAAGATACATCCCCTCTTTTCTCCTCCTTTTGTCTTAAAAATACACTCGACAAGCCTGAAATAATATAAATTCCGCTCACTTCTCCCATTTTCTCCATACGCTTCTTTTGTTTCTGTGACTCTGTTTTCTTCCGTGCTTTGTAAGGGGGAACAACAACTAAAGCAATAGTACGATTTTTAACCTCGGTTTTTCTAGCTGCTATCGCTGCTTGGTGACACTTCATCCCCTTTATATTATCTGTTATTGCTTTCAGTACATACGGTTCTGGCATTTCTTTTGGCTGTGATTTAACCTCTACTATTTTCTCTTCCTTGAAATCTTTAATTAAATCTGCCATCTGATCCAGGTAGTAATTTACCTGCTTAAATCGTGTCAACACAGACATTTGGAAAAAACCCTGCCACTCTGATCGTTGATCTCTAGTTTTCTCGGGGAGCAGTTCCATCTTTCCAGATCTATACACTATTCAGTTTCCACTATTTTATCAACAAATCAGTCCCTCACTTGGAGCTCCCTCTCCCTTTTGCCCAAATATACATGATATATAAATCCACCTCAAGTCCAATGTGTTAAATTATAACTATTACAGTATTATCAAAAAATAGCACGCAAACTCATACAGGAAATAAAATTTAAAACATGAGTTTCTCAGATATTTTGTTCAATCCCTTCTCTCGCCGCCAGCCTCCAGACCGTTTGTTTCTTCTTTCCTGTTCTCAAAGTTTATTATTACCTTCACCCGGCAGAGCTGTGTTATCAGAATGTCATTTATTAAAGTCCTAAGTTCAAATCAAACCGTATGGCTCTCAGTTCACAGCTCAGTCTGTTTTCTTTCTTTTTACTCCAAAGGCTTATTTCTCCTTCCCCAGAAAGGGGAGTCCAGCTCAGTTTCCCAGTCAGAGTCCTGCAAAATGCATTATCCACAAAGATCAGAGTCCCACACAGTCTAAGAATATATGTCCAGAGGGAAAAAAAGGTCCAAAGTGAACAGCTTACACCAAGTTTTAATCTCTCAAAGCCTGTCCAGTGCTGATTCTCCGGGAATTTTTCTTTTATAAAAACATAAGCTGTTTCTGTTCCCTTGAATCAGTTTGACCTTGGACAGCTTGCTGAAGACAGAGCTATTTTCCTTTCACATTTGCAATGCAAGCCGACATGCTAAATACGCCGCTCCTTATCTCTTTTTGGTCGTAAATTTCCACACTCACTTGCTCTTTATTTTAATGGGTTTTTTCATACAGCAAGGGCTTCCACTTACTTGTTATTGTATATTTTCGCCGTGCTTCTTGTTCTCTTATGCTCAGCGAACGGAGCTGTCCTGGCTGGTTGCCAAAAAAGTCGCCTGTCTTCGGTCGTGCTTATGTGAATTTCCAGAAGACAGAAAAATCGAGCTGCTGCCCAATCTTCTAACTTCTGCGGCTCACAAAACTGCTACAGAAAGGTCTCTCCTGACCTCCCCTCGAATCCCCTTTTCTAGGGGAATCCCCGACCGAATCGGTTCTAGCTTTTCCCGGGAGCTATTCCCAAGAGCTGCTAGCTTCACCACGACGAAGCTCCTCCCCCTCGCCGTGGTTCCAAATTGTGAAGGTGTCATCCACGTATCAGAACAAGACTGTGGGTGTGAAGGGTGCCGAAGCCTTATTTTATTTCTAATCAGATATAAATTAGACAGGTGTGTCTTCTGGAAATTCAGATGTGGTGCTACTTTCTGAGAGTCAAGAGGTTCCTGCTTCCTTCACTCCCACTTCCTGGCCTCTTATTCCTTCTGTGCTTTGTTTTTTTTTCCTAAGGGTTTCCTGCCCCAATGTCAACACCCAAGCATCATCCTCTTTAATTTCCAAGTGAAATGGACTGTGCTACAGCAAAAGTCAGCAACCTAATCGATGTCCTTTTTACAACCCTGGCCAAGTATTTACTGAAAAATGTCTCTTTCCTAGTATGCTCCCACCTATCTCACAATCCTTGGCAGCCTCAAAACCAAAACTATATGCAAGAGAAAAGGTGTCTCCTCCTTTCACTACTTATCAGCTGCATTTTCTCTTCAAAACAAGTACTTACCTTTACAGAAAAAACTACACCACCCTTGGGTGTAAAAGAATTAAACAAAGCCAGCAGATCCTTGGCCTTCAGTCGATCCCAATCCATATTGCAAACTGCCAATCTTCTCGTGATCTGTATTTTCAAACATTCATTTATAAACAGATAAACAGATTATAAACAGATTTTGAACCATCACTACAATAATTCCCAGCCTCCATGGCCTATGGGAGTACAGCTATCATCCAAAATGTAATCGTCAGATTCCTACCCTGCTTTAAAATAACACAAACAAACAAAAACATTACCAATGTGCCTATCACACTACTACTGAATATGTCACATCAAGAGTTTTCCACTGTTGTCCATTCCGAGAGTAGATGTCGCCAGAGTTATCCCGCTTAAGCTGCTAGACCCAAAAAGAAGACCACAGAACCAGAGTTTTAACTGATATTTTGCAGCTTCCTCAAGTAAATCACTGCAGGTCTAGGCAAGCAGGCTGGTAGTGAGATACCTTTGAGATGACACTGGCCGTAGCAAGCCACGAACATCTCATTGTCAAATTTTGCATGTCAGGCAATGACATCACAAGGCCCATACTTGCTGCTTAGAGACTGCAGGATTCCTAGCAACTGGAGCTTGTTGGGAAATGGGACCTCTTTGGCATGAATTATAACAATAGGACAGCCATGAAAAGAACTTCTTGGAACAAATTGCAACAATGTAAAGGTATTACATTCTACTAAGGTTCAGTTTACTGCAATTAAATTTATACTGGTACTATAGTACCCACCCATCTACTAGCTAGACGCTCGTGTGTGCAGTCTTTAGAAATGAGAACCCAACTGCCTGTCCATTAAGCAGGGCATCTGAATTTTAGTCATGCTTTTAAAAGTTAATGTCATGCACAAATTTGCTCCAGACATAGCATATACTGAAACAGGTATCTGCATATCAGCAGAAGGACACAATGAATGAAAGTCACTTTTTATAGTGAGAACACTATTTAAATGATTAACTACTTAACTGGTGCTTTACCCTTCCTTCAGCCAGAGGTAAACAAATCAGCTTTCTAAAGAGGTTCACTACAACTCCTATAATTCCTGCCCATTGGGTACTGCTGGCTGGGGCTCTTAAGAGGGTCATTGGTCACCTTACCCTACTTTAAATCTCACCATATTTGCACGTGGGGCATCTTTTGCCAGCTCTCCCCATCCATGTATGACTTCAGGTTCCTTTGGAAATACTTCAGCCAAATCATTCTCCTCTTCATCCTCAGAACTAGTTTCTATGTTGCCCTTTCCCCTTGCCAAATCTGGACCACTGTCACTTTCGTCATCTATCTCACTTTCTTCTCCACTTTCCTCCTCCTCCTCCTCTTCTTCTGCATCATCATCATCATCATCACCACCACTTTCTGTTCTTATTCCTTCATCTCCCAAATCACTTTCCTCTCCATTCTCTTCTGAATCTCCATCATCAGTTTTTCCACTGCCTTCCAAGTCTTCAAGGTCTAAGCTTCCCTCATTTTCAGAGCCTTTATTTTCCAGATCATATTTGCAGACATCTTTGACAGAAGAATCTTGTTTTCCTAATTGAAAAAAAAAACAGGCAGTACATCTAACACACAGGTACAAAACTGTCATCTAAAGTGACAATGACTGGAATCCTCTTGCTCAACTGCACACACGTAGAAAGCAACCAGGTAACATTCAGTAGCTTATGGGTAGCAATTAGCAAGTTGGCACTGGGATCTTAGAGACACATACATCTACTGGCTAGGTGTACATCTGAAAATTCCAATGGAACTTATTAACTGCCAGCAAGAAACCACTGAATGTTAGGCCATTTGCCTTTTCCATACATAACTAAGCAATAGCATTTTGGCTTTTTTTTTCCAAAGGAGTTTAACTCTGATCATCCCTTTCCACCTCCTTCCCCTCAAAACCAAACTAGACATGCTGTTTAAAGAAAAAAACAAAAGGTTCAGCTAGTCCTTTTTGAAGCACATTCCAAAGGTGGTATCTGTACATTCCTGGTCCAGGTGAAACAGGAACTGTAGTTACAAAGCTGGTGCTTCAACTACTGTGCATTGTTGAGAGTGCAGCAAAGAGCTATATGCTTCTGCAAAAACACTCTGCACATCTTCTCTTACTAAGCCAATATACAACTTGTCCAAAACAGTCCAATGGCATTTACTTTCAAAGAAATATATAACAGAGCTAGAAAGAGATAACAAGCTAGTTACATTCAACCAACCTATTATTTTACAACTTAAGTGACTTATCATGTGGTTTTTCCACTTATTTTACACTCTTCTGTAAAGACAATTGATGCAGATTCCTTATTTTGCTTTTTGAGTCCAACATACTTACTTCGTGCAGATTCAGTTACATTTGTCTTTTTCATAATCTTGCATTTCTGTTGTTTGTTTTTTAAAGTATCAGGCTGAGAGACCAGTAAGCTTTTATGATCTGCTACTTTGCTTTTTTTACTGCCATCAGGAAATTTGTCAGAGTCTTTCTTGTCTTTAGACTTGGACTTTTCCACCTTAACTTTCTTTTCAGTCTTATTTTGGTCAGAATCAGAAAGATCAGAATCTGAATCAGAAATGTCATAGAATCGTTTCAGATCCTCAGTAGAGCTGTGATTAACCGGACGTCCTCGCTTATCAACTGTGTATTTCAACTTGAATTTCTTGTCATGAAACATTGCCTGAAATCTTTTGTCAATTTTGATCTTGCGGTCTTTTTCTGGCATTTCCCAAAATCTAGGGTCTCTTGTTATGCGGGAAAACCGCTGGTCGCTAGTAACCTCCTTCTTAGGCTCCATTTTCATATTTCAATAATTCAGACTTGACCTATTGAAAAAAAATTAAGAGTTGTCATACTTAAAGCAGACCAAATAAATGCTTCATTCTAAATCAGCAAGTTCTCATAAAACAATAAAACAACAACAAACATTAAAATAGTTTTCCAAAACTATGTTTGAGAGAAATAGTTACAAACCTAATCCTTAAATCCTCATGTCACAATCAAGATACAAAAACTTCTTTTTCAGCCTTTGTCCTTACTTTTCAAATTCCACCGTATCAACTGTGAGGTACAGTTGGGACCCTGACATTTGAGACTATGGCCTGATCCACCTTCTCTCGGAGAAGATGCAGGTAAGCCAAAGCCAAAATAAATTGCAAAAACAGTTCTGCTTTCAGATACATTCTTGTTATTGTGGAGCCATCCCATATTGCCAGGACAACCCCTAAAAACCAGATCAGCCCTGACTAAAAGCATCTATGACTTTCCTTAATTAATGGTTCTTAGCAAAAATTTCTGTTTATCCCTAATCTCAGATAACAATTCAGGGCCTTCACAGCCTCCCTGAAATCAGCTAAAACAAAGGAGTAGTAGGGTATTTATCAGAACATGACTCCTGCCTTGGTTGCACTCATTGCCACTCTCACTCTGAGGGAAATTATTTAAGTTAAAATAGCATACCCTTGAAATCTCAGTGTGATTCACCACTCCTCAATGCCCCCCTTGTGCCAACAAGTGCTGCAAAAGAGCTCCTGTCTCCACCTCCCTGTGACTAGCAACATCTGCAGCCTGAATATTCATGTTTATACTATTACACTAGAAACAACACCACAATTTTTTTAGAAAAAATAAAAAATAAATCAGAAGCTATATTGCATCTGTATTTGATTGTTTGAGATTTTGATTAGGACTTACATAACCAGTATACTTAATTTAACAGAGATTTTTTTCCCCAACCATGTTAACTGGACTTCTTTAACTGGTGATTCTAGAGATTAAACCCAGAACTTTCTGCACTGTAAGATATGCATACTATACATTACAACATAAGTTCTTCTGTCCCTTATTTTCTCCAAATCAGGAATGGGCAAGTGGGCCTTCTAGATCATTTTTGGATTGCAACTCCCAAAAATCTGCTCTGCACAGCCAATGGTGTGCCAGGGTGGGAACTAGAATTTCAAAAGCATCTGGGGTTCCCAGAAATCCAACTTTGCTTCAAACACTATGTAAAATCATGCACTAAAGTTAGCTATCCCTTTCTACATGCTCATTGCTTCACTATATGTACCATTAAAACAAAAAGAAACACAAGAGGTCCCTCTGACGATCATCCTAAGCACATTTATAGGAAGGAAGTACAGTACAATATGGAACATAATACTGTACCATGTTTAATATATACATACATACTTTCTGTGTATGCGTTTGTTTTTATAAAATTACACAGTTTCCAGTTGCTTAAAGACCATGTATACAGTCCCAAAAATATACACATACAATATATATACATAGATATAAATACGCAGTTCGTGTTAATGACTATGAGAACCCCCCCCCCAAAAAAGCCGCAGTTCCTTCCGCTTAACTAACATAAGAAGGCAAAGCCGTGCTTCTGCCAGCCAGAGACGTAAATCGCAAAAAAAGAGGAAGGCGAATGGATAAAAGACGTAAAAGCAAAAACCGATTTCCATTAACCTCCACTAGGAAACCAGTGTGGTGTGTAGCGGATCGAGTGATGGGGCTCTGGAGAGCAGGGTTCGAATCCTCCGCTCGGCCATGGAAGCGGTACAACCATTCCTTACCCTGAAAGGAACTCAGGACCTATTAAGGGTCGCTATAAATCGGTTCCGACTTCGGGACACGGCGCGCAGACACGTTACCCTCAGGAAAGGAGTCCACAGGATAAATAAAAAATGCCAAAGGGCTCCCACGCAACAACGCCACGACCGCACACCGTCCGCCGCCTCAACTCCCCGACCGGCCGCCTCGGCTCCTCCTCGCGCAGCTCACGCGCCTCTTGCCAGGAACTTCCGCGTCAGTTCCGGAACTCGGCGCGAGGCACCACGGCGGCCCTCGAGGGCCAAAATGACGCCCGCGCGTTTGTTGTCCTGAAAAGCCCATCCCCCCCCTCGGCTTCTTGAAGCTACCCGTCTGCTGTTGAGGACAAGAGTTTTGGGCGGCCCCTCCTTCACGGAAGCACAACAAGTGGGACACGACTTTTTCCGGACACCTTTTAAGGCGGAGGGGCTGTGGCTGGGGCAAAAATCCCTCCCCAAGGACGCGGGATCAGTCACGTCAGAAGGCACCGTAGAGAATAAGAAATGTTTAATTAACCCCCTTCGACGGTATTTGCGTGCAATGTTCAAAGTTTTCTATGCATTTCGTCAAAGAAGCCCCCTACCCCCTACTCTGCACTCGGAAGAGTTACGACCAGTGGCTGGAAGCTGAAATACGCATCCGTTCCTATCCGTACCGCTCCAATCTAACCACAGATTCGATAACAGCGCAGAGCTTTTTTAAAAAAATATTTATTTATTTATTTTCAGCGAGTACTAGAATTCGTTTCTTGCCCCTTCCGACGCTACCCGTTCTCGCAGGCGGGCTCAAAAAGCTAAAAAAGGGGGAAACCAAGTACCTCTGTATCCCTTTAAATACAGTTCGTATCTTCTACCCACCACCACCACCCCGAATTTAAAGACCGGACTTTTCCAGGTCTTACAGGAGTGGTGGAAAGTGCGGTGTTTTCGTTTTCAAACGTTTAGAAACACGGTTCAGTGCTCGTCCTGCCGCGAAAAAAAAAAGAGCCACCCACGGACTCGCCCCTTCTCTTTAGGGACTGCAAGGCTGTTCCGCCTCTGCCCGAAGCAGCTCCCGGGCTGGTTTTTCCGGGCAATCCTGCAAAGAAGCGCCGCAGGGTTCCCCCCCCCCAATCCACCGAGAGGGAGGGTCTGCGCGCGCAGACGGGGAAACCCCCCCTCCCGAATCGGAGCGCGTCACTCTATCCTTTCCTATCTCTACCTACAGCGGCCGCTCGCTCTCGCTTTGCCCCGCCCCTCTCGGGCCAGGGAGGCGGGGAAGCGGCGATGGAGGCGATTCAGCGAGCCGGGCGCCTTCTCCTCGCCCAGCCCGTGGCGGCACGCTGGGGGTCGGGGCTTCCCTCCTGCTGCCGCCGCCGCCGCCTCCGCCGCCTCCCCTTTCCCGCGGGCCGTCGTCCCATCAGCGGTCCCGGAGCGCTCAACCCTTTCGACCGGCAGCTGAAGAGGAAGCAGAAGAACTGGGCGGCCGCCCAGCCGGAGGCTCAGCGCTGCGAGTACCTGCGGGAGGAGGTCGTCATTCCTTGACCGGGAAAGAAGGAAGGAGGGCGAGGGAGAAAGAGGGAGGAGCGGGCGGGTTTGGTCCATCGACGGGGATGCTTTTGAGAAATCATCTAGAAATCATTTCTATACGACCGCCTAGAGTGGTCGTATAGGCTAGAGTAGACCAGATGGGCGGGATATAAATAAAATAAAATCAATCAATCAATCGGCCCAAAGAGTGGGATTTGATTGGATAGCGAATCCCAGCATGCCCAGTTGGGTGGAAATATTTTGAGCCATCTCTAAGAGTAGTGGAAGCGGGACTAGGGGCTGTTGGCTGGGTGTCATTCCACCAAATTGTTTTGTTTTGTAAACCAGTGGTGGGAGGATTGGTTTGAAAGCAGGGCTTGAGGGCGGATATTCCACAGTGTGGTGTTTTTGTTTGTTTGTTTTCTTTCCTGATCTTAAGTTGTTAGGTGCCATTAAGTCACTTCTTGCTTATGGCGACCCCTTGAGTTAGTGACCTCCAAAAAAAAAAAAAAAATTCAATGACACCCATTCCTGAAGCTGCTAATAACCTTTCTAGAAATAAATGAACAGGTAGAACAGAGAAGGCTGCCTTATTTTTGTTCTTGTTGCTACTGTTTTTTCTTAGCAGAACTAATACTAGATTTGGGAAGGTTTGGATTGAATTGGAACAATGGCATGTGGAAGAACTGGGGCCGGCCGGCAGGGGGACAGAGAAATCTTGTGTCTTAAAAAACAGAATCTGCCTTCTTCCTTGAAGTTGTTGCTATATTTTTTAAAGGGACGTTGGAAAACCTATCAGGGGTCTCCCACATCGTCATCCACAGTTTGGTCTTGGCCAATGTTTAAGCAAACATTTCAACTCTCTTCATGAAGGAATCTTATTCTTTAGACATCTAAAATTATAGAACTGGAAAGGACCTCAAAAATCTCAGGGCAGGGCTCAGAGATTGCAGCAGGTGCAGAATGCAGTGGCCAGACTGGTGTTGGGTGTGAATAAATTTGATTGCATCTTTCTGGTTCGCCTTCATGGGCTTCCTGTTGCTTTCTGAGCCAGGCTCTTGTTCTATTATACAAAGCCCTTAAGGGTTTTGGGGCCCGTTAGTGTCTCTCCCTCAGAGGATCAGCCCATACCATCTGTTCTTCTCAGGCCCTACTTTTCCAGGTGGCCACACTAAGAGAGGCAGAAAAAGGCTGTAGCCAGACATTGAGCCTTCTCGGTCATGGCCCCATTCTCATGGAATGGGCACCTGGCAGAAGCACAACAAACTCCTTCCCTCTCATCCTTTAAGAGGATGCTAACAACTGTCATGTTTCAAGAAAGAGGCATTCAAAAGTATCATCTCCTGAGTTATTCTGTCTGTGCTCTTGGTATTGTCTTGATTTTGATTTATGGTGAAATTTTTCAGTGTTTTCTATATAAAGAATAAGCAGAAGTAGTTTCCCATTCCCTTCATCTGGGGGCGTCCTGCAAGTGTGCAGTTTGCCCATGGCTACACAGGCTGGCTCTTCTCACAGGAGGCAGAGCGGGGAATTGAACACCCAACCTGACTCCACCTCCAGATACTTAAACCACTGAGCTATCCAGCCAGCCAAAACAACTCTTGCTGCTACAAAAGTCTTCCCAATGTAGACTTCTCCTTTCATGTATTCTGTTTGTTTGGGTCAGATACTGTCCTCTGGAACTTCAGAAACTTACATTGTAGCCCTTCTAATGCTTGAAGATAACTACCATATCACCTCTGTATCTTCTTTTCTAAACATATCCAGCTCTCGTATCCATGCCTTACTTGGTTTCTAGATCCTGAAAGGCTTTTCTTTCTCCCTCACAACTGTCCCATTAAATAGGGAAATAGGAGAGGTAGCTTCACACTTACCTTACTTTACCTTCTTGAAGAGGAGTAAGAAAATCCCAAGCAAAGTAAAAGAGCTGCGAGCATTTCTTTACAAGTCAGTTTTCTTGTAGTTGCTCAATAGGTCTGTAGCAGATCTTTTAATGCATTTTGGAAGAACAAGAGGGAGCATTTATTCTTTGTGAAGTAAACTTTGTTTTGTCTCCCAGCTTCCCAGTTTTTGGTTTGTTCTAATTGCTTCTCTGTGGCAAGCATGTAAATAGCAGAATTGGAGCAAACGTGGGTCAGGACACAGGGAAGCCTAAGCCAAAACACTCTAGTGGATAACTAATGTGATTGGTTATTAGTTTAGTGGATTAATATCATGATTATTTAAGTGGTTGTATACAAGTTTAGAGGATAAAGTCCTCCATAACTCAGGTTAAACAGTTGTCCAATTCATATGCCACCTAGTAAAATAAAAAACATGATGTGGCAATTTAGTCATAGGTCTGCATTCCCCCCCCCCCCCCATTGTCTATAGCAGGGGTCTCCGGACTGTGGTCCATTGGCCACATCCAGCCTGCCTTGCCTTTTTATCCAGCCCGGCATGCAGGTGTGCGGGTGGACAGGCAGGGATGTGTGCAGGAGTGCAGGTGGGCGCATGTACATCTTCGTCCTTGAAAATCTGGAACATATATGTTGTGGCCCTCTGAAAAGTTTGGAGACCCCTGGTCTACAGCATTCAGAGTGGCAAATGAAAGTTAATGCAAACTTTCCACCCTACCACTGTTTACAAACCTGCCTTGAACTATAATTTCAAATTCAGTTTCATAGCTACCATTTCATAGCTACCAAAGAGCCACTGTTCTGCCATACCTGTTTCAGGCAAATGATGGGATTCCTGAGATCAAAAGTAAAAGCAACACTGATTAGCTCTAGTGATAGCAACAGAAAATGTGTTGTTCTTTTTGCTGTATTACAGGTTGGTGGTAGGCTAGCTGACCGTGTCTTTGATGTTGCCAGGTAAGATACTAGCATGTCTACACTGTGTGCCTAATTGTTTTTCACAAACTAATTTGCCCATTCACATATAGCATAAAGTTGAAGAGATTTTTAGAAAATAGTTGGGAAACTAAATGTTGATGACTTTTTATTAAGTGGAAGAAGTAAGGCCAGGGCTTGATTTCTATCTTGTTAAAAATTATACTTCTTCGGTCTTCGAGTTCCATTTTCTCTTGGCAGTGCTGCAGAATTTGAGATTACTGTAAAGTGAAGCTTTAACTATTTGTAGTCTTGCTATATTTTCTAGAACAGTGGTTCTCAACCTTTGGTCCCCAGATGTTCTTGGACTAAAACTCTCAGAAGCCTTCACCACTAGCTATGCTGACCAGAATTTCTGGGAGTTGTAGTTCAAGAACATCTGAGGAACCAAGGTTGGGAACCTCTGTTCTAGAATAAGCTTTCCTATCAACTATCTGGAAGTGAAGCCACTCGTTTCTAGAAGTTGCAGCCATGTTTTTTTTCCTTCAAATTCTGAAATCTTAAAAAGATATCCTGGAAGAGGCTTCAGCTATTTGCGTGTTTTTCCTAATTGAAACTAATGAATGTAATAGTGAATGTTTCTTCATTTGATGCTAAGGCAAATACTGGGAATTCTGATTAAAGCTGCTGTCCTAATACCTGTACTAGGGATTAAGCCTCACTAGACTCAGTGGAACTTACTTCTAACTTAACTTTCATAGGATTTAAGTGTGAATGTTCTTATGTAGGAAGGCCTTTCTGATGGTTTCTACTTCATCAGAGAGAGAAATTGGTACTTTATGGTGTTAAATATGCATTACCAGATGAAACCTAAGGTTATTTCTAATATCAATGCCATTTGATAGCAGAAACCTTTTGGAAAACTATGAATTCCACCAAAAATATGTCATTAAAAATACCTATTACATCAAAACATGGTGGTCTGAATACCTTAGTCAGTTGCATATTTGCAAGTTAATCTCATTTATTGTTCTTAAAGGACTTTTCCCCTTGCCTTGGACCTTGGCTGTGGACGAAGCTACATAGCTCAGCATTTAAACAAGGTATTATATTTTACATAGCTAAGCCTGTGAAACTGAGTTGCAGAAACTGAACTAAGATATTGATCAACTTCTGCTATATGCTGGAAATAAACTCAGTACTTTGAAAAAGTAGTAGTGCCCATTTTGTTTGGTCATATTGTGTTGGTCCAGATGTCACAGTGACAGGATTCTGAATAATCCTGGTTTATTGGGCTTAATATAGAGTGCAAGTCCATACTACCTGATCCTCTCATTTTAGTCCTCCTACACTTGGGAACAGGTAAACAATCCATGAATCTTCTACCTGTGGTTTATTTACTATGGCATCCGAGATTCTAGTTTGACTCTCCCCCAAAACAGTCATAAGCGAAGAGCAAACCTAAGTCTCAGCATTATAAGAGATCATGCCTGAAGTCTCACTAGCAAAATGTTTCTGAGTTAATCATTGAGAATTTCAATCCATTTTATGAGTGTGTGTGTGTGTTTCAGACAGTGCAAGGCCATTATTGCTTCTTTTGTTCCTCCTCCATGCTATCTCCACATCAAATCCAGCTCACTGGTAGGCTACTACTATATTTGTTTGCATTTCATCACACAGTACAGCTGACATCCCATTGAGTGTGTAGTCCGAAACCAGTTTGTTTCCTATGCATCTGGTGTGCGGTTGCACCTCCCTCACCCACTGTTGTTCGAATCCCTTAATTTTTAAAATTAATTTTCAAATGGGAATGCTGACACATTGGTATCCTTTTGTCAAATACGGAATATGAGTCCTCCTCCTGTCTTTTGACTGCCACTGCAGTGTGCAGTGGGTTCTCCTCCATGGAGGGTAACAAACCACAGAAAAAGAAAGAAATGGCCCAGATCAGTACATGGCCAGCAAGGGCATTGTGTTGACATATCAATGTACCCGCACAATTTGAAAAAGGGGGGAAGGAGGGCAAAGAGAGCCACAAGAAAAGGAAGAGGATATGTCCTACTCCGGGGGTATAGACAAAGTGCTACATCTAATTCACACACCCCAAAAGCAAATCGGTTAAAAAACGTATGAACCACTGTCACTGGCTATATGCCACGTGACCACAACACACGACTATACAGGAAGCAGAAGATGTGAGAAAGAAGGAGGGCAATTTCTCTTGTGCCAACTGTACATTTTATCATTCAAAAGGAAATCTCATTGGACCCAGTGGGACTTTTGCACAAACAAATGGACATAGCATTGGAATGTAACACAAATGGATTGGACAGGTGTTTTGGAAATAAAATAAAAAATTAACAATAGAATCCTTCATATATCCGCTCAGAAGCAAGTCCCACTGAATTTTATGGGGCTTATTCCCATCAAATTATGTATAGAATTTAGCCTAGATTTAAGGTCACCTACTTGTAATCTCAAAAAGAATATTTGATGTTTCATGAATCTGTTTCAAAGTCCCTTTGTTTTTAAACATTTGTGTTGTTTGTAGCACCATTGTTTATTTTTTTAAAATTCACTTTTTAAAAAAATGCAAAGGAAATTCAAGGAATAAAAATGTTGGCATACATTATGCAGTAATGTTTTGAGAGAACGGGGCACTTGGCAATATGAACCCGTGCTGTATTCCTCTTAATGCTCTGTCTTTTATTTTGCACCTGCAAAATAAATTCAATAACACATTTGGAGATAATACATGATTCACCTTTTCTTTTAGGATGTCGTTGAAAGGCTTTTTCAAGTAGATATTGCTGAAAACGCTTTGGTAAGAGACTGCGTTCCAGCTGTTTCATACATGATAATGAAAAATGAAAGAGCTTTTCTGACATTTGTGCTAAACATTTGTGTTCTAATGTGGTTTAGAAAAACACAATAGAATCGGAGATACCCAGAGCCAGTGTTGTAGCTGACGAAGAGTTCCTTCCTTTCAAAGAAAACACCTTCAACCTCATCGTCAGTGGACTGAGGTAACTAACAATAGAATCATTCATAATGAAATAAACAAATATTTTTCTGCAGTCCAAAATGCTAGTTCTAAAGTGGCGCATTGAGTATTGTGTATCAGCATCGTCCCCTTACTATTAGCAGAAATAATTTGTATAGATATGTCATTTGAAGCTGGGATTCCAAAAAAGCATTTTAGTAAAGTATATTCTTCATGATGTGAGGTATATAGTGAAAGCTGAGTTTGCCTTTTGAATGCACCCCGATGTACTCTATCAAAGTACTGTACATTGCTTTGCTAGCCTGGTGTAGATTTTCAAGGTCTACAAGAGACTGGGGTAGGGAGGATGGAGGGTGAAATGTTCCAAAGCACATGCAGAGCACTGTAGAATAGAAGACAGCCCTCTGGGAGTAAGTTCCATGGACCTTGTTGGCCTTATATCTGAGTAGGCATGGATAGGCTTCTGCTGTTTCTTTATTAATTAAAAAGTATAATTGGATTAACTTCTCAGCTGGTCTTAGAAATGCTAATCTTATTTTTCTGGAACTACTTTACATACTGCATCTCTCTCTGCAATCTGTGGGAAACAACAGCATATGTGCATTTGATTTTTTTTTTCTTAGCTGTAAAAACAAGTGCTCAGCACCAGACTGATTTAATGTGACTATACTCCCAAGGTGTTTAATTAAACCTCCAGCCAATTTTGATTGACGTTTGTATTAGCTATGGTGAAAAACAGGATTCTAAGGCTGCAGTCATGTGTAAACCAGGGAGTAAACCCCATTGAACTCTCAAGAGCAAGCAGAAAAGAAACAACACTGAACACAGGGGACCCTCTGTCTAAGCAGATCTATAAAGTACCACATTGCATATGTGGCTCACAAACATTGTGTTAACCCCTTCTCACTACAGTGGTGCCTCGCTTAACGAGTGCCTCGCTCAACGATGAATTCGCATAACGATGGCCTTTGCTGGAAATTTTGCCGCCTCACCTAACGATGTTTCCTATGGGGGATTTTCGCATAACGATATTTGGGACCTTGCTTCACTTAACGATGACAGTTTTAGGTCCCCTGTTTCGCTTAACGCTTTTTTTTGACAGCCCTGTTTTCGCTATTTTAAAAATATTCTAAAATGTTTAAAAATGTTTTAAATGCTTGGAATCATTAGTGCACCTAATAAAACCTTCGTTAAAGTAATTTGGCTTCGTTCTGAGTCTTTTTGAATTTTTGGTGATTTTTTTTTCACCATTGAAATGTATTGAATAGGCTCCTATTGGAACGGATTAACCGGTTTTCAATGCATTCCTATGGGAAATGGTGTTTCGCTTAATGATGTTTTCACATAACGATGTTTTTAATGGAACCAATTAACATCGTTATGCGAGGCACCACTTGTATTTTGATTCCATTATTTAACATACTTCCCTTTGTGCCAACATGCCTGCTGCAAATCTACAATACTGAGAAAGTTGTGCACTTTTTATTAACTTATTTTTCATTTTAACTCCTTTTTAGCTTACATTGGGTAAATGATCTTCCCAAAGCGTTGTATGAGGTAAGCACATGGACCACTGCCCCTATAAAGAGGGTCATAGAGCTTGTCTTTTACTCCTATTAATAATCTTTCTAGAAGAGTAGGTTTTTTTAAAAAAATAGCTGAGTGTTTGGAGTCCATGAGCAAGGTGCTTGCGAGGAAGATTATTCAATGATTCATAAATAAGTTTGTAAGTCACTTTCCTATTAAACAGTTCTGTTATTGCAATATCTAAATGTTATGGTGTTTAAAAAATACAGTACAACAAGGAATCGTATTTATAATTTTCATTACACAATATTGGCTGAAGTCACAACTAGAGTAGGCCCATTAAATTAGTGGAGATTTTGATGAGTCAGCTCCTCTGTAGGTTCCACTAACTGAATGGGCCTACTTTTGTTGCAACTTATTTATTTTATTTATTTATTTTATTTATTTATTTTATTTCTATCCCGCCTATCTGGTCATACTAGACCACTCTAGGCGGCTTACAATCGGAGCAACAATAAAATTATTAAAAACATTACAAATAGACAAAAATGGAAATCAAAGAATATAAAAGAAAAATCGTCAGGGATTATCTGTTGGGAAAGCCTGCCTATACATCAGTGTTTTCAATTGTTTCTTAAAAATGCCCAGCGAGGGAGCCGCGCGAATCTCAGGAGGTAAGTTGTTCCAGAGGCGAGGAGCCACCGCCGAGAAGGCCCGATTTCTGGTCTTTTCCTTCCGGGCCTCTCTCAGTGTCAGGCTCCTCAGCCTCACCTCCTGGCTCGCACGGGTGACACGGGTAGATCTAGGTGGGAGAAGGCGTTCCACCAAATATTGAGGTCCTAAACCGTTTAGGGCTTTGTAAGTAAGCATCAACACTTTGAAGTCGATGCGGAATCGGATGGGCAGCCAATGCAATGCGGCCAGAGTGGGCGAGATATGTTGGTATCTTCTCACTCCACTGAGTAATCTGGCCGCAGCATTCTGCACCACCTGTAGTTTCCGCAGCAGCCTCAAAGGTAGCCCCACGTAGAGCGCATTGCAGTGGTCTAATCTTGAGATTACAAGCGCATGTACCAAAGTGTTGAGAGCCCCCACATCAAGGTAGGATCGCAGCTGGGCTATCCGCCAAAGATGGAAAAATGCGGTGCGGACCACGGGCGCCACCTGGGTTTCCATAGTGAGCGCCGGGTCCAGATGAATCCCCAAGCTGCGAACCCCATCCCTGGCGGGCAGGGTCACTCCCCCAAAAATGAGGGAGTTTCCCAAATCCCCAACTGTGGGAGCGCCCAACCCTCAGTACCTCCGTCTTGTCCGGGTTCAGCCTCAGCCCATTCTCCTGCATCCATTCCCGAACGGTCTCCAGGCAGCGCTGAAGGGACAGAACGGCATCTGGATTTCAGTTACTATCTTTTAGAAAACAAAGCCTTTCCCCCCTGCCTTGCTCCTCTTATCTTTAATTTAATTCTACAGCTTTGTTTAGTGTGCAATATATGTTCCTGCTATCTGATATTGTCTGCAGTTGATGTGTGATGGTTGTTCCCTAACCTTTTCCCACTAGAAACCTCTCCTGGAACAATCATTTAATTTTTAGAGGTTTCTGGACATTTTGGAAATCAAATACAGCAACTCTTCTATATGTCTGGCAACTTAATGAGTATGCTGTATGTTAAAAATTTTTTAATGCTTTTTAAGTGTCCCTTGTTCAAGTACTTGGAATGTTGGTATTGTGTTTGGCTGTGTCATGTCCTGTGACTGTATTGGTATGAACCTATTATCCGCTCTAAGAACAGTCTTAGGTAGATGTTCTTGACAGTATTGATGCCAAATTTGACACTGCTATTACACTAAAACATTTGTCGATGTATGATTATATTGTGGTGACTTATTTTAGATACATCGCGTCCTTAAACCTGATGGCGTATTTATCGGTTCCATGTTCGGGGGAGACACATTGTTTGAGCTCCGCTGCTCTTTGCAGCTGGCAGAATTGGAAAGAGAAGGTGGATTTTCCCCACATGTGTCTCCTTTTACTGCTGTCAATGACTTGGGACATCTTCTGGGAAGAGCTGGCTTCAACACACTGACTGTGGTAATTATCAGTTTCAAAAACAGAACAGCCCAGAAAATTGCCACAGGTGCTAATCAGAAGTAGTTTTTCCATTTTGATGCAAAGAAATCTAGAGGCTGTTAAGTTTCAATGAGTCTTGCCACAGGCAAAAGTGTTTAAGGAACCAAATTAGTGGTGGTTCATGCTCTAGAACAGAGGTCCCCAGTCCGTGTACCGGTGCCAGTCCGTGGCCTGGGCCGCGGAGACAGACTGGATGCCCACACACACACACACTCACCCCCGCACAGCTTATTTGCGCATGCGCATGTACTCCAGCGTGCCCATGGGAGCACCGCCCTGCCATATGTGCTTGAGCGTCGCACCATCATTTGCGCATGCGCACAAGCACGTACTCATTCGTGCAAGAGAGAGTGCTTGTTCACACATGCACACAAGCATGGGTGGTACCCCACCTTCCCCAGCCAGCCTGCGGAGTGAAAAAAGGTTGGGGACCCCTGCTCTAGAAGACAGAATTGTGTTTTGTTTAATATTTATTTATTTACTTTTTAAATGAAGTGACATTGAAATGGAAACAAAGATATATAAGAACTGAAAAGGAAGATGAGTAGCAACAGACTGCAAGTTAGATTTCAATTTTAGCTCAATCGTGGGTTAGAGGAATCCCTAGTGAATATGAGAGCACTGACTAAGCCAGTACACTCACCTTTAGCTTATGTGGCAACTGTTTTGTTAATTATTGTGAAGGAGAGGAATGAAGAACTGCTGTAGGAAAAAGCTCAGGATGGGAAAGGAAGATAATGTTTTGCATCTGCAAAGGTTTAGTCTTATTTACATATCTCTGATGCCTCTCTACTGGACTTCAAGTGCATTGTTTTTACAGATATTTCAAAACTTATACCTTACTATTTTTAGGATACAGAAGAAATCCAAGTTAACTATCCTGGAATGTTTGAACTTATGAATGATCTGCAAGGCAAGTCCACTTTTTGTTTTTGTTTTTTACCAAATACAGTGGGGTCTCGACTTACGAACGGCTCGACATACGAACGTTTCGACTTACGAACCGCTCTCATAGGAATATATGGACTCGACTTACGAACTTAGATTCGAGTTATGAACTCTTTTTTTCCTTTTTTTTAAAGCCAAGTCATCTTAGGTTAAAAGGAAAAAAGAAAAAATATCCCCCTCTAGTGGCAGAAGGCGGAATAGCAGCTTCCCATTAGTTTCTATGGACGAAAAGAGCAGATACGGATTAAATGGTTTTCAATGCATTCCTATGGGAAATGCAGATTCGACTTACGAACTTTTCGACCTGAGAACTGCCTTCCAATACGGATTAAGTTCGTAAGTTGAGACCCCACTGTAGTGCACAAGTCAATTTAGAATACTGTAAGGGTGGAGAATGCAGGATCCAGCAATATGTGACTGACCACATCTTCCCCATTGCTGGTTTGGACAAATATGTGTAAAAGTAAGGTTAAGTTATAATAGCATGCCATTTGAGGTACACAATTGTGTGTATCTGTGGGTATTAATAGTGTTCTATGAAATACACCATAGAGAGATTAATGAAAAGTGCAACATAATAGTCCCACTCCTATAATAAAAATCATCATGCACCATCAAGTCAATTCTGACTTAAAGTGGCCCTTTTTCAGAGTTTCCAGTGGGGAATACTCAGAAGTGGTTTACCATTCCCTTCTGCAAGTGACCTGGGACTGTACAGCTTGCCCAAGGCTACAGAGGCTGGCTCTACTCACAGGAAGCACAGTGGGGAATTGAAGTCCCAACTTCTGGCTCTGCAGGCAGCTACCTAATACCATGCTTAGCCTTGCCAAGAGTCATTCCAGGGGACTAACCCATAGCAAAGACTGTAGGTATTGTCTACAAATTTATCAAAAGATTATTTTGTGATGCCATTTAGGGTTGCATTGGTGTTGAATGAAATATAAGCACGGCAACCGGTGTCCTGTTGATATGACAGTGGGATTATTGCCCATGTAATTCTGGGCATTCTCTTTTGCTAAGGTAGATATTGTGGAAAGCATCTGTTGTCACATGGGCCTTCCCATGCAGACCTCATACAGACACTTTAGCTGTCAAGCCACTCATGGAACATAGCTGCTGGGTGAGTGGAACAAAGTAGGATTCTGGTCAATATATGTGACTGGCATTATACATCTTGAGAAAGCAACATGCCACGTCTGCTCAGTTACGAATCTCCAGTCTGCTTTTTTTGTCAAGCTGAACAGTACTTTCTCTTTTTGTCTTAATGTACTGAACTCAAAGATGTTTTCTTTTGTTTTTGACAGCTGGCTAGGTTGATTTTTTTTGTCAAAGAGCAGAAGTGTGGTATTAAACATCTTGGATTAAGTTACATATGACACTAGAGTGTAGATTGTAGTCCTACCCATACAAACCTTTTTCATTGGAAGTGATTTATCAAATCTCTAGAGCAGTCTAATTTTTAATTATATTCTGTTGTGAGATTTAGTTCTCAGCATGTTGGCTATTCAAATACACGCTTCTTTGTAAAAACTATACAGTGCTGCGGACCTTGTTTACTAAGGCTACAATGCACACTTATCTGAGTGTAAGCCTCGGATCAGCTGACCTCTGTGTAAACATCAATGGTATAATTATCGACAATCTCAATTTGCCCCTGTGCCATATTGCTGTAGTGTTGATTTGGAACACAATGTGGAACTCACAGTATATGATATATCTTCTTTTAAAGCCTGAAAACTATTTTTAGGTATGGGGGAGAATAATTGCTCTTGGAGCAGAAAACCTATGCTGCACAGGGCAACCATGTTGGCAGCAGCAGCAGTATACAAGGGTAAGTGAACTTGGACTTCAAACGAGCAAATAAGTGCTTTCCAGAATTTTGCTGAAGAATGGATTTTTGAGATGTAGTTAGTTCTGAATATGATTGTAGTACATAGTTAGGTTTTATCAACCGTGCAAATAAATGTCTTCATCACAATTGTCTCAGCACCTTCTGTTTCCTTCTTTTTCCCGACTGTTATTCTGTAACACACATGGCACTCCAGTGTTGATACACACAGCATTTTCTTTAATGGCAGGAAAAAAGAGGGAGCTGCTTCTGCTGGTTGGGGAAACACACTCTATTTTCTCTTGTGGCACAACAGCCAACAGAAAATAAGGATACAGTGGTGCCCTGCTTGACTCTTAACCCGCATGACATCGAAATTGCTTGACGATGAGTTTTTTGCAATCGCTAAACAGCTGATTGGCGGTTCTCTACGGGCAATCTTCACTGGACGATGAGGTATTTCCCCATTGGAACACATTGACCGGTTTTCAATGCATTCCAAAGGGGTTTTTTTCTCGCTTGACGACGATTTCGCTTAACAGCGATTTTCCTGGAACAGATTATCGTCGTCAAGCGGGGCACCACTGTATGTTCAACCACAGAAATAATTTAAAACAGCCATCTTCAGTCTTTTTTCGGCCATGCACAATATGAAAGAAAGATAGGCTGAATCAGGATTGTGCACATCGATAACAAACTTTATAAACTGGTGTGTGAATAAAATGTGCCAGGACTCCCCCCCACACACACACACTGTACTCTCATTGAGAATTGCTGATTTAGAGGATGACTGGTGTGGACATGGGCAGTTGCCACCACAGTACCAGTTTAGACGCAACTGCTGCATATCCTTAAATGTGGCTACTTTCATAGTTGTGTTCAGCAATTTAGTGACTACACCGTTCATCGGAATCTAGGAAGAGGGCATATTTGTATTAAGCAAAAAACCAAAAAAACAATTGAGGCTGCCTACTTGAATAGTACAGCCTCTATCTAATTCTGAGCAAGCTGAATATTGGGATTGAGAGGACCTCTGTTTGGGTCTCTCCTGGTTGTCCTTCAATTACAGCCTGTGCACCATCTCCCAAAATGGGCCCTTTGGAATGCCGGTGGAGGGGCTGAATCTAGATTGGGAAGTCAGTGGAATTTAGCAGATTTTCTTCTGTATCCTGAAGCATGTCTTCATTGCTGCAAAATAATTTTCAGATTTTACAAGGGCTAGATGAAAAGCGTTTTTGTTGCATTTCTTTGATATTCTTTGAAATACATATATTTTGTTTTCATAGAAATGTATGGAAACAGTGATGGGACAGTACCTGCAACATTTCAACTCTATTACATGATAGGTTGGAAATTCCATGAATCACAGGTGAATCACTTTTCTCTGGTACACACCATGACATGCCTAAATAAAAATATTGTATGTCCTTTAATCACCTTTTATTTGGCAATTAAATCATTGCTCTGCATATATTAATGCCTTCTGTCTCCTGTTCAGGCAAGACCAGCGCAAAGAGGTTCTGCAACAGTGTCTTTTGGTGATCTCAGCAAAATAAATGAATTTATTCCAGGAAGGAAAAAACATTGACATAGAATGTAAACAATGGCCAATATGTTGGACTTAACATATTTAGCAGATGTCACTTCATTTTGGAACTACATATGACTGTGTGTTTCCCAGAATACATACCTCCCAGAAGAAAGTGCCAACATATTCATGTTTTACCATTTCAGTGGCATTGCTTACATATACAAATGATAATAGTACACAGCTATGATTTTTTTATTGTGCAAAACAAAATAAAATGATGCTATTGTGTTCATCTGTATAAACTGTCTATGTGAGAGTCATTAACTCACTATTAAGAGTCATTAATTCACTATTGTTCATCACCCCATTGTGTTTTTGGTCTTCCTATGGAATAATGAAAAATGGCATTCGGTTTTGGATGCCTCAGTAACCAATGCTTTAAATTTTCATGCCTTCCTTAAAACCATAGTCTTAAATTTTCCAACAGAAAATGGTTAATTGGCTTCTAGAATAAAATGTGGGCATCTGTGTGTAAGCATAATAGTAGCTGTCAATTCCCATAATAACTTGTAGAAGATGATTTACGTAATCTGCCATGGAGAAAGATCAGCTGGAAGAAAGTAGTATTGGTGAACCCCTGCTTTGAAAAGAAGAATCCTTTTGTTCCTGCTGAGCATTGCGGACTGTGGCTGGCAGGCTTTTTAATGTTAATATTGCATTGTTTACATTTTCTACAGGTAATCAGTTGTGACCCATGTTTCTTTACCCAGCCTTAGTCAGACTTTCATCCTGAAAGTGTGTAGGGCTCAAAGAGTGGTGGGGACAGAGGCTTGCCTGTAAGCTCCACCCTTCACACCCTCATGTAGGTGATCCTGGAGCAAAGGAAGGAATGATGTGGGTGATCTCAGAACAAAGGGAAGGCAATTAGCCTTCAGAGAGAAAACAAAGAAGTGTGGACAACAGATGTCCAAGCCAGCAGAGTCACCAGGGGATGCCCTGAGAACACTTTTTATTAACATAGCACAGTTACACAGATTGTTGAAAGAATTCAGATAGGATACTGGTTACCTAATCGCCACTAGGATTGGTCGGAGAAAGTATTTGAGCCTATGCCCTAACTCTAAGGGAAAAGGCAGAATGAGAGGTCACCCCACCCCCTGGGAGCTGCTGCTCTCTGCCAGGAGAGTTTGCTCTTCTCTGTTAACAGATAACACCTAACTTGGGCAGAAGCTTCCCACACCCCCATCCAACACACAAGTCCTCTAAGCCTTCATGTGTTCATCCAGAAAGTCTGATAAGTGCTGTAAGCATGTTCAACAGAATGTTGTTACAGGACTCCTGATCACAGAAATATAAAGACATGTTCAGTTAAATGTGCCTGTAACCCCTTGGTCCCTGTGTAAGATCAATGTATAAAGGCACCACTGGAGCCATATATCCTTTCAGGCTAAGTATCTGAATAGGGCTTATCTTTTCACAATAAGGTGGAAAAATCTGTGAGTCTGTGGGCTATATCCTGGAGACAGCTGAAAGCAGCTCATGTCCAAACATAGCAATAATTATTGTGATATCTTTGAACTCCCTATTTTTTACACTGATACCACATCTTTCCTACTGTGAACTAAATCCAGCATACACAGCTGTCCTTCCCACTGGATCTCAACAGTCCTGTGAGATACAACAGGATGGGACTGTGTGATTAGGTCAAGGTCCCTCAATGAGTTCCGTGTCTCAATGGGGATTTGAATAGGAATTTCTGAAATTTTAGGAGCCATGTGGCACAGTGGTTACACTGCCTTACCACAGCCAAAACTGTTCACAATCCGGGGTTCAGTCCCACATAGCCAGCTCAAGGTTGACTCAGCCTTCCATCCTTCCGAGGTCAGTAAAACAAGTACCCAGCTCATGGGGAGGGGGGCAATGTGTACCCTGCATAATTAACTTGTGAATCACCCAGAGAGTGTTTTAAGTGCAATGGGGCGGTATATAAGCAGCACACTTTGCTATTGCTTTATGTTATGCTGGCTCTATTAGATTCCATTTTAGGACTCACCTGAATGCTCAACTGCCCTGATGATTCTGCAGTTTTTTCTGGAATTCAGATGATGCAAAGCTTAAATTGGTACCAACACTGGCAGAGTGACAAAAAGCTTTCTGGGTTCTTAAACAAACTCCTGCCCCCCCCCCAATTTCACTAAATTGAAAACTTCTCTAGTCAGAAGCTTTCAGTTTAGTGCTTGTCTATTAAAGCAACAAGAACAACAAACATCAACCAGAGAAGACCACTTTTTTTAAAAAAATTCTCAACATTTTTGGAAGAGTTCTGAGCCACAGCTGATTTCCAAAATAGATTATTTATTTATTTTATTTTATTTGTATACAGCCTATCTGACTACCAAGGCCAGATTGGCGTAATAAGCCTCTGCTGCAAAGGCTAGATGCTTTCAGTGTTGATGCTAATCTATTATTTTTTTAGAAAGCACATAAGATCACTTTAAAATAATTTCTTCAAGCTGTTTGTCATTTTTTGAACCATTATTTTAAAAGATAAAAAGAAGACAAATGAGGTTTTAGGAATAAGCGTGAACAGAAACCCTAGTTAGACCCATGCTCATTTGGAACCTCCTTGGCATGTGGGAGAAGAACCAATGCTTCATCTGTTTGAGACTTAGCTTCACTCAAATGAATGATCATAAACTAGCCCTGCCAATTTCTCGGAGAAAGCAGTGGTTCATCTGTGTTCTTAGGGTATGTTACCACGTATTTGTGGCTTATCTACTGTGCGAGCTGCTTCAAAATTGGGAGGTCGGGTTGTGAGAAAGCTATAACAATTAGCTGCTTAATTTGAAATGTGATTTGAATTTTCAAAGGAAACAGCCATCAGACTATTATTCAGACTCCTTGATCATTCTCATTGCCCCCTCTATCTTCTATTCTGTGCTTTACACACCACTAAGTTCTCACTAGCACTTCCACCCCATTGAGCAGGCTATGAGCTAGAGATCATGAAGAGCCAATCTGGAAAAAACTATAGTTGTATGTAAATCACAGCATTCAACTCTGGATGACCTTGACCTCTCAAAACAGTAGTAAGAGAATGAATATGCAGTAAAGCATCCTTATGAAGAGATTGTAATCTAGCTTGGCCAATTATAGAAAGCACAGCATAGCAGGCTTGGTTTGTCTCTTTCTTAAGTTGACTAGACCAAGGTTAATCAATGTATTTTTATTAGTGACAGATGTGAACCTGCTAAGATTTCAATATCCCACTCAAGCCAGACCTAAGCTGCCTTCCAATCATGCTACTAATAATGAAATGCTGGCACATGAAACAGAGAAATCAACATTTTTGTTACATATACAGGACATGGGGATGAATATAAAAACAAATCAGGATATTTGAACAGCTGATTGGTGGGCACATGGACAGGACAGGGAAGCCTCCCTCCCACTGTCCTTTGATTTTGGTAGTACAACTCCCAGAATCCTTCAGCTTGCCTGGCCATTGTCACTTCCAAGTTCTGTAAAAATTCAGTTTAACTGATGAGACTGAATCAATAAAAAAACACTGAATTCAATGAAAATCATTCTGGCTGCACTTTAAATATAAGTGGTCTGTGGGACATGACGCTGCTAAGATCTTCCATTAGTGGTGTGTGTGCTCAACAGAGGCTAAAGGATTAGTGAATGAAATTGTGTTTGGACAAGCCATCGAAAAAAGAGCTCACTTCTTTTGTCCTAAGTCCATTTAATTTTGCCTATTGTTTATTAACAATGTAAGTAAAACAACAATTAATATCATCAGGAACAGGTCCCAGTGGTGTCTTAGCATGCTGTTGAGTGCTAGCAGTTTCCAGTTTCCAGTAAACTATTGTAGGAAAAGAAAAATAACACCATTAAGGAGATTTGGGTGGAGGTGGGGTGGATAATTAGCATTTTGCTATGTATAACAGACAAAGCATACTGAGCTACCTGATTTGTTTGTTTTCTCTCTCTGGTTACTCTGCTTGGAATTCCAAAATCATTTCTAGAAGCCTGCTTTACACTCCAGACCACTCTCTTCTTAAGCAGTTCTACATGTCTAACTGGCAAAGGCTGCAGCCTTTACCTTTACTTCCTTTACCTGGAAGTAAGTCTCATTGGAACTTGACTTGTGAGCAATGGACTTACCGTCCATTAACTCCTCTGCCTGGAAGTTCCACTGTCATCTCACACACAAGGAAGGTCATCCATAAGACTCACACAAACTCCTCTTTCTAACCTCTCTATGCAGAAGACACTCATTCTGGAAATTAACCTCCAACTTCAAATTCACATGGTTGTCTCTCTTTTCTTGTAGGCTTACCTTTTCTTTAACCCACACCAAAACCCGAGCTTGCCTTGGGACAGTTTTTTTTTCTCAAGGGCCTCCTGAAGGCTTCCTTCTTCAATTTCTCCTTTCCTAAGTTCAAACCAGGGCTGTTTTAGCACCTGGGCAACTGACACTGTAGGCATCCACACTGGCATAGATCAGTATATGGCACAGACTGGATTTTTAAAAAAGACCTTCTCTGAAATGGTTTATACTTAAAATGATCCATCTTTCTCCTTTAAGAGCTGTGCCACACATGTCTGGCACAGTGCTAGGGCATGCATTCTGGCACAATTCATTTAACATCTCATTTAGCCTGTGTAGGCAGATAAGCTATATATGGCCAAACAGAACTGCAGCGAAGTAGTTCATCACATTGACTTGGAAGTTGTGCTTGGCTGCACAACTCTTTGGCTTGCTCCTCTCAAGGAGGGAGAAGAGGAGAAGAGGGTGGTTGAAAAGAGGCAGTTGGGCTTAGAACAGGGGCAGAAAAGGGGAAGGAAAGGGCTCAAGTCCTGAGGGGAACACAGGCTGAAGTCTGCCCCATGTCATTTCCATGGACTGCAATATCCATGTACTGTATTCCCCTGTCAGTCTGGTACAGCTGATCACTCTTATTTAACTATTTGCTTCTGTACAATGATTATCTGAAGAACTTCTGTTATTATTAAATCTGATTCACTTCAATAAATAAGTTCTGTTTGAATTCACAAGACAAGTGTCCTGAGAAATGCCATTTATATTGTGGATTGAGGTAATCCACTGGTGGCAGTGAGAGGAAAACGTGATGTGAGCCTTTGTGGGGGCAAAACACACAGGTGCCACAAAGGTGAACGCCACAATGACCAACAATTATAAAGGGAGGATATCCTGAAATACCTCCCTGAAAAGCAGAGTTTTCATGTGCTTCTTGAATATTAGGAGGGAAGGGGCGTGGCACACCTCCACAAGTAGAGCATTCCATTCCATAAAGAGGAATACCTCTTGTCACCTCCCCACCAGTGGTCTCACACACTCACTCACACACACACACACACACACACACACACACACACACACACACACACACACACACACACACACATCCAAGCAGAATCCTAGCACCAACAGCCTCAGATTCCAACTTCCATCGTGGCTGCAGATTTCAGGGGAGAATGAGGGAGAAAATCAGGGTGAAACAAGGGAAAGGAAGCAGTGGGGAGGGAGAAAATGGACAGAGGGAGAGAAAAGCAATGTAAAAAAAATATAATTTAACTTCTCCTGACCCTCCAGAGATAATCAGAGGAACCACTTAACTGACAGCTGATTGGATTATAAGGTGTCATTTGCTGTTCAGGCGGGAGAAGCTAAATGTCACATTGCTTCTCTCACTGACTTCAACTGACCCTTTGTAGCTGAATTGCTGTTGGGCTGATTCCTACCATTAGCATTAAGAACCATAAGAATGTCAGAGAAAATGGCATCTAATACTTTGGTTAATATCACTCTTTGTGGATGGCATTGTAGCGATCACCCCTGGTATGAATATTCAGCAGTGTATTTGCATGTACCAATGAGAGCTGTTGGGAGGCGGAGCCAGAGAAACTAGAAGGGAGGGGTGAGTCAGAGTCTAGCGAGTTCAGTCAGAGACAGAGTTTTGAAGGGAGAAAGAGTTTGGGATCCGAGGTGGAGAGAGAGTGTTTAAGGAGTGATTAGTCAGAGTGTGACCTGTATTAATTAAGACAGAAGAGGTTAAAGTAAAATACTGAAGCTTTGTGTAACTTTAAGAATGTGCTTAATAAATATTCCTAAAACAACTTGTAATCAATAAACCTGTTCCTGTTTAAACTTCAGTACTGAACAGACCTCAGTCTTTCACAGGAAATATAGGTTGATAAAGAGATCAACTGGTGGCAGCGAGTTAAAGGGCGTGTTGGGATACCTTTGTGAGCTCTGTGTTTGGTGAAACAAGCAGGGGCCACAGGGTAAACGTCACAGGAATATTACATTGTTTACTCTTAAGGATGGGAGTTTCAAATTAACAAAAATGCAGGGAAACACAAAACAGACCTTTATTTGCATTTTCAGATTATTAGTTTTTTAAATTTCCAAAACAGAACCTCTGAAATTTAAATGCTTCACCTCTTGTTTGTCAAATTTCTTGGGAAACGTTTAATCAAATAGTGTAGTGAGAGCTGCTGTCACCAATAAAGAATGTTCTTTGCTTCAGTTCTTCCTTGTAGGTGGGATATGCGTGCTGCTGAGCTCTGTGGTAACCACCATCCTGATTAGGCATTTTGCCTGTGCTTGTGAATCTTTTTTACCTTTCTTTTTGTTTTTGGCAGGATTCCCACACGCATACCCCATTTCTTAGGCTTGTGTTTGCTTGTGGGAGCCTGCTTTAGGGAGCAGTATGTCTCCTTGGGATCATGTTCTTTTATTTCCCTTCCCTGATTTTTTGGAATTTTCCCCTCCCTCCTTTTCTTTCCTGGATTATTTTTGCTGGCAGTAGATTTTAGGGGGGAAAGAGAAGACATAATTGATTGAAGAGAGAGAAATCGCCTCATATTCAAGTACAGTAATTCTGTTTGTATCTTTATTTGCTTCTTTGCTTTTCTTGGTTTCTGGAGAAGAGAAAGGTGTATGTACTGTATTTTATTTTCTCTCTCTCTCTCTCTCTCTCTCTCTGTGTGTGTGTGTGTGTGTGTGTGTGTGTGTGTGTGTGAGAGAGAGAGAGAGAGAGATTTCTCCATCATACTGGTTTATAAAAACTGTGTTATTTGATTCATTTGCTGTGGATTGCCTACCTTGTCCCTGCTTTTTAAAAACAGTTTTAAAGGGTTCTTTGGGGTTTTGAACTAATTCTCTGTTGCCTGCCTTGGCCCTACTTTTTTGTAATATTTTAAGGGTTCTTTACAGTTTTTGGATGAGTGCCAAACACAACATAAGTGGATGGAAACAAAATGCAAGAACCTAAAAAAGATGGCTCTTTCATGTTCAACAAAAGAACTGGTATCCAAAACAGAGAGAGAAAAAAAGAATGAGGCACCTCCTCACAACAAAACTTAAAAGAAATTAAACCTAAAAGGTTCCCCCATTGACATCCCTACTGACTCCTTCAAAAGTCCTCTTCTGGGAATTTATGTTGCTTTTCCCAATCTGGCACTTTTCAGATGCATAGAAATACCATAATCTAGTTGCTGGCTGGGGATGTTGGGATTTACAACAAACTTAGAAAATGCCACGTGGGGGAAAGCCATCTTCGATGCATGGTATCAAACAATCTGTGCAATTTGGTTTTGCCACTGGTCTGCTGCATCTCCACCTATTTCCAACAACATGTGTGTTATAGACTCACCCTTCAAACACCACAGATTGTTTCAGGGAGAATAGTGTAAAACTTTAAAAATTCTGTCAAAGTTCCTCTAAAATGCCCTTTAAAAATCACTTTTAAAGATACTGTACCTAGAATACATTATTTGTTGCACTAGAAAAGGAATGCCATTCCTACTTTTGTTTTGAAACATAACTAAATTCTCCCCTTGTTACTAAACAAATATAACTTAGTAGAAGTTCTCCAGCCTGTGAAATGGAAGTTACATGCCTATTAACTTTAGCCCTTCCAAGCTAAAGCTGGGATTTATAATAACACTTTGGTAGTTTAGATTGTAGGGATCCTGCATCTAAGGAAATAGCTCTAGTGTAAACTCTCAATTAGCGACAACTTTTACATTTTTGTCAGCATTAGGTGGCTTGAATGTTAAAAATAATTTAACAGCATTCAAGATTTGACAGCCATTTAAAAATGTATCAGTATAAAGGAACAGCCATCTCAGAAGGCAAGTCTTTCGGAACAGCAGGCCCTATTAAATTTGCAACAGATTGGGTATGTGTAAATCAGACTTACATTGAGAAGTTGCAGATCTGTGAGCACATGCATAGCTTCAAGTCTTATACTGGCTAAGAACACTGGTATACAAGCATCTGGGCTTGTTTCAGCTGCCAGGTCATACAATCTTCTAGCTAAATATATATCCTAAAAATAGAAAACATTTTCTAACATTTGAAAGCGATATATATATAACTGAAGTTAAGGCTACAATCCTAGACATATTTACCTGCCACTAAATCCCATTGAACTTAATGGAGCATAAATTCGCATAGACATGTATAGGGTTGAACTTGTAGCCTAAACCTCTGAAATGTAGACATTTTCCAGAAGCAATGTAACTACACAACTCAGAAAATGATTTTGACTGATATTGGAAAAGACAAGAGTTATAAAATTCTGTTGACTGAACCAAATTCTTGCTAGCATGCACAGTTCATATGCTTTAAAATAAAAAACTACACCCAATACCCACTTGTGTAACAAAATTTCCCCTTTCCTTCCCCCTCCACATAGCCAAGACTTCAAGCTGTTTCTTGTGTTATAAACATTAGTCAACCCAAGATTCTATTTATGAAAAGTATGTTATTTTTCCAACGATAGTTCAGTAATATAGATCAAGATCCAAATCACTGGATTTGTTGTTTCATTTTTGCATGGTGATTCTTCAGTATCCCCCTTTAAATGGCAGCTACCCACAGCCAAAGGGAGGGAAGTCTGAGGCCCAATTTATAGAAGGAAGTATTGCTCTCATATGTTCACAGGAGTACTTGCCGCTTGTGCAGAAGGTACATAAGCAAAGAATGGACTTACAACACCCGGTGATACCTTGCTATTAGTACAATGTTAGCTCCCCATAAGGCTAATATTTCACCAGTTTGCTGACAAATCTCATGATTCACTAACTTTCCAATTCTTGGAGATTTTTTTTCCAATTCTTCAGGCTTGGAATTGTGCCTGTTATCTATTTTTGAGCATACTAATTGTTTGGAACACTGCCTGCTCCATTTTGGTAGATCAGTGCCCTACCCATTTCGAAAGTCTTTTTCCCATTCTTCAATTTTTTCCTATAGGATCAATAGTTCTTTAACAATGTTTGCAATCAATAGTTCTTTAACAATGTTTGGATGAATCCAGTGTTAGTCCAAGCTAGAGTAGCCAGATGTATATGGTGTTACCTTAGGAATGCCTAACCCATGTTCATACATATATGCCAGATTGAACATAGCTTGAGCATTCTGTTGATTAGCTGCAAGGTTGTAATGAACTGCTGCTGTCACATAATCTATCTTTGTTCCAAAGCCGTAGAAGTAATAATCTCCTATTTTAATTCTGGCAAATGCATTGCCTAAAAGACAAATAGTTGGGAAATAATATATTTATTTCATGCATGTCAAGGCTTTTCAACATAAGGCTTACCTGTTTATAACACAGGACCATACAAAAGAAAGCCTGTTGACTTAAGATCAAGTGATGTATTTCATTGTGAGCTATAGCATCAGATGGCTACCTCTTTTACTAATGCCTGGATGTCAGTATAATCAACACTTTGAAAGATCATTACCAGTCTTAATAATGCAGTTGTGGTCACCTGCATTCTATTTCATGCTGATCCCACCTCCTATACTCTGTCAAACCTTCCTATAGAGTTGTATCCATTGTGTCTATAAACCTGTGGCCTAAATATTTTTCTCCATTTGTTTGAAAATATGGCAGCAGATAGATTTACCTGAGAAGGGTGTTGCACAGACAGGACAGCACAACTGCCACCTATCTAACTGCAGATGTTCTTGACCTCTTAGAAAGAATCTACCCATACCTGTATCTGGTAGTACAGTACTCCGTAAAGCAGCAGTAAACTGATTTTGGCTCTTCAAACTAGACTGCAACACCCATCAGCTGTGGTTGCTAGAACTGATGGGAGTTGAGGTCCAACAACATCTGGAGGATCATGCTGTGTGTAGTCTGCCTCTTAAAGTCACTGGATTCTAAGTGTAGCAGCTTAGCTGTCTATGTGTGCCAGTTCAATAGAATATCTTCATGACTTACAACAATAAGGGGGAGAAACCTATCCTTGCACAAATAGTTTCCCCCCCCTTCCCCTATCTCATTTATTTTCAGTTTCATTTAAACATGCAAATTTGCATGTCTAAATGCCCCTCTGGGATGAACCTTCTTTCCCGCTCTGCAGAGACCTTTAGTGTAAGAACTATGCAAATCATCTGTGCTTTATCTTGCAGAGGAGCTGTTGCATTCTATTATTTTTCAAATATTTTCCATGGGAGAATGACAGTCATCTTTTCTGGCTCTCTCTCGTGGACAGTCTTACTGAACTGATTTGGGGAAAATAGGAGTTGGTCACTTGATTTCGCTGATCTCCTTGGATGAGATAGGGCATACAGACTATGAGCAAGGTTCTAGCCATACCTATACTCTGTCAAACTTTTTATAGAGTTTTGCTAAAGAAGTACAACTGGGAATAGACAATTGGGCCTCTATAGAGCAATGGTTCCCAGTTGTAGGGGCCCTGGTGATCTTGGACTGTAACTCCCAGATTCCCTGCATTCTTGGCAGTTCTAATTAAGACCTCGGGGAGATATAGTCCAAATGTAGTCATAGGGCCACAGTTTGGCTAACTGGCATATATCTAATTTTGAAAGGGCAAGCATAGGTCCTTGGGGTGTGGAAGTATGGAGTGACATGTGCTCTCTGCAAAGGGTATACCAAACTAACATTTTTAATGAGCAACTCTCTTGTTTTTAACTAATACATTTTAAAGCCTTTTTCTGTCTTTGTTCCCAAAAACTAATTAATTTAACATAGTTAGTTCTAATCCATTATCTCCAAGCTGTGGTTGTTTTCCAGTTTTGTTATGTTGAATTGCCTTTAACAGAACAGAGGACTGTTCTTATATATTTCTTGCACAGAGCAGAACAGTACAGATAAACTAAGACCAAATCAAGGGCAAGGAAATGCTGAAAACTAGGTTCCCTCTATTTCATGGATCTTAAGAAAGAGATAGGTTGGGACAAGTCAAGCCTAAGAATGTGGCACACTGAGAGCACTCTTCTGCTTAGTATCTAGAGAATGCAGTCACCTTCAGGGCATGGTGGGCAAGACATAGCTAGTAGCTCTGCTTGAGTGGGGATCAGAGGTTCATGGTAGCTAATTCTTCATTGTTCAGTGGGTTTATATCTATATTCTGAACACCACCAAGGGACTTTGAAAGGCATGTCAAGGAACTGAACAAATAGTTCTAACAAACATAGGGTAGCATTTTTCAAACCATCTTATCATACCTCTGACAGAAAGAGTGGCTCATGTGAAAAAGCAATGAAGTAAAAAAATTTAAGCTATAACCTTTCTTTATCACTACTAAAATAAAGTAGGAAGAGGTAAGATGTGTGATTCCGTGGGAGCTAAGACAGATGAGAGTACTCCTCCAGCCTATTTTGAAGGTTATCCAAAGTTCTGTAAACATGCATTGGGATTGATAAAATAAGAGCTTGCAAAAAGAGAACTATAGATTCAAAGGCATATCATTGATTATTTTTTACCAAATTCAGTACAGTATTTTTATTTTCAAAGGAGATCATTTTATTTTCAAATACAATCCTTTATATTAAATGAAAACTTATAAGAATGCTATCTTCTTCATGCACTGATTAGAGGAAATAACATATCATGAGGATGGCTGAACACAGTATTTCCTTCCTATCCAACTACAAGAGCAGAAATGGAGAAAATCATATTAACAAGTGTGGACAGCTAGGTACAGGATATTTTTAACTTCGTTCATACCTTGGCTTGCAGCCCGATTCCACAGAAGAAGAGCAAGTGGATATATCTGATCTTTCTGGAGAAGTTTAACCTTTCCTGTAACAAGATATTGGCATTATTTGTCTTAATACAATTGCTGAGTAAAACAACACAAGAAGCAGAATAATATGTTTCTCTTACCAGATTCCATAATGTAGGCTGAATTGCTCTGAGCTACCTCATAGCCCATTTCAGCTAGAAATGCATACTGGATAAGAGATGAATCAATATTCCCAGCCTGATAAGCAGAGTATGCTGTCAGGAATTTTTCTGACCATCTTCCTAGCTCACCTATAGTTCTGTAAAGCTAAGTAGCAGAACAACAGGCATAAAACACAGAAAAATAAAACACAACGTGTGTAATTCTTCTTGCCTTAAAGGTAGGATGCTATTGCTTATTTTGTTGTTACATTTAATCTCACTCTTCTTTCATTGTTGGTAGCGGTCAGGGATGGGCTTATCCCCATTTTATCCTACCTAAAACAATCCTGGGAGGTAGGATGAAAAAGAACATGGGTGGCTAATTACTCTTCTTTATCTTTTTCCAATAAAAATCTTCATTCTGATTCAAGAAAGCTTCGTTAGCATACTTGTCTGAGGATAAATCACAGTGAACACAATGAGTGGGATCCAACTGGGTCATTCCTATGATGACAGACAATGCAGTAACAGAACAAACTCTTTTGAAACATTAGGATGTAAGTAGAATAGCCCAAAGAGTTGCATGCATGAGGATGGAACATTGTCTGGCCGGGATGGTAAACAGATCTTTGTCTTCTTGTGGAGCTGAATGTGATTATACAGGATGAAGGACTAATCCAAGTTCTATATCCATTCACCTGAGAATAACCCATTTGAAGCTCAACAGGTAAAATTCCAGATGTTTTTCTGCTAGGAGAACAGATTCTCCCTTTTTCCTCTGTAGTTCCCTTTGCAAGAATTTGCTCTGGAGGTAGGGAACTCTTCTGGAGCAAATTCTGAAAAGGCTAGAAAAAAGAAGCGGGGGGTACTGTAAAAATGGCTTTAGACTAAATAATCTTGACATCATGCCAGCCAGGATCCATTGACCTCCATTCCATTTTAGAACAAATGGAAAGCCTCTCAAGCAGGATTCAATGGTCAAAATCTTGTTTCTCAGCATAAGTAAGTCACACTAGAGTTGGTCCAATTAAACAATGAAGATTTGGTGAATCAACTCCCCTATACATTGCATTGATTCAAATGGGCCTACACTACTTGAAGTTTACTTTAAGTCGCAAGTAGAGCAGGTCCATTTGAAACAATTGAATTTATTGAGAAACTGACTCCCCAAATTCCCACAGGTTCAAGGGACCTGCTCTGATTTGACTGACTACACTAAGCAACAGGATTTCAGCCAAAGGCATCTGGTAAGTTATAAACTGAAAGAAAAGTAAGGGCAGAAGGATTTTCCTTTCATGACTATCTGAATCCCCTTTAACCATGCTAAACCTGTTGATGGTAGTGGGCTTTATCCAGATTAACTTTAATGAGCTCTTGTAGGGGTTTCTGTGCATGTATCCCTTTGTCTGAGAGTGATCATTTATATTGGACACAAACACATGCCATACCAAGTACAATAAAAGCTATTATCTTAAAATGCAGACTTTCAAACAGGGCATTGTTACTTACTTCAACTGCATTTTGGCATGATCTCAGGACTCCAGTTCCTGTGGCATACATTTGAGCCAAATAATAAAGAGCAAGAGCTTGTCCATTTTGAGAAGCCAAGTAAAAATATTGGAAGGCACGTTTAAAATCTCTCTTTACTCCCGATCCAGCTGCAAATCAAGTTTAATTTGGAGTCATTGACTTTGTTATTAAAATGCCTAACGAAATAACAAAATCGAGAAGGGAAGAAAAGAAAAGCACAGCTAGAGTAGGCTTACTATGATACATGACTCCTAGTTGAAACTGGGCATTGGCAGATCCTTTCTTTGCTGCTTTTTGGAAGTATTTAAAAGCTTCAGTATAATTCTGAAAAGAAAGCAGTCTCTCATAGTTAAAAGAAACAATGTCAAGAACTAGTTTCTGCTTGTGTGAAACAAATGGCATTGCACAGGATTATGCCTGTGATGTTGTTGCTGGTGCATTGTTAGAACAGTTGTAGTGATGACCTAAGGCACAATCCTATTCTCACAATTCATATACTGGCTAAAACCTTATTAGTTACACCCATCTGCATTTATGATTTGCTGTAATAGAACAGTAAATGTCTCCACGAATTTAACTTACAGCAATTTGCCAGTGTTATGGGCGACACAGAAACTCAATAGGATTTTCACCATTAGGTATTTTTGAAGTCTCAAGGGATGTTAGTTTCACATTACACATTAAGGTAAAAGTGTATTTCTTTCTATTACAATGCTTCTATGCTTGCAAATATTTCAGTGCTATGTGGCTGAGACATTAGACATGAGAACAAAGACATGCTATCTCCCAAATGATCAAGTATAAAACAAAGCAAGCTAATTTGCCAAATGTGGATTGAGACATGGTCATGTTGGAATAAACATACAATCTTTTCCTGTTAAAGATCCATTGCTTTTAAATATAGAATTAGTGTAGAACTGCTGAACAGCTCAGTGGTTTAGATATCTGGTTTTGGAGCCAGAAGTTGGTTGTTTAGTTCCCTACTGTGCCTCCTTGACATAGCCTGGACTCAATGATCCCTAGGGCCTCTTCCAGCTCTGCAATTCTAAGATTATTATAGATTTCATCTATTATTTTTTTGTACTGATCATTCACCATAATAACATTTTATTTACTTGTAGCTGGCTCAATAGCTCAATGGTTTAGGTATCTGGCTGTGGAGACAGAGGTTGAGAGCTTGATTTCCCACAGCCAGCCTATATAGGCTGTACAGTCCCAAGGCACCCCCAGAAGAGTAGAATGATAAATCACTTCTGTGAATTCTATACCTAGAATATCTTGGAAACAATTGCCACAAGTCTGAATAGACTTGATGGCACACAATTATTTATTATACTCCCTCCCTCCCTCCCTCCCTCCCTCCCTCTCTCTCTCTCTCTCTCTCTCTCTTATCTGTCTGTCTGTCTGTCTGTCTGTCTGTCTATCTGTCTATCTATCTATCTATCTATCTATCTATCTATCTATCTATCTATCTATCTATCTATCTATCTATCTATCTATCTATCTATCTATCTATCTATCTATCTATCTATCTATCTATCTATCTATCTATCTATCTATCTATCTATCTATTAAGGCCACTAGTCTTATGCATTATATTGTACACTTTAGAGTTATATCTTTATAGGCCACTAATAATTTTTTTAAAAAAATCATACATTATAAAAGCTTTTGTGGGTGAATACCACTTCTTCAAAGCAAGCACCAAAAGTCCAAATATTTGTGGTAAACATCTCGTGCCATGAGTATTTGGACTTTTGGTACTTGCTTTGAAGAAGTGGGATTCATCCACAAAAGCTTGCAGAATGTCTGAATGTTTTATTTTTTATTAGTGGCCTATAAAGGTATCAGCTATACTTGCATTTATCTAGAGTTTATTTATTATTTATTTATTTATTTATTTAATTTATATCCCGCCTATCTAGTCTTGTTAGGACCACTCTAGGCAGCTAACAACATAACAATAATACAATTATATACATATAAACCCATTTTACATAACAGAAAATACAAACAGAATGGGAGAGCTGTAGAAGAAGGGAAAAGGCGTCAGGAGTTATCTGTTGGGAAGGCCTGCCTAAACATCCATGTTTTTAATTGTTTCTTAAAAATGCCCAGCGAGGGAGCCGCGCAAATCTGAGGAGGTAGGTTGTTCCAAAGACGAGGAGCCACCGCCAAGAAGGCCCGATTTCTAGTCTTTTCCTTCCGGGCCTCCCTCGACGTTAGGCTCCTCAGCCTCACCTCCTGGCTCGCGCGAGTGACACGGGTAGATCTTGGTGGGAGAAGGCGTTCCGCCAAGTATCAAGGTCCTAAACCGTTTAGGGCTTTGAACGTAAGCATCAGCACTTTGAAGTCAATGCGGAATCAGATGGGCAGCCAATGCAATGCGGCCAGAGTGGGCGAGATATGTTGGTATCTTCTCACTCCACTGAGTAATCTGGCCGCCGCATTCTGCACCACCTGTAGTTTCCGCAGCAGCCTCAAAAGTAGCCCCACGTAGAGCGTATTACAGTGGTCTAATCTTGAGATTACGAGCGCATGCACCAAGGTGGTGAGCACCCCAACATCAAGGTAGGATCGCAGCTGGGCTATCCGCCTAAGATGAAAAAAGGCGGTACGGACCACGGACGCCACCTGAGATTCCATAGTGAGCGACACGTCCAGGTGGATCCCCAAGCTGCGAACCCCATCCCTGGCGGGCAGGGTCACCCCCCCAAAAGTGAGGGAGTTTCCCAAATCCCCAACTGTGGGGGCACCCACCCTTAGTACCTCCGTCTTGTCCAGATTCAGCCTCAGCCCGTTCTCCTGAATCCATTCCAGTACGGTCTCCAGGCAGTGCTGAAGGGACAGAACAGCATCTCCTGCAGTAGGTGAAAAGGAGATGTAGAGCTGTGTGTCATCCCCATACTGATGACACAGTGCTCCACACCCCCGATGACCCCACCCAGCTGCCTCATATAGATGTTAAACAGCATTGGGGAGATGATCGACCCCTGTGGGACCCCACAATTGAGGCTCCACGGGGCCGAGACGCTCTCCCCAAGCTGTACTCTCTGGGGACGGTCCTCCAAGAAGGAACGGAGCCAGGCCAAAGCCCGGTCACCTATTCCCAACTCGGTGAGCCTCCTCAGGAGGATACCGTGGTCAATGGTATCAAAGGCTGCTGAGATGTCTAGGAGGACCAGCAGAGACAATTTGCCCCTCTCGGCCTCCCTAAGTAGGTCATCACACAGGGCGACCAATGCCGTTTCTGTACCATGGTGCGGCCTGAAGCCCGACTGGAATGGATCCAGGGCATCTGTTTCATCCAGGAGCACCTGAAGCTGATCGGCCACCACCCTCTCGACTACCTTGCTTAAGAAAGAAACATTGGCGATGGGCCTATAATTGCCAATTTCGTCTGCCGCCAAACTAGGTTTCTTTCTAATGGGCCTAATGAGTGTATCCTTGAGGGCAGAAGGAAATCTGCCCTCAAGGAAAGACCCATTAATTATTACAGGGGCCCATTACGTTGTTGAAGGCCTGGCTGCCTTGATTAGCCAGGCCGGGCAAGGGTCCAGGGAGGAGGTGGTGGCACGGCAGCGGTCAAGCACCCTGGCCACAGTGTCGGGCGTGACAGGCTGAAAGGAATCAAAGGTCACCGAGCAAGACGGAGCGCTGGACATCTCAGCTCGACTCACTGTATTCAAAAAAGGGGAGAGGTCCCGGCGGATGGCCTCCACTTTCGATTTTAAAAATGCTGCAAATTGGTCCAGTGAAAAACTAGGGGGAGGCCCATCACTCGGACCAATTCCGGATAGGTCACGTACTATACGGAATAATTCCGCCTGCTGATTGGACGCTTCGCTTATCCGGTTAGCGAAATATGTTCGACTGGCAGCCTTTACCTTGGCCAGGTAAAGGTTAGTAGCGACCTTGACAGCTATACAATTCAAATCCATCGGGTCCTTTCTCCATTTGCGCTCTAGCCGTCTCCTGACCCGCTTCGATGCCCGGAGATCCTGGTTAAACCAGGGCGCCGGGCGATCTCTGCAGCAGAGAGGGCGTTTTGGAGCGATCGTGTCTACGGCACTAGTCGTGGCAGTATAGCAGCCGTCGACCAGAGCCTCGACAGGAGCGCCAGCCAGGTCAGCCGTAACCCCTCTCATGGCTTCCTGGAATCCAACCGGATCTAATAGCCTTCGAGGGCGCACCATGACAATAGGTCCCTGCTCCCTGCGAGGGGGGAGGGCCATTTTGAGGGTGCATTTTATTAGGTGGTGATCCGACCATGACAAGGGTTAGAGTTATATTAGGGAAATTTCAGAACAAATGAATACTTACCAATGGGACACCTCTACCATGGAAATAAAGCAGGCCCAGTCCCCATAATCCAATAGAATTGCCCTAAATAATAATCATGATAGGTAGCAGTAAGTAGTAGTAGCAGTAGCAGCAGTAGTAATTGAATATGTAGATCAAGCATGTCAGAAACTTCTGCTCCCTGAGATGTAGGAATATTTGTTAACTTGCATCCAGTTATGTCTGGCCACCTTCCTATAATTGCTTCACTGGCCACAAGCTCAAAACAAAATACACAGATATTTCATACTGTTGCAAACATCCAATCAGACTTTCATAGCCTTTTCAGTTCCTTCTACCTTTTTGACACAACCTTTACCAAAGAGCTCATTCACCACCTACTAGCACTAATTCATAGGGTACTTTGAAATAGTAAATTTAAAAAGGCAGCTGCTAAATGCCAACAGTCTAAAAATGCTGGCCGAGTAACAGCAGGCAACGGATGAAGACACAATGTGCTTTGACACATGACATCTCCGATACATCACAACTTGATTCTCAAGTGAATGTTTGATGCAATGAAGTCAACATTGAAGCAACACTTTCCTAGACCATTTGTGGTGTCAGTCTCTCTTTCAAAGATAATCTTATGATTATACTTGGTGTTTTCCACATTAGGTATGTTATTGGACTTCTGGTAGCAAAACTTTTGGCTAGTTCAGCAAGAACCTTTTTAGAATATTAATACCATCGGGTTAGCTGTGGATTATTATCTCTCATCATCTTCAACCACTGTAAGGGGGCATGATCAGTAATTAAGGTGAATGGGGCACCCAACAAATAGTATCTTATTGAATGTACAGCCCATTTTACTGCCAAAGGTTCTTTCTCAATAGTTGCATATTTCTGCTCCCTAGGTGTTAGTTTTAGTTAGGGTAGGGTAGGTGGGGCTCGTCAGCCATGGAAGGCAGCCCATCTAGGAGAAGGAAAACTCCAATTTCAAACCCCCACTGCCTTGTGGTTATATCCACTCATGGAAAAGGCTTCAGGAGTTAACCTCTAGGCAAAATCCGGAGCTGGAGTCCCGAAGGCAGCATGTGTCATTCTGCCAACTCCTGCGACATTGCTGGAACCAGTTGTATTGGCTCTTGCCTTTCCATTGGACCATTTCAGCAATGTGGAGAGGGGGGATCTGTTGCTTGGGTAACAGCCTATCCTCCATATTACCTTACCCGGGCTTCATGCTCTGGAGAGAACACTCCTCGATTCAGAGCATGTTACCATAGTCTCTCGAGACTGAAGGATGCCTATGCTTATGGTGTTAGTTTTTTACTTATATACATCACCGGATATTCAACTCCATTCCTATTTTGTGCTAACACCGCCCCTATTTCTTTATCTGAAGCATCAGTCTGTACCAAGAAAGGGATATTAAAATCAGGAGCATACCGACTAGGCAATGAATTCAACACTTCCTTCAAATGATCAAACATCTTTTGTTCTAGACTGCCAGATAATCTTCCTTGCCATCTTTTTATTTTGTAAAGTCTGTGAGCGGTGCCATTAAAGGTAAAGGTAAAGGTTCCCCTTGACAATTTTTGTCCAGTCGTGTTCGACTCTAGGGGGCGGTGCTCATCCCCGTTTCCAAGCCATAGAGCCAGCGTTTTGTCCAAAGACAATCTTTCGTGGTCACATGGCCAGTGCGACCAAGGTGGTCCCTATTTATCTACTTGCATTTGCATGCGTTTGAAGCGCTAGGTTGGCGGGAGCTGGGACAAAGCAACGGGAGCTCACTCCGTCACGTGGATTCGATCTTACGACTGCTTGGTCTTCTGACCCTGCAGCACAGGCTTCTGAGGTTTAGCCCACAGCGCCACCACGTCCCTCAATAAAGTTAGGGACAAACTGTCATCATCATCATCATCATCATCATCATCATCATCATCATCATCATCATCATCATCAAGGTTCTCTCACCCCTGAACTTAAGCTCTCAAAAGGTTCCCCAGGGCAAAAGTGTATGTAGAGAGCTTTGAAATCTGAAAGGGTTGGGGAAGAATATGAAGCTTTCAGAGCCTTTAAATTAATTATACCCAATGCCCAGATCTGGTTTGTGCCAGTGTAAATATGTCAGCAGAATTTTGCCTAGTATTTGATTGCCTTTTACTGCTATTTCGTGTCCAAATCACTAGATCAATCTTCTACATCACGTCAGACTGATCTGATCTAATTAATTCAGGAACTCTGATATAATTCAGTCCTTTTTCTCAATTAGCTCAAACCAGCCTGATTCAGTTGGGAAGTCTGACTTCAGCTGAGTGGGTTCCACAGTCTTAATTAAAATGTTATAGATGCCATTAAAAACAAGAGTAGTTTGTCAAGCAGGCTGAGAACCAGAGAGATATAAATATAGTCATTTGTTGGATTTATTCTCTACTTTTTAAAATCAAGGACATGCTGCATAGATGAACCCTTCTCCCCTGATATTCTGTGAGACACACAGATTCACTCAGGTTCACCCAAAACTGAAGACAGGGTTTGGAGTGAGCAACAATGGTCAAAGATCAATCAGAGGAAAGAAAGGGGAAAGGACATTTGTTGTTAACAGCAGAGGGCAGAATTGAAATAAAGTCTTAATGGGGCCATTAAATGAATTATGATTGGTTCTACAGTCCATATGTTATGACCAAAAGAAACAGTAGTTCTGAAGAAGTTGGCCAGGAGGCAAACTAAGCACCCAGTTCTTTGTTGTATATGTTCGTCGTATTACTGTGTATGCTACACATGTACGCATGCACACAAGTTGTGTATATACAAACATTACATTAGTACATGCTGTCACATATGTTAATTAAGGATCATATCCCAGCTAATCTTTCAGCCCCAGGAATGAGAAATATGGGGCTTTGCAGGTGGTGTTGGTTTGCAATGTACATGATACTCCCTCTTATCTAAGAAAGTCAATCCAATGCCATCTGGATGTTTCCCATCCCTGAACTATCCTTATGAAACTTTGCAAGGATCTTAGCAGATGAACCTCCATTTTGCTTGTCACCTTCATGCAAACCGTCCACAAAAAGAAACAAGAGGGCAAATTCCAATTATTAGTGCCAACTAGAGTAAGGCCATAGAATCATTGGGACCTCAGTAAGTCAACAATTGTGTGTTCCACTGACATCTACAGGGAATAAACACAAATACACCCTCTAAAGCCTCCTCTCCTGGCGTGCTCTGGTCCATGGGGTCACAAAGAGTCGGACACGACTTAACGACTAAACAACAACAACAAATGCCTCTTCACATGAAAATATTCCATTTTTTTTCCTGAAATTTGGCAAGTTTGCAAACTTGATCTATCTGTATTGTATGCATGCATGTCCACCCCCTTACTTCCATGTTATAATAAGACATACCAAAAGCCTTACAAAGTGTACCAAAGCAAGGCTTTGATTTGACTTTAAGTACCCTTCCTAAGACTCTTAAGTAAACCAACAAAGAAATGGATTCTGCATCATTTATTTCCCAATGTATTCCCGTTAGATATGCACATCTCAGAATTAAAGCGGAAAGGATGCCTAAGCTAACATATGTGAAAACATTTGGATGAACATGGGAGCAACATAAAAACTATATATTTGCAGTAATTATTGAGTCTTGTTTAATGGGAGAATACAGTAGGACGTCTTATCCATGGGATCAGTATCCACTGATTCACTTAGTATGAAAATAGAAAAAATATTAAAAGAAATACAATCCATAAAAACTATTTTCACATGTATTATCAGAACAGGCCATTAAAGGGAGTGAGAGACCGTGCCAAGAATACTTGTTAGTGAAGAATACATAGCATGGTCTTTGTCACCCTCTAGTGGCCAATTCTGGTAATACAGGTTTTTTTTCCTTTTTGCATGATATATATACCTTTTTAGCTCCGCGGACTGGCTGGGGAAGGCAGGGCACCCCCTGTGCTAATGCGCACGCATGAAGGAGCTTGTATGCTCTTGTGCGGGCACTCATGTACATGCACAAGAGGGCAGTGCAGCGCTCGTGCGGGTGCCCGTGCGCAGGCACAAAGGGTGGTGCAGCACTCGTGTGGGCACTTGCGCGCTCACACGCAGGTGCAAATGGGCTGTGCAGGGGGGTATGCGTGTGAGGGTAGGTGGGGAGGTCTGTCTCCATGGCCTGGTCTGTCTCAGGCCACAGACTGGCACTGGACTGCAGACCCTGGGTTGGGGACCTCTGATAAATAGTGTTTGCTATTATCATGGTTTTCAATATCCACAGGGGGCTTGGAACCAATCCCCAGTGGATATGGGGTTCTACTATATTTATCTAATAAGAAAGAAATTGCTCTCTGCTTGTATTAATATGTGCTTGTACATAGGGCCTAAAGAGATCCTAAGCCATGGTAGAGGACATTTAAAATCACTTCACTAATTTATATCATATCTGTTGTAAACCTACCACAATTTAAAATCACTGAAATGTTAGTCAAGTTGTCATAAGCCCATGGAAGGGGTTGATTAACCAACAGATGGTGTACAATCGATTATGTCAAAAAATCAGTAATATGAAACCTATCTGTTACTTGAAGACTACATTTTACTCAAAAATCTATCTACATTACAAGACCATGTAAAAACTTGTTATGGTGGAAGAAATTATTCAAAGGCAGAAAATACAATACCTTGTCAGCTGCCATTATGAAATACTTCAAGGCTGTAATGTTACTCTGAGTCACTGCAGCACTTCCTTCTAAATACATCTGTAATGTTAAAAATATATATTTATGTAATTATGGATATGGGCACAAAACCAATATTTGCCACAATAACTTGAAAACTATGATGTTCCTTTAAGTCTTACCGTACTTTACAATTGTAATTACAATATGAAGCCCTCCATGGTTGTTGAGTTCCTGTGTTACTTTTTAAATGAGCGTATATTATATAAGCAATTAAACAAATCCTGCATTGGTTTTAAAATTCTGAACAATGAATAACCAAAAGGACCCAACAACTGAAAGAAATGAAACAAAAATCCCTAATTATTATTTAATATACCTATTCTTATATTTGTTTTAAAATAATACTCAAGTTGGAGAGTAAATGTTTGGGCCATGGTACTTGTTGGAGCATCTCTCCTTAATGTCATCTGCCCAATCCACAAGATCATCCCGGTTGAGGCTCCTCCGGATAACCATCCCAAGGGAGACCCATAAATCTTCTTCAAGAGGTAGGGCCTTCTTCACAGTGGCTCCAACTTTATGGAACCAGCTTCCAAAGGAGCTCTGCCTAGCCCCCTCCCTGTGAACATTTAGGAAGCAATTGACATTGATGGTTGTTGTGGGTTTTTTGGGTTTTTTGGCCGTGTTCTGAAGGTTGTTCTTCCTGACGTTTTGCCAGTCTCTGTGGCCGGCATCTTCGGAGGACTGGAGTAGGAACTCTGTTGATGCTCTGTTGCTGTTGGATAGTTGAGTATTTATAGCTGTGGGAACAGCTTTTGTCTTTTTTCAGGAGATATGGTGATTAGCGTGTTTTTGTTTTGATAAGGGGGAGAGATTATCTGTCACTATGATTGATGGATGTTGTTAGCTGGTCTTTTTTGTGCAATGATCCCTGGTCCTTGTGGCTGGGTAGAGTTCACTGACCTTTTGCAGGCTGTATTTTTCAGTATTGGGAGCCAGGCTGTTTTTAGTTTTAGGCCTTCTTTTTGTTGAAGTTCTGTTTATGTTTATGGATTTCAATGACTTCCCTCTGCAGTCTAACCTAATGATTGCTGGTGTTGTCCAGTACTTCAGTATTTTGAAATAGAATTTCATGTCCAGCTTGTTTTAGGGCATGTTCAGCTACTGCTGATTTTTCCAGTTGTTTTAGTCTGCAGTGTCTCTCATGTTCTTTGATTCTGGTGTGAATGCTGCATTTTGTGGTTCCAATATATACCTGTCCACAACTGCAAGGTATCCAGTATACTCCCGCAGTGGTGAGGGGGTCCCTTCTGTCCTTTGCTGACCCTAACATTTGTTGTATTTTTGTGGTGGGCTTGAATTCTGTTTGTAGGTTGTGTTTTTTCAAAAGTTTCCCCATGTGGTCCATGACCCCTTTGATGTATGGCAGAAATAGACCAGATCAGATGGGTGGGATATAAATAAAATAAAATAAAATAAAATAAAATAAAATAAAATAAAATAAAATAAAATAAATAAATAAATAAATAAATAAATAAATAAATAAATAAATAAATAAATAAATAAATAAATAAATAAATAAATAAATAAATAAATAATACTTTATTTGTGGGTGGCTGTTTTTCCTCTTCAGTTTGGTGTTGTTTTCTTGGTTTAATGGCTCTTTTGACTTCATTCTTGGAATAGCCATTCCCCTGTAGGGCCCAATTCAGATGGTTGAGTTCGGTGCTGAGAAATTGAGCTTCACAGTTCCGATTTGCATGGTCTACCAGAGTTTTGATTATGCCTCTTTTCTGTTGTGGGTGGTGGTTGGAGTTTTTGTGTAGGTACCAGTCTGTGTGGGTGGGTTTTCTGTAGACCTTGTGTCCCAATAGGAGGTCAGTTTTGTGTATGACCATGACATCTAAGAACGGGAGTTCGCCCTCTATTTCTTTTTCCATGGTGAATTGGTTTGTTTCAGTAACAGTTTGGAATTAAATTTAAGAATGAATGAATTAATATTAAATCAATGCATTGTGGTGAACATTTAAAACTCAAAATGTTTTAACCTGATAAATTGACATCATTAACGTGTTAGTTTAATGAACTCCCTCTATGAGAATATATGTTAGGCATAATCCGCTTTTCCAAAGGTAAAAACATCTATGCCTCTGTTTAGTAATTACATTTATAAAAGATAGTCTACCTCTGGAAGTATAAATGAAATTAGTCAATAATACTCAGAAATCATAGTTAGTTAACAATCTACATTCTTTCACTGGGCTTCTTGAAGTTACATTGTAAGTAAGATTATCAAATGCCAACAGCAGGGAATCACTGTTCTGTCACAAATAAGTGTTCCTAGTATATTTTCGCAGATCAGTACAAAAAGATTTGCCTGAGTTTATAGGCCTCATGAAAAGGTCCCCAGTTACTGTGCTGGCTCAGTAATTTATAGTCCTTTTCACACATACTCCACTAACCCATGTACCCACATAGATGACTGCACAGAGGGAATTAGTGTGAGGTAGGTCCCCTAAGCACCTACTCTTGTATGGGCTAGAATCCTAATTTGCCTTCCATTTTCAGAAGGGATTCTATGCACAAGATGCTCCCACTGAGAGGAGGAGAAGAGCTGTGATTTTCAATTATTCTTCCCTCAGTTTTTCAACTGCTAGCTGTACTCCCTGGTGCTGTTCCAGAGGGTCTCTCACAACTTTCTGCAGCAGATTTTTAGGAGGAAAAGAGGAGTTAGCAAATGTAACCCTGCCTCATCAGTGATCTTATGATTGGACTTACACTTGTGGAAATTGAGGATACAAGCCACTAACAGAGGGAGATGCACTCTTTTTAATTTTTTTTTTTTAAATTTAAACTAAGGAATATATCAGGAGGTTAGAATAGAGAAAGAAATGTCAAAACCTCCCCACAAAACTTTTTCTGTCTCCAGAAAAAAGCTTTCCTTTTTCAAAACTTAGCCCTGTAAAATAATGCATGATACTTTTTTGATTTTACGTAAAGAAATGACAGATAGTCATTATCCCTCTTGCAGCACAATGGAATGCCAGGATAATTATTTTATTTATAAATTGAATAGCAGTTTACTAAACCTTATTGCAAAACAATTAGCTGGCCTTCCAGTTGAGCATATAATAACATTCCTCACAGTTGAACATGTTTACAAATGATGGTTGTGAACAAAGTAAAGAATTGGAACTGTATTGAACTAATTGTTTGCAATAAGTAAATTGTTAATGTGACAGGCCCAAGGTGTTCCAGATCCAATGATTTGCTCTACTTTATTTTACTAGACCCTTGTGGCTCCAACATATTGAAATTCATAGGCTCTGTAGCTGTTTGTCACAACAATAATGTTAATTGTCATGACGGCAACTTGCCAGATTCTGATTTGCAGGAACTGTAAGAATAGAAAATGTAATAGAGATTTCTATTAAATAATAATATCTGCTGATTTTACAGATTTTATATACAGTTCCAGCAAAAGTCTGTTGTGTACATCTGAAAGAACTAAAAACATAGGAAGGCAAATGTGGCGTTTGCCCTCGTGGCCCCTGTTTGTCTCACTAAACACAGAGCTCCTTATCAACGTACTTTACTTAGAAAAGATGAAGGTCAATTCAGTACTGAGTTTTTAATAGAACAGGTTTATTGATTACAGTTGGTTTCGGGAACAATTCATCAGCACATTCCTTAAGTTTCACCATGCATCAATTTTAATCTTATATATTTAGTTCTCACTCAGACTAATCACTCCTCAGACCCCTCCTTCTCTCTCTGATTCCTAACCCAGACTCCGACTCAACTCTGACTGACTGACTGCCTCCTCTCTGGCTCCGCCTTTTAACATCTCTTGTAGCCCCACCTCTTAACCACATTAGTATATAACTCATGAATAATACATAACTTATTGCATAACAAGGGAGAATGCTACATTCCTCACCCCTTAAATATGTTTGTTTGGGAGGGGAAACATTTTTTCCATCCTAAACAAACATGCATCATTGTATAAAAACTCTACTTACCCTCTGGCAACATTCTGCAAGCAATAAGAGAATCATTCTCCACGTCTCAGTTCATCAATATTAAATTTTCCATCACTATATACACAAACAGAACATTTATTATACATTATACATTACCAATTTTGTTTATCCCCCCATTAGTCATTTGGCTTTTGAGACAAGGTACCAGCATCCACGATCTGAGTCCCTTTTTCACTGTGGATTACAAAGTCCAAGTCTTGCATGTTCCTGCTGTTGTCTGCTTGGCACAGCACTTCTCGAAGTCCAACACGCAATGAATCCGTGAAGATGGTGAACTCCCGTCCATAGTCAGGTGCGCTGTAGACTGGTCCGGTCATTATCGCCTCCTTCAGCTGGTCACACAACTGCTGGCACTCAGGGGTACATCTGACGCTCTCTGGCTCCTTCTTCTGCATTCTCTTCAGTCGGCTGGCAGTCATTGGCCCCATCTGATGTCCACTGGATGTCCTCTGCTTGCCGTTTCTTAGTGAAGCCTGCTTTCTTTCTGACTCTGGGCTTCACTTTCTCAGCTGGGGAAAGGGTAAGCAGTTCCCTCTCCTCCCCTTGAACATCTCTGGATGCATCCTTCTTTAAGATATCAGGGCTTACACCTTCCTCCTCACTCATAAATTCACCCACAGGTACTTTTACTGCAAAGTTTTCCATATGTGGGGGACCACTATCGTGGGTCACTTTGAGTTTCTCAGGCAAGTGTCCTTTAAGTGCGATATCAAACGATTGGTTTGTTTTAGATGCAGCGGGCTTGTTATTTGATTCTAGTTCTTTATTCATTGATAAACTAGGTAGGGGTTTGCCTTGCAAGGTTTTAAGGTCTATTTCAGCTGCAGAGCTACTAGACTCTCTAGCCCTCCCGTGCTGCTGCAACAAATCTATAGGTTTCAACCCTGCCAAAAACAATTTACTCCCCTCTATAGATCTCAGTCCCACTACTTGGTCCTCAGGGCAGGGTGCTCTTTCCTGGATCTCATACAAGCCTTTCTCCTCTTCTGGAGTACTTCCCAAGCTTGGCTCTGCCACTTCTAAGGACTTTTCCCTATATAAAAGATCCTTATCCAGGCAATATCTCTTAGGGCACTCAGGAGACAATAAAGTAGGTGAACTGGCCACTTCAAAGCAACCAACTAAGCTAATGTCTTCCTTCTGCTCCAGGGAAAAACTATTTTTATTTGGGTTTTTCAAAAGCATGAGATCAGTTTCTGCACAACTATTAAGCTGGCTATCCAAGGAACTTTCTCTCTCCAGGCTTCCTTCTGCTACAGTATCCATTTCTACTGCAGTGGGTGATTTCTGGCCCCCTTGCGAGCGTGTTGGTTCAAAAGCATTCTTAACATGCTCTATCAAGTCCCAACCAATTAGAAAAGCAGCCGGTATTATCTCCCTATGTTTCCAAGGGACAAGTAGCTGTTGGTGGGGTCCTCCCCCTCTATGAGGTGCTTTTTAACCCTCTCTATATGTCAGGTCTTTATCAGTTATAGACCTCTTTGGGTGTTCGGGGGTCAGTGGAATGGGATTCTCATTAGGTTTTATAATACCATATTTAAAGTACAGTATTCTCTTCCTTCTGTTCATCAATACAGGAAGTATTATTAGAGTTTTCAATATGACCTCCTCAGCCATTTCTGCCACCTCAGGGTTTTCCTCTAAACTGAGGCATCCCCAGTTTGATTCAGAAATTAGGGATTCAATTTTTCCCTCAGGGATTGTTAACTGCTCTCCCAGGGCACATGTTACGCCAAAAGCACTCTGCACATGCTTAGTTAGATCTAGACTGATTAATAAGGTGCTGGAATTTGATCAGAAATCGCCACATCCCAAATTCCAACCCAGTCTCTATAGTTTACTTTAACCATAGGTAAAATCACTGGAGTAGAATTTATTCCCTTGATTGTAACAGTTTGGTTTAGAAGTATTTGTTCTTTAGGAACCACATCACGATGACACAGGTTTATGTTGGAACAGATATCAACAACTCCCACATAAGACTTCTCATTAATAAGAATTTCCTCACCAGGGTTCTGTACTCAAATATTTTCTGTCTTTACAAGAAAACACTGAACGACCCTGGCTAGTGGCAGATCAGAATTCTCTGTGCTAGTTGCCATGGAGACAGACCCACCATTGTTACAGCCTCCCTCAGTGGCTTCAACTTGTTTTAAACAGTACACTTTCTTGGTCTGATTATCATCATTTCCTTTTTTATTTCCTTTTTTTCATACAATTTGACTGAATATGCCCAAACTAGCCACAGTTATAGCACTGTCTATAAGTCCTTCGATCACACGAAGGCGATCTGTTAAACTTCTCCTCAGAGTTCATTTGCTTCAGCGGACTAGGCCCTGGCAACTCAGGCGAGGCACTACTCTGGCCTTCTTTCCCTGATGTGTTTCTGAGAAAATTTTTATTGAAGGGTGCCTTATTGTTGTCCCAGTTTTGCCTGTTACATTTTACCTCAGAGAACATGGGGTTTCGAATTTCACTAATGGAATCAGTTGTTTCACCTGCTTCCAGTAATTTTTTTAGGATTTTTGTCTTTAACTAAATAACGCAATTCCCCAGACAAAATATAATAAAATTATTCTAACCCAATCACATTTTTCATTTATTCCAGAGAAGTGACATTTTCCCTTTCTATCAATTTCTCCAGTGAGTAAGTTTAGCCCCTAACTGAGAATAAGATTCTTCAGGCTTTTTGGTAAGGGAACAAATTTTTCTCCTCAGGTGTTATGCATTTATGCCAGATCTTGAATATACAATTTTTCTATAGGCTTCAAAATCTCTAGCTTGCTCTAGAGGCATTTGAAAATACATTTCAGCTAAATCTCTACTTATTTGTGATCTCAGAATTATCATCCTTTCATCATCCCTAATATCAAAATCCCAGCATGCTCTCTCAAATGTAATGAGGATGGATTCAGGGCAATCCCCTTTCCTATATTGGGGAAATTTCTTTAGGTCAATTTTTGACAGATTTCCCTCACTAGAGCTGTTGTTATTGTTACTATTATTGTTTTGAGCAGCAATTTCTAATCTTTTCATCTCTAGTTGAAATTCCATTTGTCTGGCCTCAGCCTTTTCTCTCATCTCTAGCTCCCTAGCTCTCTCTTCAGCTCTGGCTTTTTCTCTCTCCATTTCAAAATCTGTTTCCTTTTCTCTAAGCCGAAATTCCTGTAGCAATTTCCATTTTTAAAACTCTTGGGAGCTTAATTCCTTTTGTCTCTCTGAGGCACCCTCATCAATTTCCTCCTCCTCCATTGGAGTTAAAGGGTCTCCATTTCCTTCCATTTCTTGAGGTAAACTCTCTGCCTCACAACTCCCCTTCTGGCTACATTTTGGGGGCATGTTTACTTCTGAGATAATTAGTCTTGAGTGATTTTAAAAGGACCTGTCTTTCTGCCTTAATTTCAGTAACTATAGTTGTTTCTCTTTCTGGCTATTCTTTAGCTAACAGTCTTAAGTTTATTTATTTATTTATTTATTTATTTATTTGATTTGATTTGATTTGATTTGATTTGCATCCCGCCTATCTGGACCACCGGCCCACTCTAGTTACTGTGTCTCTCTATGTCTGAGCTATCCCTGCTCTCAGACACCAAAATACTTTTATTTCTCAAGCCTCTGCTTTGATTCTTCTATCTCCTCAGATCTGCTCTAACCTCTGGCTTCCACTTTTATCCACCAGCACTCCCTTAACTCTCAGAGCCTTGGATTTTAAGCTACCCCACTGATCTCTCAAATTCTGAGGTAAATACAAAGGAATTTTTCCTTTAGAGTCATTCCCTGTCATAGTCCCTTCCAGATCTGGGATCAGAAGCCCCACCACTAAGCTTTTCCACAAAAGCTCTAGCAGATCACCCATTTCTTCACCACAGACCTCTGACTAAAAGGTACCCACAACTCAAGAAAATTCACTTTTAAACTCTGGCTTTACTGGATTGCTTCGTATTCCGCCGCTGGACACCAATTCTGGTGTCCACCCTCATGGCCTCTGTTTGTCTCACTAAACACAGAGCTCACAAAGGCAAACCAAAACACCTCTTGACACGCTGCCACCAGTTGATCTCCTTATCAACGTACTTTACTTAGAAAAGATGAAGGTCAATTCAGTACTGAGTTTTTAACAGAACAGGTTTATTGATTACAGTTAGTTTCTGGAACAATTCATCAGCACATTCCTTAAGTTTCATCAAGCATCAGTTTTAATCTTATATATTAATTTCCACAGTTCTCACTCAGACTAATCACTCCTCAGACCCCTCCTTCTCTCTCTGATTCCTAACCCAGACTCCGACTCAACTCCGGCTGACTGACTGCCTCCTCTCAGGCTCCACCTTTTAACATCTCTTGTAGCCCCACCTCTTAACCACATTAGCATATAACTCATGAATAATACATAACTTATTGCATAACAATAACGCTAGAGCAAGAGACTAACACATATCAACTCATTATTGCCTCACAATGCCACATCACACACACGATCCAGCAACATGTAGCAGCAATCACAGCAGCAGATGAAGACAACAAGAATTTTCCTCCATAGATTCAAACTGGTTTGGCTGGATGAGCATTTAGAGTAATTTTCCGTGTGTTAATTTTAATATGCTTAAAGGCTAAGAAATTAATGTTACTTTATAGATTTGTACTTTTAAGAACTTTGATGTATTCTCTCCCTTTTCAATGCATCTTTTAGGCTATAAGCTCCTGCAATTTTAGAATGCAATTTTGAAATAAAATTAAAATGTGATTTAAATAACCTTTTGGTTTTGAATGTACTTTTGCTTGCCACTTCTCAAAGTTGGAAGAATTTTGGATAGCAATCATGCCTGCAGTTTTTCACAAATTCCAAAGAAGGATTTCTGTTTAAACATTTGGGCCTTGAATTTTTCAACAGTTGTAAGACTTTTCGATATTTTCAATTCTGAAGTATGTTTGTGCATATGGAACATAGAAGCTTTAGATAAATAAAACTTGTAGAATTAGAGAAGCTGATATTGTTTGGAATTATTACAACAATGATTGTTGTAATGATTCCAAACGCCTTTGCAAATACAAAAGATGCATACCTTGATATCCAGATGAATGTTGATATGATTGAAAATGATAGCCTGATTTCATTATAGGATTAACCCTTTACTGGAATAAATGCCAGCTCTAACGAACACAGGCGTCTGTTTTTTTTTCCTTAGAGGTTTGTGATTCTGTAGGGCTCTTAGGGAGATATTCAGGCTCTCTGACCTGATACCTCCTTTTGTTTTTAACTCCATCCTTTGATTTCACCACAAGTGATGCCAGCCATATTTGTATTTGAGAAAGGCTTTAATATATAACAGTGCTATTCTCTTATTTATGATGGTATGATATGAATCTTGAATTTTCAAATGGCTCTCAAAAAGTAAACATTCATACCTTGCCAAGGAACGCCATACCATCTGCATTCCCTGCATTTGCTGCTTTTAGGAAATAGTAGAAGGCTTTCTGAATGAAAAGAACATGATAGTTATGATTTGCATAACAACAGTTCTACAAATGTGGTTTTAAATACTATTCATAGTACCTAATGCTTGTGGCAAGAAATGTTTGCCATGAATGTTTGGACTTTGGTACTTGTTTTGAAGAAGTGGGATTCACCCATGAAAGCTTGTATAATATATGTTTTTTTTAAATTATTATTATTATTATTATTATTATTATTATTATTATTATTATTATTATTATTATTATTATTATTATTATTATTATTATTATTATTATTATTATTATTAGTAGTAGTAGTAGTAGTAGTAGTAGTAGTAGTAGTAGTAGTAGTAGTAGTAGTAGTAGTAGTAGTAGTAGTAGTAGTGGCCTAGAGTATACAATATAATGCACAAGACTAGTGGCCTTAATAAAGGGGGGAGGGGGGAGGAAGGAAGGAAGAAAGAGGAAAAGGAAAAGGAAAAGAATATAATAAATAATTGTGTGCTGTCAAGTCAATTCAGACTTGTGGCAATCCTTTCCAGGATATTCTAGGTACAGAGCACTCTCTGGACGGTTTACAACATAATCACCCAAGCAACACTTGACCACCACCACCAGTGAGCTGGGTACTCATTTGACCAACCTCAGAATGATGGAAGGTTGAGTCAGCCTTGAGATGGCTACCTGAATCCATCAGAACTGAACTTAATTTGTGAGCAGAGGCTTGACTGCAGTATTGCAGTTTAACCACTGCACCACAAGTTATGCATACTCATGCTTTGATACCTGTACATAATTGGATAGACCACTATTCATTGGTGCACAATATACATTAAATCTGTTATATTGACAACTTACCCTCTGCAAACCCTTCTACAGATAGTTTTGGCAGATAATTTTTAAAATATGTGGGCAAAGTGGTTTGACAGAGCCAGCCATTTACATGTCACCAAAAAGGTAGAAATATGTCACCAATGAAGGACAAAGAAAGTGCTGTTTCTGTGAATTTCATACATGCTAATTTGTATCTATAAAGATAAATATTGAAATTGTTACTACAAATTTGGCTGTAGTGGGGAAGACTATGACCAACTGGCCTCTGAATCTGTTGTCTGGTGCCACATGCTGATGAGCAACTTCAGGGCTCTGCAGTTCTCCTTTCTTACTGACCTTTCTGACAACCAAATCTGGACTGGAGTGGAAAGCCCCTCCAATGGAGGACACCTTCAATTAGAGGACTATCCTAAGACAGTCCTTCAAATCGGGGACTATTCTCTGGCTGCCCTATTCCATATTGATAGAACTGAAATATATACTGTATGTATTATCTTCTCATGGGTAAGAACATGGGTATCCTGGTATTCACAGGAGGTTTTTCTACAAAACCAAGCATGGCTCTGACTTGTTAGATGGTACTGCTGCAGTGGTCAAAAAGTGAAATGCCTGTTCTTATGGAATGAGCAGTGGAGCACACTAAAATTATGATCCAAAAAACCAATAATTTTTAATGCAAGAAAAAGTGAAGGATTCATCAGCTTTCTACTTCTCAAGAGCAAGCCCTGCCCACCCATTAGTGCTGCTTCACGTGATAAAGATATTTCAAAGAGAGGAGTTTGTATCAGACGTCAATATCCTCTGCTGCACAAGATCAAGTACACATGAACAGATTCTTCAGAAAGGTGTGCCTAAATTATTGGGTTCACCTGAAGTTCTTGGGATCCTGGCCAAGCAAGGTAGCTGAAGAAGGAGAAGGAGAAGGAGAGAAAGACGTTGCAGGTTTTGTCCTCCTAGAAGTAGCCACAATAAAGCCACTGGATTATGATCAAAAGGTACAAGGTACCTTGCTTGTTGCCAGTGTCATGTGGGTTTGAGTGACAGAAAAAAAAACTTATTTTTCTTTTTATTTGACAGTGTGAGATTCACATGAGTCGATCTTTGGGCTGATTCATGGAGATCTTCTAGTATTAAAAGGTGTATTGTCTGAGCCAGTTTTAAACTGCTTCCTCAATGCAAGAGCATTTAAAGCTGTCATCTGTTGCCTCATAACCCTCTTTCTCCCTGGGATCCTCCTGCACAGTAGAGGGTCACACGGGCCGCATTCCATGGCTTTGGAGAACATCCCACTGCTTTGCAGCCTGCCTTGATGGTCAGAAAATACTGATGCCACAGGGAGAGGGCAGCTTCTTATCACCTCTCTAGGTCACTGCCTATGAAACCTACTGTTGTTGTGTCTGGAGAAAGGTCTGGAGAAAGGGAGAAAGGCAAGAGCTAGACAAAGGTAAGAGGCAGAGCCTCTTCCACCTTGCAAAGTTGGGTTAAAATTAATCAGAATCCTCTATGTACTGCAGGATCCTCACCAATCCACACATGGAAGGTGACCCATACATGTGATTTGAAAATGAACATACAATCAAGTCAACGTGGTTTGCTTTAAAGATGAGGAAAAGGCAAGCACCACTGCTGCTTGTTGAAAATGCATACATCTTAGAATGTGCTCTAGAATGGCACTCATATCTGGCCTCCTTTAACCTCTTCAAAAACCTCCTTGCCAAACCCCAACTTCCTGTCAAAAAAACAAAAACAAACCTCACACTCAAAAAGCCATCTGTACATTTGATGCATGAATGTTTTACGGAGCAAACCACATGCTGCCAGCACTCTCCTCTTTAAAGGCTCAAGCCCAAGCCTTCAAAATGCTTGCAGAACACAGACAAAACTAAAGTGTGTGGGGGGGGGGAGGTAATCAAAATAATATGTTTACATGCCCCTCTGGACCATGACATTAGTTTGTCATCTTAAACACATTTGATGGAACAGTGACACTAGAAACAGCAAAATACCCTTCTAAACAAAATGGTTTTAACAGCATAATGTTCAGCCTCAACATTTGGGTGTACTTACAGTATGATCTTTCTCTAGTCCCTTTCTTCCCATAAGATGCAGCTGTCCAAGGTACAGCTAGAAGTAATGGTTTTAAGAATAAACATTTCGTGTCTGAGTCAAATGATAAACTGCACAAATACCTCCGGCCCAGACAATAAGTCTTGCATAAAGAATTGATTGTATAAAGATATCATATCTTCAAAACCATTGTATCAAATGCATCCAAATAAATACTAAGTAATAAGCAATAGTGCTGTGCTGTCTGAATTCAAAACATTATGCTGTTGGAATTTGTAGTGAAGTTGGCTTTATCATTATCTCAACAGTAAAACTGCTGTAAAAATATACTTAGTATACTCCCATCCAATTATTCACCAGGGCTAAACTTGGAGAATTACTCTTCAGGGTTAATATTACAGAAAGCTGGTTTGTTCACGACAGTTTACTAAGAGAAGCCTGCTCATGGTACTAATAAAAATCTATGACCACCACCACTCCCTGGAACTCTTGGAAATGTTTTTAATACTGCTTTTCTTTTTAAAAAAATACAAAAAAGAAAACATGGGAGAGTTTGATTGAAACATGTCTACCATGCTGTGGATCAAAAAATGTTCAAGATGTGCCAGAAGCAAGCAAACAGTAAGATTATAAAAAACAGAAAGAGTAAAAACAACTGAATTAATGGCAGACGGCTATACAGAAAAATGGTGGAGGGTCAAGATCGATGACTCCATCTGTACTGCTCTCATTGACAGCACATCAATCGATTATATTCTTAGGGCTCATTACTCGCCCATTTCGAAGTGGATTGGATCAGGCTAAAGTGGGCCGCTAGGAGGTCTGGTATGCCATTTGGTGCAATCTTTGCATCCAAATGACATATGGATCTCAAGCAACTCTATTTGTCCCACTGTCTATTTGCCAATATCATGAAGTGGCTTGAGACGACAGCAAATTCAGGATATTGGCAAACACTTCCCATACTGGAATACTGTCTCCCATTCTGTTCTGGAGAGTCCTTCATTCCTCTCAAGCAGATATCTCTGACAAAGGGCGGCTCAGGAGAGCATGAACAGATGAAAATAAAACAAAACTCCCCCATCCCACAAGCAGGGATCAAAAGCCTTGTATAGATGTCTTGTAAGAGGGGGAAATTTTAAAAAAATCACCTCTGCAGTATGTCTGCTAGCAAGAATATTCTGTATGCAGTTTTGCTCATAGGTCACTATTCTCTAGAAATGGTGAAAATAAAGGCTGAAATCCAGTAGTAAGTCACAACTCAAATCAGCCATCATCATCATCATCATCATCATCATCATCATCATCATCATCATCATCATCATCATCCATCATCCATCATCCATCATCATCATCATCATCACAACAACAACAACAACAACAATAGATATTAGGAGTTACGTATTCTCAATTTAATAATGAATAACTGAAACTATACAAACCATACAAAAGCTTTAAAACATTTAGAACCCTCCTAAATTATGCATATAATCTAAAATGCCAGGGACTTAAAAGTGCAAAGTCTTATTTGGAAGCATGTAATAAGGAAGCCTCTTGCCTGTATCAGTGTATCTCCTCTTTCAGCCAGAAACTTATAGTACTGATGTATATTCCAGTCCAAAAATTCAGAACTCAGATTTTCTGATCTTTCCATCAATCTCACTTTTTCAACTGGCATTTCTTCCCTTTTTTCCAATTTGTTAGCAACTGTTAATAAAATTGCATAGGAAGCTATATAACCACAACAATAAATTTGCTAGAATCTGTATATGCTGGAAGTCATTTTTCATTATACAGACATAATTAAAACACCAATGGTACAGAAATCTTTATCACCATCCTAAGGCACTTGCAGTGGGCACAATGCCTTAATACTGGCCTCAGATATTCCATAATTTGAGCTAAAAGCACAATAATGTTGCAGGGAGATGACTGAGGTGGTCTTTCCACATGAAGAGCTTAAGTCTTGAAGATGAATCATAAAATTAGATTTGCATAATACCAGAAGTGACAGACACTTGTGGTTTAAGAGGTGCTTACGTATCAAAAATTTTGCTCTTCTGTCATAGGCTATATCTCTACTATCTCTTTCTGGCCTGAGAATGGAAGTTCCCTGCTATAGAGGAAAGTTCTTGTGTATTCTCTGTATTCAAGGGAATAAAATACTGAAGTGTATCTAAATTCTGGATAGACGTTATGGGACTGAAACATCAACACCCATCTAGAGGTCCACCGATAAAAGGGCAATTTCTCAAGGACAAACAAATGTGGCTTAATCAGAAAAGTATGCATGATGGAAGAAACAACAAGCTATTTACGTATTGTTCTTGAAAACATGTCTGCTTTGAAGACAAATCTTTGGAGAAATGAATATGTTACCACTTCCAGCTGCAAAGCTGTCCATTTTGGTCCTCAAAGTTCTATGTAAGTTTCATGTGTGCACTTTAAGACTGGGTTGGTTTCCTCCTCACCAAGCTTTATAATTGCTTTGTCCAAAGGAGATTCTGTCAACACTTATTTTGCCACTTGTTACTTACTTTGAAAATCCAATTAGGGTCACTATAAGCTGGTTCTGACTTGACAGCATATAATAATAATAATAACAACAACAGAATTTTAGTACACCTCTATATACTGATCAGCTGAATCCCAAGGTACTTTGAATATCTTTTCCCTTTGTTATGTTTAAGATTTATCAGCATCTTTTTGTCACCTCACTCCCACACCATGCAGGTCTTAAATACAGTACAACAGTGACTTTCCTTGGCCATGCTGACTGAATCACTGGGAAAGACAGGAGCTGCAGGCTAACACACCTGAACATCAGTGGATTGGAAAGTATACCCAATTAACATTTTAAGCCATGGCAAGATGTAACACAAAATAATCACTTACTGAAATCTGCAACTTTCCTGTAATTAATCAATGCTGCTTCACAGTTCCTTGGAACATTGATTCCTAGCCAGTAACGATTTCCCTGAGGGGGAAACAACGTGTCATGATGATTATTTTAACTGTGACCCAAAATTTTGATATTGGAAATAGTCAATTATATGATGTACAAACCAGGATCATTTGAGATATAAGATTTCCTCCAGTACTTGCAAATGTGTAGTACAGAAGAGCCTAAGGACAGGAACATTTTTAAACATCATGTCAGGTTGGCTTTAGATCATATTAACACACAACGAAGATCTCCATGATGATGTGGTATGTTTGGCATTTCATTACCTTTGCTTGATTATATTCCACTCCTATTCCATATGAAGACAAGAACCCTAAAGCCTGTAGAATTGGATAAAAGCAAAATCTTAAAAAGTAGAAAATAAACCACTGACTTAACAACTGATTTTGCTAACAGTAAACTTATGTCTGAATCTTGATGTGATAATTTTACCATGGAGTTATTTTACTAAGTCAATTTGATGGAACAGTACAGTAGTTAGTTTGCAACAACTGCAAGCTTCATAAACTCATACTACTGACAGTGTTGGCTAAGACTGACGGGAGTTGTAAGCCAGCAACACCTGAAAGGCTATAATTTTAAACTTCTGGTCTAGTGCTTCTCAAACTGTGGGTCCCACAATATTGTTGGACAACAGCTCCCAGAATACCCCACCAATGGCTATACTGGTTGAGATTAAAAATCGAATTTCACACGGGGAGCAGAGATTAAGATCTAACACACCATGTTAAATGTAGGACATATTCTGAGGGAATGAGTTTCCATTTGGGCTACACTACTTCAGCAACCCCAAACAAAAACACGTTTTTCACCTAGGGGAAAAATATGGCATGTGATTTTTATCAAAATATGGAACTGACCTTCTTAAATAATCCTTCTTCAAATGGCAATTAGGAGATACAAATCAGAGGACAGAGGACACAGAGAAACCAAGAGAAGACACAAAAGAAACCTGAGCAGAGTATGCTTAAACAACTAATTTTCATGAAGCTGTCACATTGTGTCTTAGAACAGTGACACATAAATATATGTTATGGACATTTTCAGGTTACATTAAGGCACATATTAGAATACTATGTGAACACACACGTATTTTATACCCTCACATACCCCTCTTTGAGTAAATATATAGTTTCAGGAATGAGAACAAAAATTAAAGTGGCAGATAGACTGTGATGTGATGTCTACATAGACTCCTTCAGGCACGAGCATGGACTTCCATCCATACTACAAATCAGCCACTTCCATCACTCTAGGTGTTGAAGGTCATTCGCGTGTAAGAGACAAATTGGTTGACTATCATGCCATAGTAGACAAGAGATTTGAAAGCAGCAGCGTTTAATGATGAATGAAATAGCTGCACATAGCAATAACAACTGAATTCTTTACAAATAAAATGATGAAAAAGTGTACAAGTCAGTCAGCCTTTCTGTCTTTCAGGCAAACATTTGATTTTGGACATAAGTCCAAAATAAGTTTTATTTATTTGTTTGTTTGTTTGTTTGTTTATTCATTCATTCATTCATTCATTCATTCATTCATTCATTCATTCATTCATTCATTCATTCATTGATTCCATGTAGCAGATGGGATTTTTTTTCTTTCACACATTGCCATGTTAATAGTTCATTTTTCTATGGCAGTCCTGCAAATTTATTCTTATGTGTCAAGAAGTCATTTCCAAGTTATAGCAACCTTAAAAGGGTTTTCAAGGTACACGAGCAGTTTACCATTGCTGCCCTTCTGAGCTCCTCTATTGCCATTTTTTATGTGACTAATCAGATGAGCAGGCATGTAACTGCTTCCCTGACCAGAAAGAAGGACAGGAATGCAATGGTTTGTACAATTGCCTACTTAAGCTGTGTGACATCAATAGCATTCTGGTCATTACAACTGCAGCATAACTAGAGATATACTCCTTTTGCATTATAACAGTAACTAATCCAAAGTTACTTTTAGAGTTACAAGGTATGTGGCCCTACAGTTTAGATGGGTTATTTTACAGGTTAAAGTAATTATTTTAATTACTCCGAATAACCAGAAAACAATTACTTATTAAAATCACTATAAAGTGACTATCGGGGGGCTTGGAATTCGAACTGGAGCGAAGTCATTTTAAAGTAATTTTTCAAATTATTCTATATAGACTTTTATCTGGAACATGTGTGTGTAGCTTGTGCCACAAGAACTGCGAGTCTCTAAAATGTCCTAAAAACTCTTTCACTGTTCTATCAAAAGTGAAACTACCGAGAAGGCAAAGATTGGATGACAGGATTCAAAAATAAAGAGATTTGAAGCAGAAGAGAGGTATGTGTTCAAAATATTAGCATGATAATAAGGCTGAAAAACATTTCTGGTGTACAGCATGAAAAAATTCTGAGAAGGTATGTTCAGCTCATAGTAGATTTTTGCACTGTTAATAGCAGGGATAGGGACTCAAGTCATAGGACTTGCTGTCAAATTGAACTTCAGTTGGGTCGATTTGGATTTATTTGTTTTTTTCAATGACTCACAATTGACTTCCAACTTGGAGCCCACCTTTCCCTCCCTTTTATTCTGGAGGGGGAAAAAGCTAGTTTTTAATAGGTCTCTGGACTTGGGGCTTGGGACTCAGAAGTTGGCACCAAAGACTTGGACTCTGACTTGGTACCAAAGACTTGGGACTCTGACTAAAGACTTGCCTACATCCCTAGTTAATACGAGTCACCATTAACACACCAATACACCTTAATCACAATGTCAGTTTCCTTTTTCCTATTGCCCTCCATAAATCTATTTGATTTACATTTCATTATCTGCCCCTAAGAATATTTGTCCATGCTAAATGTGTAGAAAAATATTTTCATTCCTAACCCATGTCAATTCTAATACGTGTGACAACATCCTCAGTTCTAATATCTTGAGCTCTGACAAATTTTCTTTTGACTCTGGGAAAACAGTTGCCCACTTTTACAACATCTTCAATGGAATAAGGGCCAACTTCATTGGTCAAGAGCTGTTTTGTGAATACATTTCACCATTCTCTTCAAATCAGGCAGTTCAATGAATAATTAACTTTGGTGTCATCACCTTGTTGACATTTCTTGGCAAAGAATCAGTTGCATCTTACTGCTTTTCAATTATTTATGCACTTTTAAACTAGACGAGTGTCTATTTAAAGCACAAGCTAATTAAAGAACACGTACAGTCTGGCCTTTGTGAGATCCTTCTTCAGCTAAAATCTTATATAGTGAGACTGCTGCTTTTATATCTTGAGGCCTATTATATCCAAAGAGCAGGTCTGATGCCACCTTCTCCATAGCTTTCTGGGCTCCCATTTTTGCTGCCTTTACAAGAAGCAGGCGGATTCTGATGTAGAAACACAAAGTTAAGATTTTAGTCTTGTATGTACATGCGCATACACTTGCACCCTTTAATGTTATCTCATTTAAATTTTATATTTTATACTTCAGAGTGCTGGTGAGTTTTTCTGGCCCAGGTACCAGGATAGGTATTTTACATCTGGTGGCCTTCCTTCTTAGGCTCAATCAAGAATATGATATGGGCTTGAGCCTAAGCATCTTCCTAACATCTTGCAGATAGCTGTTGTTTAGGCCAGCTCCTTCCTGCATATCTCCTAATCTGATGCCCAATTTTGGTTTCCAGTGTGAAAGGCAGAGCATCAGTTTGACCAACGTTCTCATGTCTGAAATTGAAGTGTACTTCCCTATGCCTGTTTCTCCCGGAAGCCAACATATTCTGTGTATTTGCAACACTTGCGTGCATGCATGTGTGTGTTTGTATGTCTGTGTGCATGTGAGCATGTGTGTGCATTGCTCAACAGACTTTCTTTGTGAATAGAAAAAGGCACAAGTGAATGTGGCTTTGTTTCTTCCACCTTTTCTTATATTTTGCATTGACAAGGGTGTTTCGCTTGTGAACATTTGCAATGAGAGTTTATGAAATACAATAGTGGTGGTTCTTTCCATAATCAGCTCCCAGGGTGACATATTTGCATACGTACTGACTGATGTCTCCTTGGAACACTGTCAGCAGAACCAATGAAAGAACACTTACACTAGCTTTTCCTCTATGTTTTTTGAATGCTTCAGCATTTCAGGTCCTGCTTGGTAAAAATGATGTATTTTCTCCTCCTTTTTTCTAGTCTCCTCTTCTCCTAGAAATGTGATCAGAAAAACATGATGACACTTGATTCTCAATTCAAGGATACACGTAAACCACTTGGATCCAAGACATCTGAAAGACCACCACCTCCCACATAATCCTGTCTAAAGATTGAGGTATTGAGCAGTTCCTCTGTTGTCTGGCCCAACATCCTGAGAGACTAAAAATGAGCACATGAGACAAGACTGTTTCTGTAGCAATAACATAATTCTAAAATTCTTTCCCAAAGGAAATCTAGCTGGCTCCATGTTTACTGACCTTCTGTCAGGTAGTTAAAATTGCATTATTCTGTTGGGCCCTTGTCTTTTTAAATGGGATAACTTGTTTTTTAACAGATGTTTTATTCCTATTCTGTTTGTATAGCTGATGAGCAAATAATGATAAATAAAGCAATCCATTACAGTATATCTATATTAGATTGTACTTCAGTGAGGTCCTTCTTGTAAGGAACTTTTATCTCACACATTCCCCCCCCCCCCCAAATGCCTTGTTTCAATTAATTTAGAGTGGAACTCAAATATAGCGTTCAAATGAGACCTGCAAATGAACAGAAATGCTCCCTAAGCACAATGGATTTTGTGTAATGCAGAATATGCTTTCTAAAGCTAGCTTATTCTGCATTCCAAACCCCATCAAGCATTTATGAGTCCCTTGCACTGAGAACTCTGGGCATCTGGCTCACCTGTCCATCACATATTTGAAAAACAAAGAATGTCTTAGGTTGTAATCAAAGCTGGCCCCTAACACTAAGCAGAGTGGGATAGAGATTTTGGAGGCAATGAAAGGACAACAAATTACTAGCTATCAAGCTTATACTTAATATTTTTTTTACCAAGGGCTCAATCACAGGTGCAAAAATAAGCTCAGTTATATTGATTCTGCTATTATTTAAATCATTTTATAAATTCTCGTTCATATAACTCACAGGTAACATTTATTCATTTGGCCAGTCAATTTGTGAAAGGGTGAGGTTATAGGTACCATGGCCACTGCATGACCATTGTGTTTGTACCCTCTTACAAACAAACAAACAAACAACCTATCAATAGATCACTTGCAGCAGCAACAACAACACAAATATATTGGTTGTCGTGGGTTTTTTGGGCTCTTTGGCCATGTTCCGAAGGTTGTTCTTCCTAACGTTTTGCCAGTCTCTGTGGCTGGCATCTTCAGAGGACAGCACAAATATATTGTTCAGAAGGAGACAGCCTTCCTCCCCATCCATTGCCAGTTTAAGGAAGGAAAGGGTAAAGAAGGTGCGAAGAGAGAAAGGGCTGTTTCCTGCTTGGAATTGTTTGAGGAGAGAAAGAAAGGGGCATCATATTAACATCTCTCTTTTTTTAAACTCTCCTCTTTACAATACTTCACAAGTCTTTTAAAAGCCACTTCCTCCTCCTGATGTTATTTAAAGGGGAAAAGAAAAATGAAAGCCAAGAACTGAGAGGAAGAGATATGCAGGAAAGTAAGGAAAAAGGGACAAGTGAGTAAAGGAGGGAAGGGAAAAGTGGCGGAAGAGAGAAGGAAAACGGGGAGAGAAAAATGAAACGTGGAGAAAGGAATTGAGAAGTTAAAATTTTTGAAGGAAGGAAGCATGCTGCTTAAAGTGTGCTGCTTAAGGAAGGAAGGGCTGCAGATGACATACACCACCAGGCTGCACATCGACTAACAGTTGGAAGTGACAGAAAATAGTGATATATCACTTACACATAGAGATGCCCACGAACTGAATCACAAACCAGAAAAAAACACAAACTGGGCTAGTTTGTAGTTTGGTTCATGGATCCCATTTTGTTAAAACAAAAAGAAACACCAAACTTTTCCCCCTCAGCATTTCGTTTTGCTTCAGCAAAGTGGGATGCCTGACCCCCTCCTCACTGCTCCCCTTGCCTCCTTAACATATCTTCAAGCCACTTCTACCACCTTTGCCATGACCACCATCATCCTGAGAGGCTGCAGGCTCGGCTCCTTGCACAAAAGCTGGGCCTGCTGCCTACGCACAGGCACCCGCCTGTCATCAGAGCAGCATGTGCATGTTCATGCGCGCAGGGCCAACTTCTGATCAAGGAGTCAGGCTTGCTTCCTCTCAGGATCGCAGGGGCATTGGCGTTGGCTTCAAGACAAGGTACGGAGATGGAAAAGGCAGTGAGAGGAGGAAGGGCAGGAGCAGGGTGGTTCCTCCTGGCACAACCCCCCTCAAAAGAATCACAAATCGGTTTTTTTTCCCCAGAGGGGTTCATGATAATTCTTTGTTTGTGGTTCGTGGGTAGCCACAAACCATTGCAACCCACCAGTTTTCTGGTTCATGCCCATCTCCACTTACAAATGATTTTAAAAATAGAGAAAGAAAATTTTAGGGCTGCAGGGACACTGAGATAGCATGTGTAGCCTACAGAATGGGCACAAGTAGCCAGAAATGTACGGATCAAACTGACAACAACAACAAAAAAGGGGAGGAGGGGAAGGCAATTGCTGTGAGAAAAGGCAAGGAAGGGGCTTGTGTTGACTACATGGGCTCTCCACAAGGCAGTGCAGCCCCAGCACAGTCCCAGCGGAGGAGAAAGGCAGGAAAAAGGGGGGTTATCTCCCGTCTGTCTCCTCAGTCTTCACCTCCTGGCACCATTACTGCCACCACACGCTTCCCCACAGCTCCCTCTTGACTTGCAAGTAAACCAGACAAATGTACTCAAAGTAAACTGGTTAAACCTTACTTGTAAATAAACTTGGTATACTTACATGCAAGTAAATCAACGATCAAAAGACTTGTGTGGGACCATCGGACAGAAGAATAAACATCTTCTGTGTGAATGGAAGGATCGCTCCAGTGAGAGATAAAATTTATCACACTGAAGATAAGAAATTTTTAAGTGCAGACCAGATGACTCCAAATTCCCCTGTCTGAGGAGGCAATCTTAACAACTGGAATCTAATTGTGGAAAGCAACTGGACTTTTAAAAACTGGTTATTTCATTTGTTTTTCTGCTCAGAAACCCTGCAAATGCCTCATGCTGAGAAAAAAAAGATTAAACCTATTTATAGTGTAGGTGGCCAGCTAGCTAACTGCAGCGTGCACAGCAGTGTTTCTGTTTTCATCCTTTGTCAGGAAATGGCCACTATGTTAGAGAGTATAATGATACTTTTAAAAAGTGAAGGGTAACTTGGGTAGATACTTGTTTAGATCACTTAAGGCTACTCTTTAGCAATAAACATCAGTCCTGATCCATTCATCATCATCAGAGGGAAAAATTATTTCTTGTTTTAGGCAAATGAACATGCTTCTTTACATGTGGCATAGAGACCACAACTGAAACTATAAAGCAAAGCAAAAAAAGTACAAGGTCTTACATAAGAACATAAGAAGAGCCCTGCTGGATCAGGCCAAGGGCCCATTTTGTTCAGCTCCCTGTATCTCACCGTGGCCCCACCAGATGCCTCTGGGAGCACACGAGACAACAAGATACCTTTCTCCTGATACCCCTTCCCCCGCATCTGGCATTTGGAGGTACCTTCCTTTTAAGCCTGGAGAGATTATACATCCCCATCATGCCTTGTAACCTGCAATGGACTTTTCCTCCATAAATCTGTCCAATCCCCTTTTAACGGCATCTAGGCCAGATGTCATCACCACATCCTGTGGCAAGGAGCTCCACAGATGAACAACATGCTGGGTTAAAAATTTTCTTTTGTCTGTTCTCACTCTCCCAACACTCAGTTTGTGTATCCCCTGCTTCTGGTACAGTGGTGCCTTGCACCACGATAATAATCCGTTCCCCTGAAATTGCTGTTAAGCAAAAACATCATCCAGCAAAAACCGTTTCCCCATTGGAATGCATTGAAACCCATTTAATGCATTCCAATGGGGAAATTACCTCGTCTTCCAGTGAAGATCGCCCAATGGGGGAAGCCATTTTCTGCGTGCCGATCAGCTGTTAAAATGGCTGCCCTGCGAAGCATGGGTCCGGAAAACACAGGGCAGCCATTTTGCGGAGCTGGAAAACATCATCGTCTTGCAAACAAATGGTTCGTGAAGCACAGACCTAATCATCATTAAACGAAAATCCCCCATAGGAAACATCATTTTGCGATCGCTATAGCAATCACAAAAAAGTCACCGTCCTGTGGATTCATCATACAGCGGGGTCATCATCTAGCGAGGTAATACTGTATTGCATGAGAGGGAAAAGAGATTCCCTCTATCCACTTTATTCACCCCCTGCATAATTTTATACCTCTCAGTCATGTCCTCCCTCAGATGCCTTTTGTCTAGACTAAAGAGCCCCAAATGCTGTAGCCTTTCCTCATAAGGGAGGTGCCCCAGCCCAGTCATCATTTTAGTCACTCTCTTCTGCATGTCTTTTTTGAGGTGCAGCAACCAGAATGGTACATAATACTGTACTCCAGGTGCAGCCTTACAAGCATTTTCTACAATGGCATTATAATACTGTTTGTTTTGTTTTCAACCCTCTTTTTAATGCTACCTAGCATGGAATTTGCCTTCTTCACTGCTGCTGCATGCTGGGCTGACACTTTCATCCAACTGTCCACGAGCACACCAAGATCTCTATCCTGATCCATCATGGACAGCTCAGAACCCATTAGCTGATAAATAAAGTTTTGATTTTTTTTGCCACAGAATGCATTACTTTACATTTTTTTATACTGAAATGCATTTGCCAGTTTGGAGATATCCTTCTGGAGCTCTTCACAATCCCTTCTGGTCTTCACCAATGGGAAAAGTTTTATGTCATCTGCAAACTTGCTTGCCCCTGTCTCCAGGTCATTTATTAACAGGTTGAAAAGCTCGGGTCCTAGGAGAAATCCCTGGGGCACACTGCTTTTCCCCTCCATTGTGAAAATTGCCTATTAACACCTACTCTCTGTTTCTTGATTCTCAACCAATTCTTGCTCCATAAGAGGACCTGCCTTCTTATCTCTTGATTGTTGAGTTTTCTCAGCAGCCTTTGGTGAGAGACCACGTCAAACGCTTTCTGAAAATCCAGATAGACAAGATCCACTGGTTTGCCCACAACCACATGCTGTTGACCTTTTCAAAGAATTCTAAAAGGTTTGTGAGGCAAGACTTACCCTTATAGAAGCCACGCTGATTTTCCCTCAGCAAGACTTGTTCTTCTATGTGTTTTAAGATTTTATCTTGGATGAGGCTTTCCACCATCTTCCCTGGAACAGACGTTAGGCTAACTGGCCTGTAGTTTCCTCGGTCCCTCCACCCTCCTTCCCTTTTTTTAAGATTGGTGTGACATGTGCTATCCGCCAGTCCTCTGGTACTGTGGCCATTTTAAGGAACAAGTTGTATAGTTTAGTTAAGAGATCAGCAACTTCATTCCTCAATTCCTTAATAACCCTTGGGTGGATGCTATCAGGGCCTGGTGATGTATTGATCTTCAATTTATCCATTAGGTCTAAAACACCCTCTCTTTTAACCTGTATATAATTTAATTTATTAGTCAGGAGGGTTCATTAGGGCAGTGAAATCTTCCCAAGGTCTTCTGTCGTGAAGAGAGATGCAAAGAATGCATTTAATTTCTCTGCCATCTCCAAGTCACCCTTTACTGCTCCTTATTCTACCATACAACACAACATTCTAATACTAAACTCTTCAAAAGTTATAAGGTTCCCCCCTCCCCCAGGATCACTTAATTAACTAGAGTGATTGGGATAACGAAAATTCCACCCTCAGTTGTAAACATCATAACTGAGCAGATTTAGGGGACATTTCCAGAGGAATCTTTTCTTGTGCATTTGTTCTGGTTCATTCACTGAATTTTCAAAGGATGCCATTCTCAAATTGTTCCTGTTCTTAAAATAAGCTGTAATCCTTTACAAAAAGAATGCTTATAATGTCACAAATTAAAGAGATACTTTGAAAAAAAAAAACACTGGGTGGAGTTAAATTTGGAAGGTCACACAGCACTCATTTGCCACATCCAGGCTACCAAGGAGACCCAGCCATACACACTCCAAATAACAATATCTGCCACATAATCTTTCACAGAAGTGAACTTGCCAGAGCCTTTTCCAAGCTAGAATGGATCTGTATTTGGCACTGCAATTGTTTTTACTCTTCAGTTTGATAATCTTCAGTTAAACCAGGGGTCTCAAACTGTGGCCCTCCAGATGTTCTTAGCCTACAGCTCCCAGAAGCCTTCAGCACCACCTCTGCTGGCCAGGATTTCTGGGAGTTGAAGTCCAAGAACATCTGGAGGGCCACAGTTTGAGACCCCTGAGTTAAACTCTTCAGTTTAATGGTAACCCTTTCCAGCATAGTATTCATATCCTTAAATTTTCTCAGATATATATATATAACAAGTTTCTAGCATCATGACTTAGCTACAGATTTTAAGAAACTGTATTGCTTTCAGCTTAGCAAGTAACATCCAATCTGCCTGTAAGTAAAGGCAGAAAGGCTTCATAAGAAATCCATTCAGAACGAGCACAACCCTCTCCTGAAAAGCAAAAAAATAAATTAAAAAAACCAGTCTGTGAGTCTTGCATTATTTATCCTTGGAATCTTTAGCCCATACTGGTACATTCTGTATAGGAAGTGCCTCATACAGAGCAACAACATTGTTCTGTATAACTCAGAAATGCGTAAACTAGCAAGTAAGGGTCTTTTACAGCCTTACATGGAGATATTCGAGATAGAACCTGAGATCTTTTTCATATAGGTCATGCATTCTTTCTTTGGAAAGCTATGACTGATATCACACTACCATTTTACCTGTAGCCCCTAGCTTAGAGAAAGAACAACCTATAAATTTAACTCTGCAGATTTTTTAGTTGCTGAATAATCCTGAGATTTCTTAGGCTCAAGGAAAATAAAGCTGTTTTAACCATGTCTAAATACAATTGTTTTTCTCCAAGATAACTAATGTGTTGTCTTATGCTTGATAAGGAAAGCCACCACGCCCTTGTGTCCAATGAAAGCAAATATTATTTGGACCCAAGGCAATTTAAATCAGTAAAAGACAATATTTAAAAGCTATAAACAGTAAGTATACAAATATTTTAAAAGAATCAAACAAACACCACACTAAAATTGTAAACAAAACCAACACCAAAACACATTCACAGCAACAAGGAATACCAATCCATTTAAAAACCTCTCTCAGACAGCCAGTCACTGAGGGAAAGCTTACTTGAAGAGAAACGTCTTCATCTGCTATGGAAAGATAGTGAAGATGAGGCCAGCCTGGCCTCCAGTGGGAGGGAATTCCAGAGTCTGGCAGCAGCAACAGAGAAAGGCCCTCTCCCATATCCCCACCAAATGCAGCTGTGAAGGTGGTGGGACTGAGAGAAAGTCCTCTGCTGATGATCTTAACAACCGGACAGACTCATAAAGGGAAATAAATATGTCACAAAGGTCTGTTGCCAACTGTTAGGCATGTAGGATCATGCTGCCACAGATGGTTGGGTTGAATGATGGTCATGACTGGTAGAAGTCTAGATATGTGCAACCAGGCTTGCGCACATGACCAACGGGAACAAAGAGGCAGGTTGTTCAGCTTCCCTACCTTGTTCCCTCTTTATCTTATCTGTTGCTTCTTCATCTTTAGAATGATACTCTGAGGTTTTGCTTCATCTTCTCCTCTCTCTCAGGGTCAAACAAGAGACTCTCTCACACACACATCCCTCTTTTTTTGGTAGAGATGATCTCCAAAGTGGAACATGTCTAACATGATTTTTGGAGAGGTAGTCCCATAAGTGGGGAAAGAGGTATATTTGCCAAAATACACAATTTCCCTCAACTACGCATTCTTCATTTAAGAAGCTTTGTTTCATGATTTGTCATTGAAATGTTAGAACAGTCTTGAAATCCTGTTGCACAGCCGATATGTGCTACGCAAAGCTGAAGCAACATCAAGAGGAACTTAATGCTGGGTGGAAGTGCTGTTCAATTCAGCCTGCATGCTGCACGCTGCATGATGAGAGAGATGGGAGTTATGCAATTGGTTGCACAATTTGGATTGCATGGGGATAATACCTCGCATGATTACAGTACACAAAGATGAACAGGATTTCAGCCTACAACTTTTAATGCCCATTATGCATCACAAAATATATTCTATAGCCATTTTAGAAACAGTTTAGATGAATATTAATAGCTTTTAAAAAACCTTAGAAAAGTATTTTTTTGTTGTAAGCCGCCTAGAGTGGTCGAAATGACTAGATAGCCGGGGTATAAATACAATAAATAAATAAAATAAAATAAATAAACTTGATTATATTAAAGTGTTCTTAGACCTAGAGTGACTGTCTTGTTTTAAAGATATTCAAAAACAATGCTACTTTTTGAATATCCTGTTTAAAATTTCTGACGAGGATTTTATGGATGGTTTGCTAAGCATTCCTACACTCACACTATGCCTGGTCTGGAAGGTGTATTTGTTTCTCCCACACTCACTTCAGAAACATTCATATATGGCAGAAGTACAACAGGAGGACTGTGATCATTCATGCCACAGGTCGCTGGTTTGAGCTCAAGGAATATTTATTTGTTACCCAAGGAACAATTTATTTGTTCTTTGTTTCCTCAAATGAGCTTAAGGGGTCACACGTAGTTCTTTTCTTCACTTATTTTCAGAATAACTATCAGACTGAGAAAAAAATGACTGATTCATGATTATTCAGTGAGTTTCACACTTAGCATGGAGTAAAACATTTACTGTATGTCTCAAGTCCCAATCTAACATCCTTCACCACCTGAGATGACAGGCCCCCTTTTGTTTTATATAAAAACTGAAGATTAGTTAAAATAAATGTAAACACCTTAATAAATACAAATGAAACAAAAGCTGAATGCTTATTCAGTAGAGTACTTTCCTTTACACCTATTGTTGCTCTGAATGCATTTTTACAAAGAGATGAAACGGAGGAAAACCAAGGTGAAAATGAGAAACCAATTACCAATAAAATGGAAACAGGAAACTAAATGAGTTAGAAAAAAAACAAATTTACACTTTTCAGAATTGCTTCTTAACTATTAGGAGGTTTTTTAATGGGTATTTTCTTCATTGCTGCACAGGGGCTCAGAAAAATGGTCAATCAAATTAAAAATGAAGAGATGAGGAAAAGCAAGAAAGTGTTTCTATTGGCACCAAATAACGTTTTGAAAGAGTGCACTGGAGAGGCAAACCCATGGAGTGACATCACATTTCAGCTAATGCCTACCCCCTTCCTTGGCATAAACTGTCACTACTTAGCTACACTTCTCTCTATTCTCTCTCTCTCTCTCCCTCTCCCTCTGACAAGCTTTATGAATGATCTATTGTGCATAATGCCCTAGGCAACTTTGTCTTGCTCTTCTTCTGATATTTTGGATATGCCATCTTATTCATTTGCTGTTTGAACTCTCTTGAAAAAGGCTTCTGCTCCAGGGTGGATAACCTCCATTACTACTTAACAATTCAGAAATAGCCCTTAAATAAACGCCTGCATCTGCAACTGCTGCTTCAAAAGAATGAATACGTTAATACTGTGGACACTGCCAAATCCTCCTGCACCAACCTCTTTATCCTGCATAGCCTGCCGTATTCTTCATCTTACAAGCTCCGATGTAGCAATTACTTCTGCCAGCATTCCTCTGTTGTTAATCATTAAAAACAGCTCTCAAGGCAAATTGACAAGACAAAGAAGCAAATGCAGTACCAATTTCTTTATCTTCTACTCTGTTCTTCCCTGTAGGAAAAGGCTAGGGTAATGTAATTGGCTTTTTCTACCTACCTCAACACTACACAATTCTGTAGGGCCAGAAGAACGTTCTGAAGTGCTTTCACACTGGATGCTTGCAAGAGCTTCCTTGTGAGCCACAGCAGGTATTCCACTTTAGTATTTAATAGATTGAAGAGCACTTCTTTAAGAATAAGTTACCAGCACACCACTGAAAATCTTTTGTTCCTTAGATATTTCTTCTGTACGATTTTGCTACTGAATGAATTACCACTGAGTTAGTAGTAGTCATAGTAATAGCAGGCATTGTTAAAACAGAGGGCAGTAAACTTTGCCAGTTTGATCGTTGCTTCTTTTCTGCACCACAGTGAGACTGAAGATAAAGCACATATAATGTGGTTTGTAACAATACATGAATTCATATACGTAACATCGTATAACAGGCAAAAGAAACTTGATAGTTCACAATAGTGCCCTGAATACACCGATCTTTTCTAATTTGAAATGCTAAGAAGAGCGTGTTGGATCTGGTTAGCACTACGTGGAAGACCACCAGGGAATAACCACTTTCTCCAGTTGGGCAGAGCCAAGAAGGAATCTTGCCTGAAGCCTTGGAGAGCCACTACCAGTCTGGGGTGACATATAAAGCCGGGTGCATCAATGATCCAAATCAGTATAAGTCTGCTTCCTGTGTGTCCATAAGAAGTACTATCCTGACAGAGCAATTTGAAAGATAAGTGCCTGCTACAGAATTTCTTAGACTTGCTGAACTGAGGAGGGAAACTTGCAAATTAAAATTACTTCAGCAATTTTCCCTCCCTCCTTCTCACTACTGGTATCTTTACTTTGGGACCTGACTCAAAATCAAGTCCAGCATATTGGTTTACTGTGAGAAAATGATGTGCTGGTGTTATTAGCTGCCACTTGACTCCTCCTGTTGGTGATCCATAAGGGCTTCTGGGAGTGCAGCAGGCTGGGGAAATCTCTTCCATCACTTAGAGCCCAGGGCCATAAGCCAGTGTTTGTGCTGAACTTACACATGCTGGTTTGTTTGAGAACAACAAACCAACATCTCAAGATGTTTTGTTTTCTGGTTACTTTATTCACACAGGGTAATAAAGCTTGTATTCACGAAGGCTTTCACAGCCGGCATCTAATGGTTGTTGTGGGTTTTTCGGGCTCTTTGGCCATGTTCTGAAAGTTGTTCTTCCTAACGTTTCGCCAGTCTCTGTGGCCGGCATCTTCAGAGAACAGGAGTAGCACTGTCCTCTGTAACACGGCCAAAGAGCCTGAAAAACCCACAACAACCATTTGTATCTCTCCTTTCTTGCTTTGTATATTTAAAAAACAGCTGCTGTCATTTCCACTGTCTTGATTCACTGTTGCCGTTCACAGTGATAGGATAAAGAGCTGTGGTTTGAGAGTCTACACCATGCTTCTCCAGTCATTTCCATTTACCTTAGAATTACAGTCCCACCTCTTATTACCACTCTACACAGTCTTCTCCTCACTTCCCCTTCTCCCTCCTTCTCTCATCTTTCCATCAGATTCTTGGTCAGCAGTCATTTCAGGAGGAATGAACTTTGCCCCCAGGACACAGCAAAAGACACAGCAACTGCAGCTGTATTAAAGAATCTAAATAGCTGATGCAACCAAAGAAAAGAGCAACCCAGGGTGTCTCATTGCTGAAACAACTATGTGATACAGTGCTAATTTTGAAAAGATAATTTGAAAAAAATCTTGAAGTAGTCAATATTAGCCACACTATGGAGGGGGAATGTTTTGCCGTAGCTCCCATGAATGCATCACTGAGGGACATGCCCCAAATGACATGATAAGACACATGATGAAGTGGGAAGAAAGTACACTTCCTAAATCAATCCAAAATAAACAACCCCTTGCCACATGTTCAAAATAAACTGATTGACCCCTGGAAAAAGAAAGGGCTAAGGAACACATCATGTAGTCACAAAAAATGAATCAATTTCAAGCAGAGTAACCATGACACAAAAAGCAGAGGATTGCATCACGTCTCCACACCCTCGCTTGCACTAAAAGCGTGCAGGGACGTTCAGGTTGTTAATGGCAAGTCAGATTTCAGGAGAATTCTGGCTTCCCTCTGCCTGTGACTTCAGGATATTAATTTTTTTTTTAAAAAAAACCCAAACATATACAATGTACCAATGACCAAATATGAGATCTACGTTAGAGAGAGTTTAAAATATGTCCATATAAAATGATAGAGAAGTAAATGAATAAAGCTGAGAGTGACAGGATGGATGAGAAGCATGCAGTTTGGCACAATCCTGTTCCGCTGGCTACAACAGGAAAAAGGGAAGGAATGAGGGCTACCAGATTTAGGTCTGCTTCCTAGCCTCCTGTCTAGCATGTAGAAGGGCAATATACTGCAATTTGTTTTTCCCAGGCTTTCATATGAGGGCAGTGGAGAGAAGATGACAGGAGTGGCTAGCGGCTTTAGGAATGGATCTGAAAATCAGGTATTCCATAGCTTCTTTTTCCAAAAGGTCACTAAAGAATCAATGGAAAGAATCAGGTGTGTGCGGGGGGTGGGGGGAATATTCCCAGCAGCAAATGATACACTTTAACCATTTTTTCCCATCCAGTTTTAATAGATTTCTCTCAGAAGACTATGCATTACAATTATGAATTACCAAGCCTGAGAATCGACAATTCAGGTGCTGATTTTGGTATGTGCTTGTCACAGCAGGAGCGTTTCTAGCTTCCCTTGCAATTTGCAAATTAACTTGGCTTTTTTTTGTGACTGATTGTCAGGCTATAAGCACATTCTTTTGTTACATGAATTTGTTAAATTTGATTTTTTTCCCCCCCAGACATTGAATGGTTGGTTTGATCATGTTTCCTGAATGCTAATGCAATGTTCTTCCCAATGACAATTTATTGTCAGATGCTGGTGACCCAGCTCCAGATGCCCTAGGTTGGCAACCCATAGTCCTTCAGATGTCACTGGACCACAATTACCATCAGCCCTCGTCAATAGTGAGTGATAAGGAGAGTTGTAATTCAGCAACAACTGGAGGTCTTCAAGCTGCCTTCCTCAGTTCATAACATAGATGTGTATGTGTGTGATCATACTCCAGCAACCTTTTGAACTCAGTTGCCGATACTGCCACCATACCATGAAGCACCCTAAAATGGCCACAAGAAACATGGTACTTAGCTTTCACAGAGAACCAGCGTGAGATTTGTACATAGCTACCACTGTATCTCATGCCAGGTGCCTGTGAAACACCTCCCTACATTTATTCCACCATTCCTGAGTGGCAGGAGAATCAGATTAACTAGTTTGACTACTTCTGTAAGCTTGTCCTCCTTCTTCCTCCAGTTAAGTTTGTGTCCTTTGAGAAAAATTAGAAAGCTGAACAGAGAAACCTCACACTTTGAAGAGATGCTCCTACTAAGGACACTACTAAGTTTTAATGGAAAGGGAAGCAGCAAAGTGAAGGTACATCTGAAGGCAATGGCAAGCATTAGTTTCTGTGCTTTTAATATTCTGAGACTCAATCAATACTTTAATTAATGTTTGTATGCATTATCTGCATTGAGGAAATTAGTCTGAGATAAGCAGGTGAAGCAGTGATTTGGAACAAAGAATATGCAGGCATGTAAAGTCCCACTCTGGCTTCTCAGATCAAATAGCTTTTCTGAAGTAGATTTAGATGAGGTAACTATGTTAGTGTGTACAGTACTAGCACATGAAACCAAAATAAAAATAAAAAATGAAGAAGACAAAAACATTGTGGCACCTTAATCGCTAACTGCTATATTTTAATGTGAGCTTTCGTGGACAAGTACACTTCCAGAATTATTTATTATTCTTTTGTTTTGACCTGCTTTTCTGAAGTAGTTTGCTTATGAGCTTCAGAGTAAGTTGTTTCAAACAAATCATTCCTTATAATTAATAACAAAGGTTATTATTTTGTGCTTAGGAGTGAAAAACATTCTATCAGTCACATTAAAAAGAAGCATGGCCCCAAACAACAAATTTTAACTATAAAACTGGACCTCAAATCAACACCAAATTTGGCAAACTTGCTCTTGCTCTGCACCAAATTTGGGGACATTTGGGCAAAAGGTGTTAAAGGTGTGATTTTTAAAAACATAACACTGTTTTACTCCCATGCACAAGCAAGCAACTTTCAGTTACAGCTGATAGAAATGAGATAAAATATGTGGATAAGACAAACTTTGCATACCTAGAAAAATCCTGCTCTGTAGGAGGGACATTTTTTTCTCTTTTAGGTTGATGGGGCCATTCATGGCTCTAATTCAGACCCTTTAATTAGAGCTTTATAAGCCCCCAAACGTCTGCAATTGCTGACTTTTATATAATTTCTGAGAATTCCAAGGAACTATTTTCGTAGCATAGCATTCTAGCCAATCAGAACGTGCCTGGAGCCAGGGGCTAATACAAGTAATGTGTCAGAACACTGTTCTGAGTGAAAGAAAGCATTTAACTCCTTCCTGGCTGCACATTCTTAGCTCCAGCCTGTGAAAATATTCTAAAAAGATATTTAAAAAATAGATAGTAATATTCAGCAGCTCACTCATTTAAGCTAATATATTACTTTTTTTTTGCTTTCTTGCTGGGATTGATCTCAAAGCAAGTTTTACTCTGTTTCTCATGAGTATATTTACCTGATTTACTCATGAGTAAGTTTAACTAGTTTACTCATAAATTTACTGAACCACATGATTTCATATGATTTTTAGATATAATCCTCACTAAACCACCATCAGATCATAGATCCTATTTGCACCCACAGACTACACCACAAAAGTCGTGGGTCCTTCAGCGCATGGCTTTGCAATGGCACAAAAACATGAACGCACAGATCCTGTTGGATACACATTATTTTTCTGCAGGATCCAATCATATGGCCCATCAATGCCCACAGACTACAAGATAGAAATCATGGGTTTCCAGTAAACCACCTTGACTGCTGCCATTGGTGTTGTCAACATTCAGGCAAGTGAAACCTGGCATGCTTTTTCCTGCTGGCAATGCGGGCACAGTATTTTGCAGCAGTATTGGGACATTTTCTGGCTTTCTGAATCGTGGGTACAGAAGCACAATATCCCACTTTCATAAACCAGAGGGGTTTTTTTTTTTTTTGAAGAATCTACCTCATATTGCCGTTGTAACTTAGTGGACAAAATCTGGTTGCGTAACTTTCTACCCAATGTAACTCAAATTGGAAATCAGGTACACTTAATTTTCACTACTTAAAAGCTTCTCATCCTCCTCTTTTAGGTTTTGATGGGGCCCTCTTTGGCTCCGTTTCGCCTTTGGGAACCCCAGGAAGCAGAGGAGAGAGCCTTTGCAAGTCAAAAATTGCTGCCTGATCTTCACCACTAGGATCAGGACTGCTGTTGTGGCTGCCCTGTTGGCAATGTTTGCTATGTAAAGGTTTCCCTCTCTCACAAACACACACAACATCCTGAGGCTCCCCAAAGGCTCCCCAGGGCAAAAGGGAGCCCTGTGGAACTTCAGAACCTATGACAGGAGGATAAGTAGCTTTAAATTGGAGCAAATTAAATGTTTCCAGTGCTGTAGCTGGATTACATTTGGAAAAAGGTTATGCAATAGGATAGATACATTCCAAAGGTTTGTGTAGTTGGCTCCTTAGCACATAGTGCCCATGTAAAACAAATGATGTTCAAACTTTCCTGGTATGATACATATAACAGATGCAGTATAAGACTAAAAATGTTCAAAGGACATCTGTTTTACTGATGCAATATCACAATTTAATATCAATTAAAATTTTACATAAATGATTTTATCAAACTGCTAAATATTATTTGCTCTCGGAAACAATGTCCAGCACTAACAGAAAAAATGTGCATGAAAAAACATTCCTAGTATTACACTACTAATAACTAGGCATTTACAAAGTATCAAACAAAACTCTGGAGAAAGTTAGTTGACTATTCCAGTGTATACTTTCCTCAGTTCTGTGCTTTTTGTTTATGAACGTTTTTCCTTCTCAAGTTTCTATGTGAGCAGTCATACCACATTATATATATATATTTAAAAATAGAGTCAAGCTGACAAGTGTGTCTTTAGATCTTATTTTTCAGAGAGAGATCAATATTGAGCTGAGTACCTTTTTTACCATGGGCATTTATAACGATGATAGAATTTGAGAGGACAAAGTTCATCACTGCAAAATTTAGTTGTTGAAGGGGCAGTTAAGTATAATAGGTAAATGGTATAAGATTTCAGCCTTTGCATTAGCATAACATTGAAAGTAAAATTTATTATTCTTCTTGATGTGAAAAGATCAATTGATTACTACTCATTTTAATTAACTGTAAGACAACTCTGGTTTATGATTAAGTTATCATTCTTAATGATGATGATGATGATCCATCTTTCCAACAATGTAATTTTTAATCTATAAATTTCACAGAGTTAAATAGGACTTACTCCCATATATTTAGACATACAGTTGCTAGGTAATAAGGCTCATAACTAGATTTACTTCTGAGTTAACATGTTAATATTGTATAGATACATTACAATCCTACAAACAACGTAGCTTGTATCAGAGTAGACAAGATTGCACACCCTAAAATTATTTTTTAAATCTGATCTCTGCTAAGTCTGGCTAGCAGACTCTTGCTTTACTTTGGAAGAGATGGATATATTCCTCTTTTCTTCATATTTAAAACATCAAACAGGTAATGCTCAGTTTATTTTTTCACATTGATAAAAATAATTAATTTTAGTTTTCATATTATCATAATGTGAAGGCTGCAGTCTTATGCCCATTTATATGAGTTTTATTATTACAACTTCTGCAACTGAAATGTGTAACAATACTTTCTGTTCTGTCAAGTTTCTCTGGTGATAAGACCAAGGTTTTATTTAATACACAAGTTCTAAAATAGATCCCAAACGTTTAAGTGAATAAACATAACACAACAAAGCCCCGTTTTATTGTAATGAGCACGGGTGTAATTAGAACGGCCAAATTGTCCCAGGCTGGATTAGGCTGGATTGTCTACACACAATTGCTTTGCGGTACAGTATGCCAGTTGGGGTGATTTTTGTATCCATAAGCAAGGTTCAGGTGGCTTTGGGGCAGGAAACTACACTGTACTTCAAATGACCCTATTTAACATATACCTCTCTTTAAAGGGAAACGTGAAAAACGAAAAGGAAAAAGATCCCCTCCTTGTCTCTTTCTGACTCTCCCTCCATGGAGGAGCAGGAGGAAGCTTTCAAGTTTCTTTTTTTAAAAATTCAAATGGCATAGTGCTGAACTGGATTGTCAATGATCCAATTCAGTATTGGATTGCAAGGGCTTTTTAAAAAAAACTTTGCATTCTCTCTGTTTCCTCCTACATTGGGGAAAGGAAGAAAGTTTTAAATGTCCTGATAACTGATTATATCCTGAAGTAGTTTAATCAAAGTGACAGATTAAGCCACTTTGGTTTGATCCAACCTATCCACACATGCTGGAACTGAACCAAAATAGAGCAATTCTATCCTTACTAAACAAAATATAGTAGTCCCTGATAGGGACCCAAAAAAGGTGTGACAAGGAGGGATAAGGGTCAAGCTGGTTCGCAATTGCCTGTATATCATGTAGTGGCTGGAAAACGAAGAAAACCAGCCTATCCTGAAAATGGACCAAACCACGGGACAAAGCTCTGTCTGACTGCACCCCAAGTAAAAGCATTACACTGGCGCATGTTCTTCTGTCACTTCCACTTTCTGCCTCTGCTACTGCCACTAAACAAACTCAGGGGTTTTAAGAGGGATTTCTTACTCTGGAATGTTTGGAAAAAAGAAAAGAAAGAAGGGAAGATGCTAGTTTCCAGACCACACAATAAACAGACTGTGGCTTAGTATAGCCACTCTCATTGAATATGGGAGCAAAGTGTGAATCTTTAGCACACTAGTAATCCATTGTAAGCCAGGATTCGCCCCAGATCTTGGGCTTACTGGTTAATAAAAACCAGGTTATTTTCATGTGTTCACAACAATAGAAACAATTAGTTTTGCAAATGGTTGTTGTGGGATTTTCGGGCTCTTTGGCCGTGTTCTGAAGGTTGTTCTTCCTAACATTTCGACAGTCTCTGTGGCCGGCATCTTCAGAGGACAGCACTCTGTTTTGCAAATGTTGAGGTGTCTTTACAAGGCTTCCAACTTCATGTGTCAACTGCTTCAGAAAGTAATTTCTAGATGCACAATTTTAGTTTGTTATTGGGTAATATCTCTGCGTAGGCAACGTAGGCAACAAGAACTTCAATCAATAAAGTTAAGTCCAAATGTAGTCACAGATTTGTCTAGAAAAATATTCTTTGGATTTTTCATGGCTGCTTTTTGTTTTCACAATCCCTCCTTCCCACCCAATGTTTGGCAGCCATGATTTTGAATTGAGGTTGACTTTTAGCTGCAGTTCAGCTACCAGTAGTACCAGAAGCCAAAATTCTTGTATAAATGTCAACACCAGGTGTGTAACTCAGCATGAACTGGCTTTTAGCAAGCTGTTGATAAAGTGAAAACAACACATAAACAAGTGTGCAAAATATGATCTTAGCTGAGTTCTACATATAAGGCTGGCATTCACACAACTGCCTTGGCTTTTGTTCTGTCTGAATATGTATCTGTTGTCTCAGATAGAGGGACATACATATAATATGTTTTCTGCCTTTCTAGGCTGTTGCTATCAGTTAAAGACTTCAGGCTTTGTAACATGTCACTCAGCAACTGTACTCAGATAAAATATGGTTTGGGTGGTCCCTCCTTGAAATAAGCTGGGTGGAATGGAACCAAAATACACCATTCAGTTCTGTTCTTCCTTTGGCATCCAGCTATCCATACAGTCTATATATTCAAGACAAGCATTAGGCAGAATGAGTAGATTTTAAGTGCCATTTAAGTCCAACAAATGATTGGTTCTTTGATTTATTATTATTTTTTATGTTGACAGCCAGGGATCATAAAAGTACTTGCAGGGTTTTCTGTCTGAGGGGTTAAAATATATCATCCAACTTTGAGTGCTATATTGACCTTGATATGAGTGGGAAAGACATCGTTTGAGGCTTGCTTCAGGCAGCAACATTTCTTTCTGGTAACTATACATATTCCCAACCTTTTCCCCCCCACCCAAGCCCAGGCTGTTTGTTTGTTTGTTTGTTTGTTTGTTTGTTTGTTTATTGAACTTATATGCTGCCCACTCTACCCAAAGGTCTCTGGGCGGATTACAACAATTAAAATTCAATTAAAATACAATAAAAGATAAAACGATTAAATTAAAATTAAAATTGCCATCAGGACCCACAGTTGATGTTATTTCAATTAAAAGCCTTCTGGAACAGAAAGGTTTTGACCTGGCGCCAAAATGTCATCAATGTCGGCGCCAGACGAATTTCAGTTGGGAGGGCATTCCATAGTTTTTAAAAATCAGTTATAAACAACATTCTCAGAAATAGAATAAAGAATGTGAACTAAGCTTATGTGTGCAATCAGGCTAATCTGCAACATTTATTCATATTACACAATTGGTGTTTCCTAACTTTCTACAGAATTTCAATGTTCTGAATGCAGAGGACGCAAATATCTTTTTCTGCTTTCTCTGTCAGCTGCCTAAAGTCTACTTTTAGTTTGCACATTTTATGCATAAAGCATAAAGTCTCCACAATGTTGACTGATATTCTGCAGTATGAAAAAATAGTTCTGACACCTGTAAAATTATGCAGATACATCTCAGTTTGCATTTATGCACAGTATAGTCCATAAACAAAGATATGGTACTATGCAAAACACTCCTAGACCAGGCTCCTAGATTTTTGGAAAACTGGTTGAGAAAACAAATACTTCCAGAGACATGCTCTGACACTGCCAACACACTTTGCAGCTTCAAGGGCTATTTTCTTGATGCTTCACTGAAAAGTTAATTCTGCACTCAGTATCAACTTTTACATTCACTTGGTGTAATCACAGTGGAAGATGCAATTACTGACAGTTATCTGTATGAGCCCATGGAAAAGCTGTCAGGATCATTAGACACTGTAGGAGAAAGCATGGATATGACAGAGAACGTTGATTCATATTGCTATCCTTGTGGCAGTACTGAATTGAGTAGGAATACAAATTGCGAAGCATGGTAGTAAGAAAGCTGGGGAGTCCTCAAGTAAGAAAAGTAGGGGGAAATCTCAGAGTATTACCCTATGCAAAAAACCTGTAAAGCTTACGTTTTGCTTATATTGCCGAAAAAGATATAACAGATTTGAAAGAGCAGGGGTGGTTTTTACAGTTAGAGTAAAATTTACCTTGTGTTGAATCTTGCATGTTTGGTCTGTTACTCTTGTTCAGTGTCTCCTGCAAAACAATATTCAATGCTATTTTTCAAAACAGAAATAATTCTCTGTATCAACTGTACATATATATGTATATAGTGTATAGTAATTGCTAGTTTTACTTGTATTGTCTCGATACTTACAAAGTAAGATATGGCAGTGCAATAGCATATGTATTGTATTGCTTACATTTACAAAAGGAAACTCTACATGTTACCATGTTTCCCCAAAAATAAGACAGGGTCTTATATCAATTTTTACTCCAAAAAAACCAGTAGGGCTTATTTTCAGGGGATGTTTTATTTTTTTTCATGTACAACAATCTACGTTAATTCAAATACAATCATGTCATCTTCTGGTTGTTGCACAGTGGTGGAGGCCGGGGTTTCACTTAACTAGGGCTTATTTTTGGGGGTATGGCTTATATTACGAGCATCCTGAAAAATCATACCAGGGCTTATTTTCAGGTTAGGTCTTATTTTCGGGGAAACAGGATGGCCACTTGGGTTACAAAAATAATTTCAGCAGTCAAATATGGCACTGAAACAGAAAGTCTTATATTAACTGTTGAAAATAATAAATCAAGAAAAGCAAGGATTTCAACTTATTTTTAAATGCCTGCTGCAGAACGACACTTTTTATATAAACAATGAAAGACAATCTAAGTGCTTTGAGTTCTGATCTTGTTACAGGGAACCCACATCACTGCAAAGTGTGTTATATAATGCTACTTGGGGTAATATCCATCAAATGTGTTTGTCTTTATTGTTTTTCTTCAATTTTTAACCAGAATAACTTTTTTATAATGCTTTGCTTCATTTTCATCTTGAAAATGAATCCTAGTTGTTTGCACTCATAATTAATCAGTCATTTGATCTGATGATCAATCTGAGCATCATGTTCCTAGTGCAGGCATCTTTTATCCCAACTCATGGTTTTTATTTGCATGGAATGATTCATTTTGCAGAAGCATATTTTATTTTTCCTAGGATTTTGCATTTAAAATATGAAGCAACCACTCATCAACAATATCATCATGATTTGCTTAAATCAAACCCACTTTCCTACAGGTGGTAAAGCAGCACTTAGTGAGAAGGAGTTACTGTGACCTCTAGAGATAAGTAAGAATTTACATGGGAAGCAAGTACCCATCTCTGTAGTCAATGTTTAGTTTATCAATATACAAAAATGGAGATGGGTTTTCAAATGTCATAATAAATGAGATGATTCACTTATATCATGATTCTAGCAGATTCCTCTGCTAATGTCAGAGACTCCCCCATCCCTGCCCCTTGAAAATTTACTCCAGGAGATGGAAGGACTAGGACAGTGTGGAAAGTGGTACTCCAGACTGCTGATGGAGTATAGAATCCACTAGAGCTATCTCCCGTCTTCTTTGCTAGTAGAAGACTCTGTCAAGGGCACATTGTAAACCCTTCCCACATCGAAGGACCTCTCCTGCTTATAGAAGGGCACAAGTCGATGCAACTAACCTGAAGAGAGACAATGGCATAGGAGTTGACGTGTTACATTTTTAGACCAAGATCCATTTTTGCTCAGTCATAAAGTTTAATGAGTTGCTTTGGTCCAATGGCTCCTTTAGCTTATATCTACCTCATATTTAGGAAGGGGTGTAGTCTATATAAGCAGCATGTTTTAGTCTGTTGCAGAGACTTTTAAGAACTGACATGTTTTGCTTGGCACAAGCTTTTGTGGACTGTAGCCCACTTCACCAGTTGCATGCCATCAGATGCATTCCTCTGATGAAGCTGGTTCCAGTTCACAAGAATTAATTCCAAATGAAATGGGTAAGTCTTTAAGGTGCTACAAGAGTCTATGTTCTTCCTGTAACAGTTTGACATGGCCAACCCTTCTTTGGTGCAAAATCACAAAGGCCATTGTTTGAATGGGGGGCACATATCTCGCCATCCTCTTTTTTGGAGAAGGGAGAAATGAAGATGCAGCAATAAAGAGTGTGTCTTCTGATTTCTGTCTATGCAGCTATACGCAATACTTAAGCCTGAGTACTGAGTTTCCTTTGTGCTGATTGGACAATTAATGAAGAGAAACTGTTGTTGTTGCTGCTGCCGCTGCTAAATATTTTAATGTAGCTTTTGTGAGGCACTTTTTCATACACTGTGGTTAGTTCCTTGTTTTAGGTAAACTCTGGGTTAATCAACTGTCTCTTTGAAAATGTTCCACCCCCAAGTAAACATTTTCTCCCCCACCCCCATATATTTTCTCTCTCTATGTACACATCCCCTTATATAGTAATTTTGGTAGCACTGGAATAAATGTTCGCATTTGAACTTTTTACGGTAGATCATGAACATTTATTCTTAACTAAATGTTCTTAACTGTGTATTAGTGTATTTCAATCTATTTCTTAATTAAACTATTTTAAACAGTTTGATTAAAAGGCAAATTCTACAACAGCAACATCATTTATGAAAAAGCAGAAATTTACCTCATTTGAAATGTTAGCTCTTCTCTGATTGCCAAGACTTTCTTCTGCTTCTGAAAATAATCAAGTCATTAGAGATAATACAGTACAGTATTTTACAAATGCATATTATAAGCTTTAAAAAAAACCACCTTGAAAGGCTTGATGGCTTCTAACAGGGGTTCCCAATCATGGGTAACCCAGGTGTTCTTGGACTACAATTCCCAGAAGTGCTTATGACCAGTTGTGTTGGCTGAGAGTTGCTGTCCAAAAACATGTGGGTTATCCAAGGTTAGGAACCACAGTTGAATATATTTGCTTCATAAATCCCACCTATGGGATAAAAGCAACTTTCACAGGCCCGACTTCTGTGTATCCTATATTTAGACAAAGGCAGGCTTTTGCTAGTTTAGGGGTTCAGGTGAAGAGGCACTTTGTCAATGCCATATTCTAATCACTGATCACAGACTGGTCTGCTAGGGATGGACAAATTATAGAACAGGATAAATCTTTACCAATTTATGATTTAATACGTTTAGACCTTCGTGATGTGGATTCAAGATTTGAGAATTTAAACTCCACTGGTCATAGAAGCAAGAACCTCACCTATAATAACCAATTAAACAGACACACAAGCGACACCTGCCAAAGCTCTCTGGAAGTAAGTGACTACTTTCCAAAGGGTATGTCAATAGTGCTTACAATGATCTCCGAAGAGGAGAAAGTTCTAATTGACAGGTATTTCACTTTGCCTATAACAGAGCAACAGCATATCATAAACAGGCTTCAAGCGCTTATCCATAATTTAATCAGTAGTTCATTTAGTTTAAATCCCTCGCAAGAACAAGCAAATGAACTTCAAACAAAATCTGCAGACTTCTGTCCAACGGCATCACAAGCTTCCTGTATACAAATCCTATCAGAGGCTGACCCGGCACATAGATTGCTATTAGATTCAAGGATCTGCCAAGCACCACCGCCTCCAGCCAGATCATTATGTTTAGTTGATTTGGTTAAAGCCTCCTCTATAGAATATAATAATATAACAGGTTATTTTCAAAATAAAGCACAAAAAGCTACAGCAGAAATTATAAACCCTCAGTTGACAGCTAAGAAAAATGCCATGACTATACCCCAAACTGAGGCACATGCAGCACAAAAATGTTGTAAGCCGCCCAGAGACCTTTCGGTAGTGTGGGCAGCACATAAATTTATAAAATAAAATAAAATAAAATAAAATAAACATCATCATCATCATCATAATTGTACAACTGATTATAAGCTTTTAGGCTGGGACATCTTATATAAAGAACTAGAAAAGATAATTAGGCGTAAGGATGTGTCACTGAAGACCAAGACCAAGATAATCTACACTCTTGTATTGCCAATCACCATGTAAGAGTGTGGAAATTGGACAGTAAAGATAGCTTACAGGAAAAAAATGATTTGTTTGAAAAGGGGGGCTGGAAGATAGCTTCGCAGATGCAGTACCCTGGACTGCCAGAAAGATGAATAAATAATATGGGACCTGAATCAAATCAAGCTTGACCCATCTCTGGAGGTGAAAATGTTGAAATTGAAGCTGTCCTATTTTGGGCACATCGTGAAAAGAAAGGATTCTGTGGGAAAGACAATAAAGCTGAGAAGGGTTGAATGGAGCAGAAACAAAGGAAAACCAAATAGGAGAGGGACTAACTTCCTAAAAGAACCACAGGCTTGAGTTTGCAAGAGCTGAGCAGGACTGTTGAGGACATGACATGTTGGAGATTGCTCACCCTCTGCATATCTAAGGGCCGAAGTAGGACTGATTCCAATTTAAACACATTCTCATATTGCGCTGACCATGTACAGTGGTGCCTCGCATAGCGAGGTTAATCCGTTCCGGATTAACCTTCGCTGTAGCGAAACATCGCTAAACGGAAATAAAAAAGCCATAGAAACGCACTGAACTTCGTTCAATGCATTCCTATGGCTTTAAAACTCACCGTTAAGCGATCTTCCTCCATAGCGCCGCCATTTTCGCGCCCTTGGTAAGCGAGGGCAGGGCGTGAAAATGCGGCGCGGACCTTCCGGCAGCCATTTTGGAACCGCCGATCAGCTGTTCTCCCCCGCTTCGTTATGCGATATTCGCTAAGCGAATCGCTTAGCGAATATCGCAAAGCGAAAAAACGCCATAGGGGCCATCGCTGAGCGAATGCTCCAGCGATGGCCCAGAGCCCCTCGTTAAGCGATTTAATCGCTCAACAGGGCGCTCGTTAAGCGAGGCACCACTGTATTGGCTGAAATTGGCCAGTATGCTGATTCTTGCCTTCCTAGGAAGTGCTACACAGAACAGCTTCAGAATTCATCTCGAAAATCCTGGGTGAATTTAGTTAGACCCATTTTGCAGAACTATGGGATTGACACAGACTCCCTTCCTACCTTTGTTTCAAATAGAGCTAAGCATCTGGTTAAAGAAAAAAAATGTATTTACTCTAAGAGGCAGGATCTCCATGCCATCTCAGAAATGTCCTATTTCTGTTGGTTCCCTCTGTATAAAACATCAATCTGTTTAGAGGACTACGTTGTTAATTTAACCTCAGCCCCTCTAAGAAAAGAGTTTACAGCTCTGCGCTTTCAGTGTATGCCAACAGCTATATTAGTGTATGAAAATGCTCCTTTTGAGCAAAGACTTTGTATATGTGAATCAGGAGAAGTTGAATATATTTATCATTATTTGTTAAGATGTCCTTTATATGATCACCCCAGGACCAAATTCCTTGCAGGCATACTTAGAACTTTGTGTGATAGCCCTCCTCTGGCTCAACTTTGTATGCTGCTTGTGGGCAGGGAAGTAATAACTATCCATCAAGTAGCAAAATTTGCCCTGGCAGCAAAGAAGATTTGTGCCAAACATCAAAAGTCCTAAATCTTTCTTTTTAAGTGTAATTGTGATTTGAGTGCCACATATGTTTCAATGCTGTCATTGATATACAGTATTGCAATGACCTACGGTTTTAAGTACCAATAAAGTAAAGTAAGTAAGATCTTTTCTAGTTCCTTCATTGCTGCCTTTCCTAGTCTCAGACATTTTTTATTTCTTGGCTGTAGTCTCCATTTGGATTGATACCTTTATTAGACTACTAAAAAATTCAAACAAACAGCTCACTTTCAATGTCAATCCATCTTTCTCAGATTGTGTACCAAGATTTTGTGGATAGTGCAGAAAAAATATGAGACTGCCAAAAACTCATGCAGATGTTTGTCCCAGATCTTTTTTAAGGTAAGCCAGTGCTATCAATCACTCGCTGCTTGTGCATCACTGTCATTGTGCTCTGTTTAGTTGGAATTTAAAGGAGAAGTTAATGGTGTTATGATTAACTTACAGGAGAAATTAATTCAAGAGGAACAGATTTTGGACCAGGGTGCGGATTGTCTTGGTGGAAAGTTTACTGCAATAAAAGGTACATCAATTGATGAGCTGGTTTAGGTGATCTGGGATGTAGTAGTGATTATATACATACATACTTTATTGTTACGGCATCAAGCCATACATAATTGAATACAAAATTTCAAAGACTGTTGTGCACTACAAAGAGCCATGCCAGACATACAAAAAGTAAAATATCTAAAACAGCAAATATAGCAAGGTCTAAGGGTTTAGCTGTCTATTCTGTCTGCTATAGCATGCCGCCCAAAACTTCACTACCAGTTCTGTAGTAGTCCGATTTTGGTCGGTTAACAATTGTTTACAGTAGTCCGAATCCGATTGACCTGCCATATCTTTTGAGAGAGGTGTAATATATTTTCCTCGGATCTTATTATGCCTGTTACACCTGAGCATCATGTGCTCGATAGATTCTATCTCGCCAGAGCCACAAGGGCAGAATCTCTGTTCCCTCGGGATTTTCTTAAATCTGCCTTCCAACACCGCTTCTCGGCCTTTCGGCTAAGATCAAGTGTAGTATCTGTTCTAGTGATTAACAGCATAATTCATTTCGGATATTTCAAATGGAGAATTGATTTACATCCGTGTAGGACATTTAAGGATTTCTATAATATCCAGCTATCCACTCAACTGCCTTCCCAGTGGATTAGGGTACAAAAGCCAAGTTTACATGGAACAGGGACAAAGAATACCACTGCTTCAGGCAGCAAAGTGTATTTTTAAAATTGAAAGATAAAGTGCTTCAAATTATCCTAGGTACAATTTAAGAAGGAAAGCAGTGAAAGTGAGCATAGCATAAGGATGATTGTTGGACTGGTACTTGAGAGACTTGGTACTTTGATTGAAGTTCACACTCAGTCATGAAACTGTCCTTCCCCAAGCAGGCAAAGATATTTCTGTTCAGGCAGACTTTCTCTTAATAACAGGTGGTTTAAAAGCGGTTTTTAAAAGAATGGTAGTGCTCTGTTGTTTTAAATGTGTTTTAGTATTGATTTCATTACTGTTTTTAATGTAATACTTGTTTAATTCTTTTTTAATATTTGTATACCTACTGTTCTTAGCTTCTACATATTGTCTTTTTAATGATGTAAGCCGCCTTGGGTTCTTTTTAAGAGAAAGGTGGGGAAAAACAAGCAAGCAAGCAAACAAACAAACTTACTAGTTGAATTTTGGCCAGTGGCCCTTTTTCTCTCAGCCTAATCTACCTTGCTGTAAGGATAATACATAACCATGTATTAATGCTGTCTTTAAATAACTGGTGGGAAGGCTGGATATCAGTGTTAGCAATAAAATAAAAATAAAGACACAGTACAGTAGGGCTCCCATATTTGCTGGGTACTGGTTGCAACCTCCCAGGATACTGAAAACTGTGGATAATAACAAATGCTATATATATAGCCAAATCGAGAGGGGGGGGAGGGGGAGGGAGAGGGGGAGGGGAGGGGGAGGGAGAGAGAGAGAGCATGGTAAAAGAGAAAAAAGGAAACAATTATTTTCACATACATTATCAGAACCGGCACTAGAAAGTGCCAGGGACCATGTTATGTGTTCTTTGGTAACAAATATTCACAGCATGGTCTCTGGCTCCCTCTAGGGGCCAGTTCTAGTAATACACGTGAAAATAATTTTTCTGAATCATTTTCTTTTAATATTTTTAATATTTTCAGATTGTGGATAAGTGAATTAGTTGTTACTGATCCCATGGATAAGGGGGTCCTACTGTAATTTATATTTTAAGTAACCACTCAAAGATTTGTTAGTGGAAAATATTTGCAATGTTTAAGAAATTCAGCAGTCCAAAGTATCACATATGGCTGTGCCTGATTTCCTTTTAGATGACAGTGAGTCTTCTCGGTAGAAGGTTACATTATACATTTGCCAGTTCTTTTTCTCCTGAAAATAAATAATTTACAGCATAACAAAGAAAATTTTAAAATAACAATTCTTAGAAGAAATATGTATGTATGTATGTATGTATGTATGTATGTATGTATGTATGTATGTATGTATGTATGTATGTGTGTCTGTGTCTGTGTCTGTGTCTGTGTCTGTGTCTGTGTCTGTGTCTGTGTCTGTGTCTGTGTATATGTATATGTATATATGTATGCATATGTATATATGTATGTATATGTATATGTGTGTATACACACACACACACACACACACACACACACATACATACATACATACATACATACATATTTCTTCTAATATATACTTTATAATGGTTGTTAGCCAAATCTATAAACTGTTTACAATGATATTTCAACTTGTTAAGGGGGCAACCTATGTCTCCATTCTTGGGCAGAAGTAGGGCTGGCCTCAGCAGTGAGGTGAGACTTTCCTTCAGCCA